>NC_092501.1:9708594-10011649 GCF_047511675.1 Marmota flaviventris
TCTCTTTAGGTGATGCTTGTCCTAAGGAGTATCTAAAACCACAGTTATTTTCAGTGTCTGAGTTTTGTCCCCAAGAAAACAAATGGGGTTTATTGTTCAACCTCCCATGTCGTTGTGCCAAAGGGAGGCATTTCTTGTTTGCTCAGATGGGCTGAAAGCTTTTCCTTCTGCTCCAACCACCCCAGGAGCAAAACATATCTGAGAGATTAGCATAGGTCTTTCTGGACTTCCTCTGGAAGAAAGGCATTTCAGAGGATGGGGGTTGATGAAAGCTAGGAACATTTGTACTGTGGACATTCTTCCATGTCCACATCTATCTTCATGCTTATTAGCAGCAGTGTGCTGGCCCGTCATGCATATAGCATAAGTCATTTAATCACCTTGAGGTTGTGCACATCTTTTATTTTCCAGTTACCAAAAAAAAAAAAAAATGCTACAATGACAAGCTTTGTCTACAC
Source organism: Marmota flaviventris (assembly GCF_047511675.1). Taxonomy (NCBI): domain Eukaryota; kingdom Metazoa; phylum Chordata; class Mammalia; order Rodentia; family Sciuridae; genus Marmota; species Marmota flaviventris. The sequence continues at coordinate 9,709,053 of NC_092501.1, forward strand.
CCATTGATTAAGCACCTGTGTGAATATTTTTCTAGGACAGATTTCAAAAGGGTCTTTTTGGTAAATAGTTGAAAAACATTTTAAGCTTAAGGAAATTCATTTTGACTTGACTAGGGGCTTGCTGCTGGTTTGATTTTTTTAAATTTTTAGCATCTTTGCAAATCATTTAGGAGAAGCTACTGTAATTTGGAACTCAGCCTTTCTAACAAAAGGGTATTTTAAATTCCTGAACAATTAAAAAAACAAAACAAAACAGAAAACCAGCTAACTTTTCCAGCACGCTCTTCCCATGGAGGAAACCCAGCTAGGCAGACACCAGCTGATAATGTTGCATTCCTGAAGGGAGTGCTCCCCCTAAGCCAGTGGAGGTGCTGGAGCCCAGCGGGATTGCTCTCAGCTGTGTTTACCCCCACTCCTCAGGAGGGAGCTTGCAGAGACCTGACGTCTGAGTTTACATCAGTGTCCACCCTGGAGCACAGTACAGGGAGGGACCTTGTGCGGATTCTTTGTATTGAAGATAGAAAAGCTTTCATTTGGTAAACCCGACAAGATAAACACACTTAGCGATCTGAGAAGGGCCCTTTCCCATGACCCTGGAGACATATCGGATGCACTCTGCCATTGTCGCCTTCGCCACATCTTCTTTTTTCAGAAAATGGTGGGAAGAGATGCATAGCATAAAATTTACCATTTTAACCATTTTTGAACAGACGATTCTGCAACGTTCAGCACCTTCATTGTATCGTTGTGCAGCCTTCGCCACTGTCCGTCTCTAGAACTTTCTCATCATCTCAAAGGCATTTCTCCTTTTAACAAAAGGAGAGGCATTTTTAAAATCTAAATTTGGCAAGGCTTTCTGGTCACCAAAGAGTGGTCAGCTCTGGCTTAACTTTATGAAGTCACAGAGCTTGATATCTTAAACATCGGAGGCGTGACACACACAGTCCTGCTCCTGTAATTTGTCTTCAGAAGATCCAAATTGACACCCTGCAGGTAAAAGCTGCTCAGTCCCAGCCAAATCATATGGTCTGCGACATTCATGAGGGAAGGTGTTCGCCTCCCCTGCGGGTCTTCCCAGGCCCCAGCCCCCACCTGCCCTGCACCCCGCTTGTCCACGCTGGTGAGCAGGCACAAAGGAATTAGTGGTGTTTGGCTTCTAGCATTTCACATGGTGCAGCCTCACGAGTCACTTTGTGACTTCAGCTCATGCTGGAGGGAAGACACTTCATTTTTCCCCAAACAAGCTTGTTCTGCAGACTTTGCTGTCTCTGCAAAATGATGCTGGATCCCCAGCCCCCATTCTTCATGAGTGTCCAGAGGCAGGTGTCTGGGCAGAAGGTGAGGCGCTGGGTGACCGTGCAGCAAAGGGGATGGGAGAACAATACTGAAGGAGGTCAGGGGCAGAGACTGGTCAGGTACAGGGTGTGGTTTTGTTTCTTGAAGTCACTCAGGGTACCCAGCGCCCAGGGCCCCTCATCTGTTCAGAACAGGGCATGCTGAAGCACTGGCCATGGCCACTGGGACTCTTTCCCAAGTGTATGGTTTCTTCCTAAGCGGGTCCTACCTTTTTCTGCTGATCATTTTTAAAACTTGGGGAAAACAAAACAAAACTCAGAACCCAACTAGATTTAGCCTGTCTGGCTTGGCTGCCTGGGGCCAAGCCTTGACAAGGCAGTGAACTCACTCTAGTAATTGTAGTGAGCCTTGAGGCCTTTAGCAGGTTATCTGGCTCCTCCAACTTCAGAAGGCTTTGATAAGCAGTGGCCGCCTCCTCCTCCTCCTCCTCCTCCTCCTCCTCCTCCTCCTCCTCCTCCTAACTGATCCTCATGCTCAGTGGTTTAGTGCATTTTTATGCAACAAAAGCAACCACTGCCTATTATTTTTCTAAGAAAGCTAGGCTGGGCTTTAGAAAACAGAATTCTCAGTTGTTTTCACTTTTTTTCTAAATCTCAGAGTGTTCTTTCCCTATTCAGCTCCTTGCAGTTGCTAAGAAACTGCCTTTTTGGAGGAAGGGTAATTAAATTTTGATTTTAATTTAGAGGCAGAGCAGGTAAGGTGATCCATGCTTCTTCAGTGAATGGGGGCCGGAGAGCAGGAGATTGGCCACTTCTAGATCGATCCCGGGGAACTCGATTCACAGACTCCTGGTGTCCTGCTGCCAGAGAGTGGTTTTGAGCTGGTTCTTTGTGGCAAGTGCTGCTTAAGTTTGGGGGGAGAAATAGACCAACCAGTGTGTGCTGGGAAACCAGCGGCTCTGGGCTTGATTAATTTATAGGTGTAATTTAAGAGCCTGGTTCTCCTCCTGATCTCTGGGATGCGTGTTTACTGAGCCTGTAGACAGGAGGCCTCTCTGCTCTGTGGACGTTTTTATGGCCTTAGCCATGTCAGAGCAAAAGCTGTAGATCTCTTATGAGTGAGCCTATTCTTATGTCCAGCAGAGGACTGGCATGTTGTAAAGTTTCAATGGTCAATTAACAAAGATTTATTCTTTGTCACTCAGGTATTTTCTTTTTTTCCCTCTCGCTCCATGATTACTTCTTGTAATGAAGCAGGCTGTGTTTTCCTCTGCCGTCTGTAGTTGGTTATGGCCCCCAGCGACAGAGCTGGACTTGAGAGGGCCAGCATGGATACTTAGCCTCTTAGCAGCTGCACTTTCTGCTTTAGTGAAGTGGACACTTGAAAACCGGGCGGGAGAGGGAGAGGGAGTGAAGGCGGGAGGGAATGTGTTTTAAGGGCTCCAGTCTGTGTTTACTACGCGTTGATTCGGTGGAACCTCATTCCAGCAGTGCAGCCAACTGTCCTGTCGACCGCAGCCGCACCCTTTGGACAGCCTTCCATTGTGTCTTAATTTGGAATCCGCACAGGGACCTCTGAGTCGCTATTTTAAATGAAGGTTCTCACCCTGCTTCAGGTCCACGTAAGGTCCACGTGCAACCTGCCGAGCTCAGAACATACCTATTTTAAAATTGCAGTCAAGAATCAGAGGCGAGGGGGCTGGGATTGTGGCTCAGAGGTAGAGCGCTCGCCCCGCACGCAGGATGCACTGGGTTCAATCCTCAGCACCACATAAAAATAAAACAAAGATATTGTAAAAAAAAATAAGTATTAAAAAAAAATCAGAGGTGAGCTGTTCATCAGCCCTTTGGTTTTTCACAGGTTTATTTCGCTCCCCCTGCAGAGAGAGAAATCTGTTTTATATAACACCTGAATGAAACATGCCAAAAGAGAACCTTGCTTAACATGGCAAATCCCTCCTGGTGGGGAGATGTGACTTCGTTATCACTCAGAAGAAGAGCTGAGCCAGCTCTGGGCTCCGTCCCTCATGCAGAAATAATTCCTGGACTAATCCCTTTGATTTCAGCTTGCTGAGAAAAGTTGCAAACCCAGGGTTTCTGCTTGCCCAGGGCCTGGTGAGGTTCGTTGTTGGAGGGCCATTGTTCCTCTTGCCCTGGCCCGTCCCCTCTGCCCGGACAGCTTCGTCATGGCCATCCGTGCCTGGCTTTTGCCCCAGCACCTCAGAAGTCAGAACAGAAGTGCAGGCACCGTCGTCCATTCCTGACCCCTGCTCTTCAGGGTGGTGGACACCAAGGCGCGATCCATGGCTGAAGGTGACAAGAAGAGGCGTGTGGTGCTCCGCAGATGCTGGCATCCTGGGACCTTTTCCAAGATGTTTCAGGCCTCGTTCTCCAACTTGTTTAAGGGCAGAGAATGAGGTTGCAAAGGAAATCAAAGCCTGATGTGGAAAAACGAAACATGAGGCCTACTGACTTTTTAAAAACATTTTAAATAACGTTCTCGGAGGTTTCATTTTATACCGAAAGCAGCTGTAATAAGTTTTGGAAGATGGTGTAAGGTTTCTATTACAGAACGATCCTGCCTGCAGTTTTTGTACCTCAAGTGAGAAAGAGCAGAGGGGGTGAAGGGGTGGCTAAGAGGCTATTTCATAAAAGGTGAGAAAATTTGCAAAGATGAATTCAGGTCTGCCAGCGGTGACATTTGGCATGCTGTAATTCGCAAATGTAATAACATTAAACCATTGCACGGGGCTTTTTTTTTTTTTTTTTTTGGTGAAAATAGTCCGGATAACAGTGGAATAACTTAATAACTGCAGCTCGGCAGTGCTCTGGCCACAAGGAAAGCGAGGCCCCAGCCCTGAAGCAGGCCCTGCCAGTGTTGCCCCAGCGACTGATGCCCGTCGGAGGCTGGCGCAGGCCAGAGGCGGCGGTGCTCTGAAAGCGCTCCTTGTTCACAGGGCGGCGTTTTTTGGTAGGACGTGCTCAGTGATGTTTGCTTGTGAAACGATTTACTAGAAACTAGTATGTTTCAGAAAGAGGGCTTGTTTTGAAATATGGCAAATCTGGCTTATGATATTAAAGGTTTTATAGGACTTTTGTTTCAAAAGATATCTTAGGCCCAACTGTCAATAGTTGTCTTACACACACACAGGTACACACATTTGAGTGGAACTCTGAGCCAGGGAATGAGTTGATACCTACGATTCACTTTTCTGAGGGAAGGAATGAGCTGTCTTCGGTCTTGACAGGTACAAAGGGGCATGTTTGTGAACCCGCTGTGGGGTCCAGCCCAGGCAATGGCCTCTCTAAGCTGTTAAATCTCTTGGTAGGAAGTATGTTGGGGAGTGAGGAAGAGGAGTGTGTGTAAGTGGACTCAACTTAGTCCTTCCCACATGGACGGAGCCAGCCACCATGAAAACATACCTCCTTCATTGCTGGTAACACACCAGGCCCCAAGGCTTGTGCCTGAGAAAACATGTCAGCCAAAGAGTGGCACTTTCACATGACATTTGAAGACACCAAGGTTTGACATTTTCTGCCCAGAAAAACTAGAAGTCTTGACTTGTGGGGTGATTGCTTAGCCTGCATGGGTGATATTGGGACAGATGAATGACTTCTTGAGGGCTCTGACATCCTTATCTTTATAATGTAGAGACATAGGTATCTGCGAAGCGATGGGAGATTATAGAAATAAATGTGCTGAAGATAACCACTGGTACTTTTTCTTTCTTAAAAAGTTTTTGAGGGCAAGCAACAGGCTGGTGGAGTAAAATCAATTTGCACATGGTCTGGCTCTTGTCCAACAAATTCCACTAAATGATATTTTAATCTGAAAGCCCCAAATGTAGAAAGGCCTAGACATCTATCATTCTGATTAGAGCACTGGGGTCCTAGGTGTGGTATGGAGACATCCTTGGTGTGTTGGGCTGGCCCAGGCATCCTCATTTCCCCTGGCTGTTTTGAAGCTGCAGGTTGAAGGCAGTGGTACCTACACTTCAGGGAGAAAGGGGGAGGCTGGTTGGTACATGTAGGCATGAGGGTGGAGCAGTGATTGGGTGGAGTGTGCCCCTGACAGCACTGCTGTGTGAACTTGTGGTTATTTTATCTTTATTTTTTTTTTTTAGTTGGGGGGATACTAGGGATTGAACTTAGGGGCACTTGACCACTAACCCACATCCCCAGCCCTATTTTGTGTTTTATTTAGAGATGGGGTCTCACTGAGTTGCTTAGTGCCTTGCTATTGCTGAGGCTGGCTTTGAACTCGCAATCCTCCTGCCTCAGCCTCACGAACCACTGGGGTTACAGGCGTGGGCCACCGTGCCTCTTTTGAGAACACCTCACACGAGATGTTCTGTCCTAACATGTCCTCATCTGCTATCTAACATCTTTCAGTTGATATAAGTGCAAGGTTGTACAGCAGATCTCTGGAATTTATTCACCCTGCTTGACTGACAGTTTATGTCCCCGATCAGCAACCCCCCATCTGCCCTGGCGGCCACCCCTGCACTCTGAGGGTATGCAGTTGGCTATGCAGACCCCGCACACGAGCTCCATCCTGCAGTGCCTCTGCTTCGGCGGCTGCCCTGTTTCATCCACGTTGTCATCCATGGCACGATTTCCATTTTTTTTTTTTAAAGCTAATGGTTTCCCGTTGTATGTAGAGATCACATTTTTAATTTTTCCATTCATTGGTCAATGGAGATTTGGGATATTGGCTGAATCAATATCTTGATTGACAGTGGAGCTGTGAGGAACGTGGGTGTGCTCATGTCTCAGATCCTGAGTTCTTTTGGATGAATACCTCGAAGTGGGACCAAATGGTCGTTCTGTTTTGACTTTTTTTTTCAAAGGAGCCTCCATATTGTTTTTCATGGAGGCCGCACTGTTTTGCACCCCCACCAGCTGTGTGGGCAGGAGATCCACTCTCTACATCCTCCCCATTAGCCACCCTAACAGGTGTGAGGTGACAGCCCATGGTGATTTTGGTTTGTATTTTGCTGAGGATTAGTAATGACGCATCTTTTCACACACCTGTTCACCATTTGTATGTTGTTTTTGGAAAAACGTCTGTTCCAGTTCTTAGCCCATCTTTCAGTTGGTTTTTGCTTAATTCTTGAGGAACCTTGGGTGTAGATGCCAGCACACCTTGGCTTGGTAGCCTCAGTAGGATTTCTGCAGAGAGCCCCACTCCACTGGAGAGGAACCTTCTTGAAAGCCACTCAACAGGAAGTGTGTGTGGGGGTGCACTTTGTTGAGAACTCTCTCTGCAGAGAAAGAGCTACAAGACAATGAGGCCCAGGAAGCAATGGCAGGCATCCCCTGTGTCGGGCCTTCTCCCCGACAGTCCAAAAGTTAGCCCAGGCTGGGGGACTGGCTTCTCCTTGTGTTTCTTTCGGGGCCACATCTGTTAAGCCAAAGATTGTCTGCTAGTTCCTGTATTTCCTAGCATACAGTGACATTCATATTTATTAAATAAATGAATGCGTGAATAGAGAGCCAATCAATGACTAAGCTCCTTGGTAGAGGTGAATCCAGTTTTGAGTTTGGTCTAGAGACTTAGGTTTCTAGTTTATATTTTAAAATAAGGGACGCAGGTCTTCTCAGGACATTTTAAAAATGCTCAGGCGACACCATGAGGAGTGGAGCCTTTTTGGTATTCACGGTGGCTGGTCTCTTTGCTCAGCCTGCATGGGCGGTATTGGGACAGATGAATGGCTTAAAGTAACAAATGATCCCAAATGAATTTGCTTGATACAACACACATTTGCTTCTAGTTCTGGGGCCTAGAAGTTCTAAATCAAGGTCTGGTAACCCAGACCTTGGGGCTGTGTGAGGTGTCTTGTCGTTTGCCCGTGATGTTAGGCTTAGTGTTGCCGTGGGTTTGGGAGACCATCCCAAGCACGCTCAGTGAAGCGGTCCCCTGTTGCCATTTGTCTTTCAGATTATCAAAATAAAATCTTTCCTTTTATTCGTTAGGTGGCCACGGATAACCAGTAACTTGGGATATAATAAATTGTTTTCTGATTTTTTAAATAAGAATCGTTTTGACAAGGGTTGTGCTCCAGCAGGCTCCTTTGAAGTCCTTTCTGTCATGCATGGGGCCTCCATGTTATTCCAGAGGAGTCAGCCAGCAGACGGAGGACTTTTTGGCTCCCCCAACAGCCCTCTGGACAGCACACCTTATTTATGGGTCTCTTCCTCCTCCCACCCCTGCTTGTCCTTTCTCCCCTCTCTCCATCAGAGCGGTCGCCACACCGGCCCATCCTGCAGGCTGGGCTGCCGGCGAATGCCTCCACGGTGGTCGGAGGGGATGTGGAGTTTGTGTGCAAAGTGTACAGCGACGCCCAGCCCCACATCCAGTGGATCAAGCATGTCGAGAAGAACGGCAGTAAATATGGGCCCGATGGGCTGCCCTACCTCAAGGTTCTAAAGGTGAGCACTTTCCAAATCCCAGGGGGCCCCGGACTGGGCTCCCCGGTGGGTTTGGCCAGGTTCTTTGATTTCCTGTTAGAATTGACAGATGATATCTCTCTTTGGCCAGTATGTTAAGGAATTAGCAGATCTTTAGGCTTGCTAATAAAATATCACAAGGGAACTGTGGGGTCAGGGAAGAACGACTAAACTTGGAGTCAGACTAGTTCAGCTGTTTGTCAGCCCTAAAATCTTAGAAAAAATGTCGAGGCTTAGCTGCACCTCTATAAAAGTGGGCCTCATGACATTGTCTCCCCTACAAGATGGTCGTGTAGTTGTCAGTGGGACGGAGTTGATGGAAAGACCTTGATGTTACTCTGTTTTTTATTAATATGTTAGGATCGAATTTGAGTAGCCACCTTTTAGAACTTTTTTTTTTTCCCAAAAACTTTTTTCAAAGATTCCCTAAATCATTCACATATGGTTTAGGAGTAAACTTTGAGCCATATTTCTATGCCCGTGAAAAGTTTTTCCCCCTTGTGTTCCTTGTTTGTTTGTTTTGCAAGCCTCCATTTTCGTAGCACCGGCCTCTGTTTCCCATCTCACTCGCTCTCAGGACGTAGTAGCACGTGGCAGCTCAGTTAATCCTCAGCCCCCTGCCTCCCATGTCTCCTGGATTAAGTTGCCCGTAGAGAATGTCCTTCAAAAGAACAGGCTTCCCCAGAACCATAGGTGTCCAACGACTCCCCACCACGAGCGTCTCTCCAGCTAACAATAGCCAGGGTCCAAAGGCTGGAGAGAGATGAGCAGCCTGGGCAGCGGCTCTCCCCCTTCCACCTGCTGTCACCGCACCCCACATCCTCTCCATTGCCCCACCCTTTTCATTCTCCCTCAGCCCACAGCTCTTTGAACGTAATGGAGGTTGTCTCCCTGTGGTATGTTGGTGGTGGGACCATAGACAGCCCTCGGTCCTTCCTGGTTGGCCGTTATATTGTTCTCCTATGTCTGTTCTAGCACTCGGGGATAAATAGTTCCAATGCAGAAGTGCTGGCTCTGTTCAATGTGACTGAGGCGGATGCTGGGGAATATATATGTAAGGTCTCCAATTATATAGGGCAGGCCAACCAGTCTGCCTGGCTCACTGTCCTGCCAAAACAGCAAGGTAACCATGTTTTCGTTTTTGTTTTCATTTTTTTAAAAGAAAGCTGGATATAGAAGCTGAAAAGACTTGGTGCTTTGGGAGCCTGCAGGCAGCTTCTAGGATAACCCCTGTGGCCTCGGTATATTCATAATAATCTTTCTTTGGTGATGCGGCTGGCATGGTGCCAGCAGCCATGGAAAAATGCCCACAATGTTCAAGGTGCTTGCTGTCATTTCTTCTGAAGAGTGCCCTCCACCCCTACCCAGTTTTCTCAGTCATCTCTTCTGGTTTATCTTGTCCGGGCTGCACGTTTCCCACCATGACTGCACATTAGCACCGTTTTATACACAAACTGGCAGAATTGTTGAATTTGTAGCATTCAAATATCAGAAATATATGTCCTTCTACTCCAGATTTTTAGAGAAGTATTGGCATGCTATTATTTGTCCAGGAAAGTCTCTTGGACAAATTCTTTGGTTCCATAGTGGATCCTACCCTAAATTTGAAGATAGTGCATCTTACCCACTGAACGTACTACTGGACGCTGTCAAAGGCGGAAGGTGGACCTTCTTAGTTTGTCATGACTCATGTTCAAATATTTTTTATTACAAAAGGAGAGAAGCCACCACAACAGAAAGCCCAGTTTTTCTCTTGCCAAGATCATGCTTTCTTCCATTCTCTTTCAAGGCTTTGTAATGCAAGATGGTTTTGCAAAAATGAAATTAAGGATCTGGTAACCGAGACAACCTTCCCACCCTGGTTGGTTCCCACAGGGCCATGGGGACAAGAGAGGTGTCTACCTGGGCTGTTTACAGTGCTTTGTTTTCTTACACAGCCATTTAGATAGAACCATCCTTTTCTCAAGCTGGGAGTCTGCAGCCAATAAGACCAGAAGCCAAATTAGCCTTTTGGGCACTGTGCCTTTGGAAAGCCACCCCTCAATCCAAACTAAAGCAAAGGCCCAGCGAACAGACCTCTGTGGGTTGATTTTTCCATGCGTTTGATTGCATGCATGTCTAGGTGGTGAAGCCGGTGTGGTGACGGGCCTGCGGAGGTGAGCTGGCCGGTGTGCTCAGGGTCTTGGTTGTGGGCTTTGTGGATGGCTGCAGTTGGAATCTCGCGGTGGCCAGCGTCTCCTGGAGCCGCCGTGGAGGCCCGTGGTTCCGTGGCCCCTCCACAGTCCTTCCTGTCTCTAGCCCTTTTCTCGCTTCCTTTGTTTTCTAGGCTGCCGGTGTTAACACCACGGACAAAGAGATTGAGGTTCTCTATATTCGGAATGTAACTTTTGAGGATGCTGGGGAATATACGTGCTTGGCGGGTAATTCTATTGGGATATCCTTTCACTCTGCATGGTTGACAGTTCTGCCAGGTATATACTGCTCTTTCTTTCCGTGGGTTTTCCCCTTTTCTTGGTTGATTGCTATAAAATTAACACAGCTTCTGTTCCCAGAAATGGCCCCTTTTATCCTTGCATAAAGATTGAAAAATATGCAAAATGATCCCCCAGGGATTAAGAAAGTTGCTTTGGAAATTCACTTACAAGGAGATCCCACACTCACATTTATGATCAAGTAAAATTTCACCCTTAAAACCCAAAGGGATCTTATATTTTTTTTTAGTGAGTCATGGAGCCAATGTATAAATTAGCCCATCCCCCTTCTCATAAAGAAGTAGTAAAAATTACTTTATAAAATTCAAAGTAATTTTTTCTCATTGCAAGTTCCATCTCGTTGAAATCCCATATGTGGTTTTTCTCCCCCTCTTGTGTTTCTAATGAGATGTGAGCAGATGGATGTTCATTGGGGTGCCTGGGGGAAGCACCCTGCAACATAGGTGTGCAGAAGCAGTGTGTTACCTACCTTGGGAATCGGTGGCTTGTTGCATGTTGCAATAGAATGGACTCTCATTGGCCTTTTCTAGGGAGCATGCTTGTGCCATCTTAGGCTTGATGTTATTTCTGCCCTGCAAAGAAATAAACATCAGTGAAGCCCTGTTGCTAAACGTTGCTGCTAAGTCTAACCAACATCTCTGTTCTAGTCTTGACAAACCCTGTTTTCTTTGTTACATTTGCTGCTATTGTTTCCTTTGTGAAACTGCATAGACTATGGTTTGCTAGCTCATGATGTTCCACTCCAGTTATTAATTCCTCATTTTTAGAGTACAGTGCCTACCTGCATGCCTGTTTTATATCAAGTAAAAATAAATTGATCATTTCATTTTGTGCTGTGCTGCTGAGAGTTGACTATCTTTGCAAGTATTTTTTTTTCTGATTAAAATGTATAAGCTTCAATACCATTGCATCCGTTTTTCCTTTTGTTGTGAATCTGCTCTATGAATATTTGCTTTGAAAAACAATGAGATGCCTCTCCTGTTGAGCTTGCTTTAACTTGCAGTACTGCATTCTGCAGGTGCCTAACTGGCACTTCTTAACCAGTTTGCCTGATAATACTAGCCCATTAACTAAGAATGCAGTTTGGGGAAAAAAAAAAATACTGTTTGGAAATACACTGCTTGTAAATTGATCACTGAAGACTAAGAAGGGGACAGATAATATTTGATATAAAAAGTTGCTAAATTAATTACATAAGTATGCACATGCAATGCCATTTATATTTTTATACAAAACTCTTAATGGTTATTATGGAATATTATAAACTTTGTGTATTTTGTGCATAAAGATTTTATATCATAATTGTCTTTATAAAGAATGCATTGGTTTAACTGAATAGCATGGGGGACTGTATTAAAGAAATCAAAAAATTTTGGGGGACAGTCTATTAGCTGAACACTTATCTGTGTTCATCTGGGAAAAACAATCTTGTAGGGCTTTGCTGTGAAAGAGCCCACCCCAGTGACATGAAGCACCATCATGTCCTCCTTAGGAACAAAAAGGGCACGCTCATATTCAAGAACTTTGAATTTGGTTTGCCTTCAGAGGCCACCATGAAAGATGGTCCCTTTGTTGTGGGTGTAGTCGATGATCCAGCTCTGCCCAAATGACCAACAGAATGTGGCTTGTAGCCTGCCCATTGTAACCTGGTGTCAGCCACTCAGTGCTGGCAGACACCCACTAAGACCAGAGATGGTGACCTCCTGGGCCCTGATGGTGGAGTGAGGAACCCACGGTCATTTGTTTGCATCTGGGAGAGCCTCAGGCCAGAGGCACTTGCAACTGGGCCCCTGTTATCCTGCAGCCTTGAGTTACGGGGACGCCTACCTTGACTGGAGAATGGCCGTCGCCCTTGATTCCTTTAATTACACGGTGACTCATCACTCCCCTGTCCTAACTCTCTGGCCTGCTTATCTGTTCCTCCCCCTGCGACCTGCCATCTAGCTCCTGTAAGAGAAAAGGAGATCACAGCTTCCCCAGATTACCTGGAGATAGCCATTTACTGCATAGGGGTCTTCCTCATTGCCTGCATGGTGGTGACAGTCATCCTGTGCCGAATGAAGACCACCACCAAGAAGCCGGACTTCAGCAGCCAGCCTGCAGTGCACAAGCTGACCAAGCGCATCCCCCTGCGGAGACAGGTAACAGAAAGTAGATAAAGAGTTTAAAGAACCTTACTCCTCCCCAACCACCCAGCCAGCTCTTGGATCTTTTCCTCTGCTTTGATGTCCTCTCTTCGTTGAGCATCATTGTGTGATGCTGCCTGGTGGGCTCAGCATTTGGAGCTTGGAGAGTCAAGTCACAGTGCTTTGGGCGGGGGGTGGGGTGGGGTGGTAAATGAGGTCTAGTTCCAAGGTCAAGAAAGGACAGTAATAAGAGAGTCAGGTCCTCAGCAGGACTGGAAATAACTCTGGAGGGACTCCAAGTATAGCTGTCTATTCATCATAGGCCACATTAGTGTCCTGTATCTATTTTTTATTTATTTTATTATTATTTTTTTTTTTTGAGGTAGGCATGGATATTGGATGGGACTTATACCACTAGGAGAAAAGAAACTCTAGTCCTCTTTAATTTAAGTCAAGATCTGAACCCTGGGGCTCAGAGATGTACCTGAACTACTTATTTCCAAACTGAATTTTGGCTGAGTTCCTCTGATTCTTTAAAATAGCGTTGAATGCATATATTATATATATTTACTTTTGTTAGTAGGTCACAGGTGTGGCCATGGGCCTGGTGGTAGGATGATTTTTCTATGAAACTGGGAAAGGATTGCTTTTAACCTTAAACCTGGTCTTTGGTGGCTGCTTTTCTTGTATTTGCCTTCTGATTGGTTGATTTTGGCTTTGGGAGATGGGACAAGATTGTCTTCACTGTGCCCTAAGCCAAGGGTCAGGAAATGCTATGAAGGAACAAAGGGAAGGTACATATGAATGTGAAGTCTTAGGAAAATATTTGGAACTTGATTCTGATAAAGTGTTTTCCTTTTTTTTTTAAAGTAGTAAGTGCCACAGCAGCTCACTGGCCTTGCTTCAATATGAATTTTAGTAGAATTTATGCTAAAATTGCAGATTCCATCATCCCAGCCCTGATTCTTATTCAGTAGATCTTGAACAGAGCCAGGAATCTGCATTTTAAACAAGTTCCCAGGTGAGTCTTAAAAGTGCTTTGGGAAATTCAGGGTTCATCTCCCTTCTGGTCATAGGACTTGGGTATCCATGGCATTTTTTGGACAAGGCATTGGGAAGGGTTAAGGACCCGTTGATCAGCAACAGTTTCCGCATGGATCTGGCTGTCCTTGGCCAGCTCCTGGCTGAATGGGTCCTTGCTAAGGTCTTTGGAACCATGTCCCTTGCAGGTCTGTCTTCGTGGAGGCTGAGGATAGAATCTGGGTGTGTGTTAAGTATGGGCAGATGATCGTTGTGCCAAGAACATGGGAGAAAGGGGGCCCATTGGGTCATATCTGCCACCAAGAATGCTGTTGTTATTTTGAGTGACAGCACTGTCATTTGTGAGGCCAGAGAAGCAGTGATGGCCCAGAGCCGGTTGCCTGGTCCGTTTCTGGAGAGTCTAGTCCTGAGATGACCCTCACCTGGCTGGATAGTGCTGTGGCTTCAGGCCACGTGGCCACTTTGCCCCACCCTCCCTCCTCACCAGTCACCTCTGGGCTGCTCTTAAGGCATCCACACTTGGGATCTGGCACAGGGAGTTGGGAAAAGGGAGTGGTGTTCCCATTGCTATTATTTTCTTCTAATAAGGCAGGAGGGGAACCCTCTCATGTGGCGTAACTAGGCTCTCATCCTGTAATTATGTCATCTTTTCTTTTTTGTAACTATTAGGATGAAAGAGGAAGGTGCCCTTAAAATCCCCTGACTTCTCTCCATCGTCCGTGTCCACTTAGGGTGGTCATCTTCTCGCTTGCTGTGTAAGCCCCGGGGACAGAGGCCCTCCCGTGTTCTTCCCTCCTTCCTTTCACTCGTCCTCCTTCATCTGGTGCTTGGTCCAACCCAGGCTCCACAGGAGGCTTCAAGGTTATTTGGAGGCTGTTATTTGAAATGTGATTGCCTTGTGTTGGAGAGGGGCAGATGGTGCAAGAGAAATGGGAGTGGAGAAACATCTCTGGGAGTTAAGTTTTTGAGGAATGTCGACACACCCCCAGTTCTTCATATATGTGAAATGGGGAGCATTATTCATTGTTCACAAAGAGCATCCCTCAGGGAGCCCCGTTGGTGGAGGGGGAGATGCCTGTCCCGTGTCTAGGTAAAAGAGGGCTATTCGACCATGCTGGAGGGAGAAGCCACACAAAGGCCCCAGGGATGCGAAGTGAGTCTTCACCAGGTGACAAGTGAGCCCATCATTGGCTGTCTTGGGACCCTTGCCCCCAGGCTCTCAGGAAGTCACTTGCATCCTGCATTGGCCCAAGCTCCTGTGTGACACAGGTCACACTCGAGTCTTCCTGGCTCCAAGGCCTCTCTCTTGATGTGCTCTGCCAGAGGTTGGTGATTTATCCTGTTGTGAGTTTTCCTTCTTAACATTTACTAATTTGCACTGGATTTACTGGGTGCAAGACAGACATTTCATTTATGTTATTTTTTTGGAACAACAGATTTTTCCCCCAGTACTAAAGGAGGAGTTTCTTGGAATCATGTTCCAGTAACTACGAATTTTTGAGAATTTTCATGCACCTTGATGCTTGGGGAAACTCAGGTGGCGTGGGGCAGCCCCCTTGGGAGGGGACTCATACCTCACTCAGGGTCAGGGCTCGGACACTGTGCTGCCCTGCCCACCTGCTGCTGTTTCCTGAGCACTTGGCATGTCAGAAGGGACCAGCAGCCGTCCACCCAGACAGGGGCTTCTTGGTGAGCCTGTTGGCCTTCCTGTGGCCCTATAGGGTGGCCAGGGGCCATGGAAAAGCAGCCTGTGCACCTATGAACTGAAGGGAGGGCTTTGCTCCCTGTGATGCCCACAAGTCACCTGGGGGTGGCAGTGGGGTGGTGCAGGTACAGGAGGGGACACAGGGGACGAGCTGGGTGTGCTGAGGAGGATTTTCAGTGAGTATGTCAACTCCTTGCTCTGGAGCCAGAAGCACCCATAGGGTAGGATGGAGATTCGAGTGTCCTAGAGTTGGCTCTGTCTGGATGGTCATGTCCTGTGCAGCTCTCACCAGCTCCCACTGCCCCCAGCAGCTCACCAGAGGCTGAGGGGGGGTGGGAACCAGGTGGGGTGGGGCGATTCTTCAGGCTTCAGTTTTGCCCTCTCAGCCAGATACAGGGAGAGTAAAACCAGAGAAAGTATCATGGGTGTCTCTTGTGATGTCTTTGAGGCTAGGAGTGAGGCAGAGATGCAGGAGAGGAGTAGGTGACTCTGGAGCCTGTTCTAGGCCAGTGTGACTGGCCTCCGGATCACAGCAAACCGAAGAAGGGGGCTCTGGTTCCGGAGGGGGATTTCTGTTTCTAGAAGGAAGTCGTTCTAGAAGGGAGCTATGCTTCTGGAAGCTTGCTCACTGGCAGCTAGACCCCACGAATGTCCTCTGCAGGGTGGGCAGTCCAAGGGCCTCGTGAAACCTGGCTGGTTCGGAAAGACTTGGGTGCTGAGCATGGTCGTGGGCCACCTCACTGGGACCTGCCCTTTCTGTGGACCCCTGGCCTTCCCCTGCCCCTGCTTGGCGGCTCTCTTCTCTCAGCCTCTGAAGGACACATGGCCTGACTAAGCTCTGACCTGGACTCTAGCTGACAGGACCTTCTAAGTAGAAGCTGGCTGCCCGACCGGGTGCGTCACGGCCCTCACAGGTTGCTCAAGAGACTGGGGGAGGCGGAGGCCCGTTAAGGGAGAAACTCGGCGTCTGATAAACTTCCTCGCCTAATTACCCAAGTTTTGCTGTGGAGGGGAAAAACCCCTGGAAGCTTTATGCAGACACCCCCCCCCCCCCAGTTTGACACAGTGACAACATTTGTCTGTCTGTAGGCCATGTGGGCGAGACTTGGGGCAAAAGTGCCGTCCTCAGGCCTGGTCTGGTTGGGGAAGGTGGCCGCAGCCTCAGGGTGGGCAGGCTCCTGGGCAGGCTGCGGCCCAGGGCTGGTGTCCTCAGGAGGAAACACAGAGAGCGCCCTCCTGCCCGCTGTCCTCCCTGGGAGGTCCCCTCTAGGAGGTCCCCTCTAGGTGTTCAGCTTTGTCTCGTATGAAGAGAGAACACTTACGTGGTGGCCCCTTAAAAAGCCAGGGGGAGAAAAACCAACCCCACTTTCTTGCTTAATCTCCCATATGTAGTGTGGAAATATACGAAAAGCCCATTTAGTTAAAAGCTTGATTTATGGCACATGGTAAAGGGACATTCCGGAAAGCAAGGAAGCTGAATTGGAGACTGTGGAAATACATGTTTAAAAAAAAGCCTTCCAAGGTTTGGGTGGGAAAATAGTTCACCAGTGTTAGCATTTATTGTTTAGAAGTAACTTCTCACCAACAATGGGGTGTTTGTTTTTTTTTTTTTAATTGGAAAGAAAACTTCAGAATTGAAGTAGGAATTGAAGAATATGTAACAGGGGAAATTATGATTTCATGGAAAAGGGGAGAAAAAGTGATAATCTAATAGTGCTGAGGAAGAAGGGCTTCCGTGGGGGCCCAGGGCCTCGATTCCAAGGACAGCAGCCCCTGAAACATGGCGTCCCTCGGGGACCTGCCTGCGGGGGGGGGGGTGGGGGGGGTTGGGTTGCGCCAAGCCCTCCAAACAGGTTCCCTTCCAGAGGAAGGGAGTGAGGGGAAAGCCAGTCGAGCTTTACAGTCCCCGAGGGGGTTTTAAAAGCACTCTAAAAATGCGTGGAGGTAAAATTAAGATGTGCCTTGGATGGGACCATCAGGCTCAGGCCTTTTTATACTGGGGGCATTTTCTTACCTTTTTCCGCTTTGTGTTTTTATAACCAAAGTATTTTCCAGATTTGTACATTTAATCTGAATCTCTACACTTCGTCTCAACAAAGTAAGCACAGTGTTGTATTTTAATATCAGTGAGAACCACACTGTGTAAAGGTTTCCATTTCTGTTATTTATTTGAGCCTTTCTGTTTTGTTTTGGGGCTGGGGATTGAACCCGGGGGCACGTAACAACTGAGCCACATCCGCAGTGGCCCATCCCCCACCTTTTTTTTTTTTCTTTAAATTTTGAGGCAGGGACTCGCTAAGTTGCTTAGAGCTTTGCTAAATTGCCGAGGCTGGCTTGGAACCTGCGATCCTCCTGCCTCAGCCTCCTGGGCTGCTGGGATGACAGGTGTGCACCACCGTGCCTGGCTAGCTTTTCCATCTTAACAGCGTTCACATTACAGGCTTATGGAGATGCTGTGTTTGGGGGAAGGAACACATGTGTATGAACTTGTGCCACAGTTGGGGGATGCAGGCTCCCTTGGGGTCAGAGGTTTGCTGTGGAGCAGTGTCAGACTGAATGTTGGAGTTCTCCGTCCTGTTTGTCCCTGGGACTGTGTTACCCTGTGTCTGGACGCTCCCTGACTCCTGGATTCTGCATTTCTCGTTTGCTGGAGCCCCATCCCACCTGGTTGGGAGCAGAGGCCTTGTGCGTCCCAACTTAGATGTGCCCATTAGGTCATATCCTGTTCTGCAGGCAGCCCTCCTGTCACCTGGCTATCTTCCCGGTTGTGCAGTTAATGACCTCTAACAACCCGAGGCTCCGGGTGGTCCACAGAGAGGTGCCATCTGTATTCACTGGGGTCTGGATACAACTGATGTTCAAGGCGCTGAGGGAAAATGCTGTGGGTTGGGAGCAAATATCACTGAGCTCGTGCTGAGCGCCTGAGCTCACCCCCGCCTCCTGGTCACTGTGAGGTGGAGCTGGGCTGCCTCCTGTGTAACGGAGGGGAACTCGGGCCGGGAAGGGTGCATGGCTTCCCGAAGCTCACAGGGCTAATGCTGTTGGACCTGCAGGATGGACCCTCGGTGTTGGGGGATGTGGCCTGGACAGTCCACGGGCTACCCATATTGAAGTGCACACAGTGTCATGACGAGGACCTTGCAGCAGAAGAGAGCAACAGAAGCGTCAGTCTTGCCATTTCTCGTTGTTAGAGATGGTGTATGCTCTGTTTGTCAAAGAAAAAGTGCTGTTTCTAAAACATAGAAGAAATGTACATACATGACAATAAAACCCAAACGATCTAGAAAATTCTGAAGTAAGGCCTATTTCTACCCTCTCCCCGCTCCTGGTCTCTCCCGCAAGGGTGACTAAGTCTCTTAGATCCCCCCCAGAGCCGTTTTGAATGCCTATGTGCTCACCCTCACTGTGGGAAGGCTGCTTTCCCCACATCCTATCCCCTGAGCCTCCCTTAGGAGAGGGGTGAGTTTTGGGGACAAGGCGGAGAAGCTGCACGTGCTTTCTGGATGTTGACGTCATCGGCCCTCGGCTGCCAGTGATTTCCCAATCGCTTTCCCGTCTTCCATCGATCAAGCAGCACACGGCGCACCCCAACAGTGCAGTTCCGGGAACTCTGGAGTGCCCTGGTGAGGGTCTACGCTGGTGGTCCTGCAGAGCATCCTGGCTGCAGAATCCGCTGGAATCTGGCCACCAGGGCCTGTATTGTCTCATTGCTAGACCGACTTTTACTAGTTTGGCTGGGACTTCTTGCCTGTGATCTTCCAGCCCAAGTGTCCGCTTCAGCAAGTGGTGATTTTCGCTGGTTCATGCGGAGGAACTTTCCAGAAGATCTTTTTAATTTTTGAAAACACCAGGGGCCTTTTGTACCTTTGGCAGGCACAGCACGCAGCCAGGATACTGAGTGAATTAGGTTTAGAAGGAAAGATGGGAGAAGCATCCTTGGCCAATCCCATTCCTGAATCTTCCCGAGCCCCTTCTCTGTGGACGACGCTCAGGATGTTTGTGTGGTCAGTGGAAACTGGAAACTTGAGAATCTCTGAAAGTGCCTGATGTGTCCTGCAGATGAGGTCAGCCCACCATAGCCAGGTTGGATTCCATGTGAACTGTGGTGGGCCTTGGAAGTCATTGCCTGCTGTGTCCAGGGAAGGGCTCCTGCCTGGACTGTGACGTTGGTGGGCAGTGCGAGTAGGTTTTACAGGAGCCCATACCTACCGTTTCATCTTTTCCTGCTTGTTCTGCCATTTGCCTTTGCATCTTGGATGCTTGGGGTGGGGCTTTCACCTACAAAATTTGAGATTTGATATGGCACAATCAGTAAACCATTACTCATCGTTCCTGCATGGTAAACTTGAGCAACAGCTCCCCCTGCCCAAAAGACAATTCAGGAGGCTCAGAAATGTACTCATATACATTTTTTTTTATGTTTTTCACATGCGTTTAAAAAGGGAATTAAAATTCTATGTGAAGCATTGGCCAACTTCTTGATTTTTATACTGAAAACAGTTTGATTTCTCAACTACCCCCCCATTCATTCTTCGGCATCTTCTTGAGTTTCTAGCCTGCCTTAAGGGTAGTCTGGGTTTAAAAAGACAGAAACAATGCTTCCTGATTGGGTGAGAGCAGGGAGTACAAGTCCTCTGGTTCCCTGTGAGAAGAGTCCAAGATCCACCATATAAAAGTTCCTCCCAACCAACCTCATCGGTTCATCTGGGCTCGGTTGTTACCCGCTCTGCTGACAAGGTATCTGTCCGAGTAGCTGGGCGTTCTGTCAGCCCTCGAAAGATAAGAAGCCAGGGGCTTGGTGGGCTGCTTGGGTGGCTCATGTTTAGCCTCATATTCTGACTTTTGGGCCAAAGTCTTGTTCCTGGTGTAGAGTTAAGGGTGTCTTCTAGCAGCCCGTGACCATCTGAGATTGTGTAGTCATACCCAGAGGTGGCCTTCAGGTGGGCTCTGCGTGGGTCTTCCTTTACAGATACCAGCCAGGGGAGATGACGGATTTAGGAAATAATCACCTAATCAGGCACAGAAGGAAATGGATCTGGGTGCATGAGCAAAAGAACCCCGCCTGCTCCCAGGTGACCGAATGAAGGTGTCTCTCCCTGGATCCTCTGCCTCGCCTGTGCACTGGTTTCTGAAGCTGAAGCGGACCAGAGGCAGCTCATTCTCATTGAACGGCTTGGGGATCAGCAAGTTTCCAAAGGACTGGGGAGACTGACTGGGCCCAGTGCCTGGGTCTTGGCTGACCTCGAATAGAGGCAGTCGGAGCTCTTTCTTTGAGATGTTCTGCTTTACGTTCCCAGACGTGGAGGAAATATGGAAAAGTTTGTTTCCTACAAGTTTTGGAGAAAGTTCATGAGCCTAGCATTGGTCAATGAAGAGCAGAAAGAGGAGTTTGATTACTGGGGGCTCAGGTACAGGTGTGGGTGCAGGCAGAGAGGCTGTGACGAGCCACTGAGGTCTGCCTGCGTGGAGCAGCTGTCTTAATTAGGATAGAAAGGAGACAATAGTTCAGTCAGACTTAGGTAAAAATTTTGTTTTGAAACCCGATCCAAGTGCTGCGTCAAGGGGGGACAAAGGAATCAGAGTCCAGTGGCTTTCATTTTGGTTCATGGCTTTTCCCAGGCCCCACCTGCTTTCTTTCTAAGAATTGATACTCTGGCTGGGTTCCGGCTGCCTTCCCGCCTTTCCAGGTGGAGCCAGGATTACATCTGTCTTTGCATTTTGTATCCAGGTTTCCGCAGAGTCCAGCTCCTCCATGAACTCCAATACCCCGCTGGTGAGGATAACGACTCGTCTGTCCTCGGCCGCTGACACCCCAATGCTGGCAGGGGTCTCGGAGTATGAGCTGCCAGAGGACCCAAAATGGGAGTTCCCCAGAGATAAGTGAGTATTTCTGCCAGGCACATCCCTGAATGCAAACTTGGATGGAAATGGGAATCCTGGATGGACACTGTCATTCTAGGTCTTGACTGCAAAGGTCTTGCTCTGATGGTGTCAATAGGAGTGAGATTAACTTTCCAGATAACAACTCCTAGAAAAGATTAAAATTTTTTTTAAAATTTTTTATTTTTTTAAATAGCTTATTTAAATCAGAGCTACAAAGTTCTGGCTTTTTCCCCAAATAAGATGGCATCTGGTTATCATTTTTTAAATTTCTGGACAATTCAAAACCAGTCAAATGGAATAAAAGCAGAATGATCCAATCTATAAAACAGATCTGACATTCCACCTTCTGGTTACTGGAAAATGATTGTTCTCAGGTTTATTTCTTTGGAGAAATTAGAGTGTAAATTGCCTTTAGGATCTTTACCCATTGCTGCTGTTTTCAATGCTTATTAATGTAATTTTGGGCTGAAAAGCTTCAGATATGGTACCTAATATTTGACTTCTATGGTGCATAGTATTGTCTTCACAGGGTGGTATACAGGTGTTGCCATAGTAAAAGGTGGCCATTTGGGCTTTATTGAAGGCATTGCTGGGAGCTGTGTGTCTCTGGGTCTCACTTGAGCAAGTCCATGTACTTTGGACTCTGTTGGGCTGAATTTGAACCCTGACTCTGCCAGTCAGTTCCTATAAAACGAGGGTCATGGTGCACACCTCCCAGGACTGAGCGCAATTCTTGGCCATGGGAGCCCCTTTCATTTCCATTCATGTCTTGGCGACCTTGAAAACCCTTAGCAGATGGTTGTGCCAGTCACAGAGCCAGTGGGGCAGATCACGGGCTGCTAGTAGAGACATCCCCACCCCGCCACCAGCCCCACCTTCTGAAGGGGAGCTCCCCGAGGACTGTCTGCTCACTCTGGGGTACTTGTACTAAATGGAGTCCCAACAGCTCTAGAGTGGTAAAAGGTGCAATGCTGATTCTCTTTCTGTACCAGATAAATTGGAAAGAGCTCTTAACCTGCTTATGAACAGTTACCCCATTTGTCTCCCTAAGATTATGTTAGAGATGCACTTCTTTAATATACATGTACAAATTTGGAAACACAAAGATCAGCTTTTCTGGAGATCCTATAAGGAGTTCTCTTTGGAAGGAAGAGGAAGTTTATGCGTCACTGGTGATTTTGACTTATACAATTTCACATTGCTTACCTTTTCCAACAGCCAATATAGAGCTACGAATGCATATCATAAGCTAGAACCAAGTAATTGTCCAGGTATTATTCAATTAGCGTATTAATGGAAGTAATTTCCAGTTTCTGAATACTGTGGGGAAAACACTGTTCATTAAGGCTTGGCTGTCGGACATGCACTGGTGAGGCACAGGGGAAGCACAAAGAACGGTTTCTTTACCTGCAGAGTGTGGAAAGGGGAAAGGGTGTTTCTCTTGAACCCTGCCAGCCCCTGGCTGTGAGTGATTATATAAATAAGCTAGTTCTCGCACACATTCCTCTGTGTATAGCACTGAGCTGGGGAGTTGTGCTCATGGGTAAGGAACTTTGCAGCCTCAGGTTAGGTCTGTAGCTTTTGCCACCTGTGACACCGTGGTCAACAGTAGGAGTCTGTACTGCACTGTTAGCTCCCACCTGGGGGTCCCCCAAGTGTGGAAAATCTGAGTACTGTGCATTTCCAAACAGTGTTTAGCCCAAATGTAGGTGGAGCTGATTTCCAATGAATGAAGGCTATTTAGAAGCAGTTTATTAGATCGGAGGCAGAATTTATACAAAGAGAGGATTGTTATGCTTGTAGTAGCAGGGCAGTAGGACATAAATTAGCCATTTTTCCAATGCAAATGTTTATTTTCTGCCAAGATGTTAAATTTAATTTTAGCTCTGAATGGAAACAGGATGACCTCAGCATAGCATATGCTGCCCTCAGGTTTTTTTGTTGTTTTTGTTTTTTTGGTTTTTTTTTTTTTTTTTTTTTTTTGCTGAACTTTTGCAAATCATTGTGTACTTACTTACCGTAAATACCGTTTACTAATGGCGGCTCAGTATTTTGCTGTTAGGCTTAAGAAACCACATTCAGAAACATTCCAAAGACGCATTTTGCTAGTTTCTGGAATGTCCAAGGGTGATATGTGGCCCTTCATGAAATGGGCACAGAGCTTCTGGGCTTAAAAATGTAATTTGTGAGGCTCACTTTGCAATTTCTTCCTTTGCACATAGTTGATCTAGAGGTGAGGAATTTTCAGGATTAATTTCAGGTAGTCATAAGGATCTCTATCTAAACTTACGTCAAAAAAGTATGCTCCCCATTTTCTAGAATTTCTTCTTCCTGTAGTGAGAAATTAAAGATTCCTTGAAACACATTTAAGATTCAGATCCTGTAACTTGGCAAGGAATGTGACCATAAAATCCACTGGTATTTGAATAATAGTGATTTTTTTTTAAAGCTGCCACTTTACAGGGACAAAAAAAAATAAGAACAACCTTAACATTTTTCTTTGGGACATTCTAAATTACAAATGTTTAATTGGCTCAAGATCTGAAGCACCTCGTTGTTGGCCCTTGGTGGTGGGGGAGAGGGGCACTGACCAGCTCCCTAGCAAGGGGGCCTTCCTTTCATAAAGAAAAGAAATTGAGAATACAAATGTGAAACCGAATAGCTGTTCCACCAGTAATTGACGTTCTCTGAAACGTCACTAAGAAAATACCCCAGCGCGTGTGTACCCTAAGTCTCATTAGTTCCATATGATAAATGCGCCATGCTTTTGCAAGCTGCTGAAAGATTGTTATATTTAGTTCTGGCATCTCCCTCGCTGCGTCCATCCACCAGATGCCGTGTGCTAATCCCCTGTTTACACATTTAGGCTGACGCTGGGCAAACCCCTGGGGGAAGGTTGCTTTGGGCAAGTGGTCATGGCTGAAGCAGTGGGCATCGACAAAGACAAGCCCAAGGAGGCGGTCACCGTGGCAGTGAAGATGCTGAAAGGTGAGTGGGGAGGCGGCGGGGGCGGGGCGCAGAGGGTCTTATCAAGAATGCCCCTTTTGTGGCATGTGAACTCTGTCATGGCAGGGGTCAGAGGGCACATAGTTGACCTAGAGGTTGAGGAGTTTTCAAGATAAATCAGTGTCTTGGACAGACTATTTATCTTGAGCCATGTGTACTTACCAAGAAAGAAAAGCCCCCTCTGTTCGCAAGTGGTGGCCGTCCAGGTTGAGTTGTCCTGGGGCTTCCTGCAGGTGACTGTGATTCTTCACCCGCTCTGTGTTTCTATGGGCTTAGAAAGTATCCACTCCTAGTGGATGGATTTAGATGGGGGTTGGCCCACTGGCTTCGGGACTCAAACTCGAGCCTTCAAACAGAAACTGACATTGTAAGAGGTAACTAGAGGCTCAGTGAGTAGGACACCTTCTTTCTTTGCAAGGAGAGGAGCAGAAATGACTCCCGTCGGGGGAAGTCACTTAGAAGCTACAAAGGATCTAACAGAATCGGGGTTGGTGCAGAGACCCGGGTCGTGGGGACAGCAGCCGAGACATAAGCATCCAGTTGCTGTCACTCGTGGGAACCTGAAGCGCGCACCAACCCTCTGACCCGCTCCACGGGAGCTAGAAGAACTTTTAACCATTAACTTATGCTCCTGAGCTGGTCTTTTATGAGAAAGGTTATAGGGAACGGTCACATTATAAATCCTATTGTAGGGATGTCGGAAAGGAGGTCCAAAGCCAGGTGTTTCTGTGGTTTCCAAGCAGAGAAGTCTGTCCTTGGGCTGCAGGATTTGCTGTTCTTGCTGGAGGTTTTTTTAAGATGGGAACTGGAGCCACTTTGAGTAGCCAATGGGCGCCATGGCCATTGGCCCGCCCAGGATGCTGCACACAGTTTACACACACAGTTGTGGGGAGCCTCCTGAGCCAACTTTGAGTGTTCCAAGGGCCACTGGGGTTGCGCAGGGAGGGAATTCTTGCTCTGGAGAAAATCTGTAGTGATTCTAAGATTCCTTATGTATGATAGAGGAGGGGTTGGCTCACCGTAGAGAGAAACACTCTCATGTCTGTGATGTTTGCTTCAGAAGACTTGGGCTTAGGGTCACATGCCTTGTTTTAATCCTGACTGTTTGCTAGTGACCCCCCAAAGAACCCTGTCCGGGCCTTTGTTCCTTTGCTGATAAAATGAGGGAGATGATTGGGGAAGTCTTTCCTGGTTCTGTGATTCAGTTTCAACCAAGAGTTTGGCCACTAGCAGTGACAGCCCTCAAATCAGAGGAAATGTCTGATTGGTGGTCACCTACTATTCATAGATGATGCCACGGAAAAGGACCTTTCTGATCTGGTGTCAGAGATGGAGATGATGAAGATGATTGGAAAACACAAAAATATCATTAACCTTCTTGGAGCTTGCACACAGGACGGTGAGTAGGGGAAATGATTCCAGATGTTCAGCCCACAGTTGAGAGCAGGCTTCTTTCTAGAAGCAGTTGAGCTTCTGAATCCTGCTCCTGGGGTGCCTTATGTGCATGTTTATAGTTTTCCTTAAAATACCCTTTGTAAGATGTTCCCAGGCAGGGACACAAAGGGGCCTCTGTGCCTGGGGATTGGGGACAGGCGGGTGTCAGGTCCTGCTGTCTCTAGGTCATGATCTGGAGGCCATTTTGGAACGGGCGATCTCCTTATGTTTTTGTGAGTGTGAACATGAGACCCTGTGTTTGGTTGAGAAGTTCTTCCCTTGTGGTGGGAGTTGAGGCGCCCCATCCTGCTGTCAGCTACAGACAGTGGGCTCTGAAGGAAAGAGGAGAGCAGTATGAAGGGGTGCCTCTTCCTCCACAGAGGGATTCCCTGGCTGCTGCCGCTGAACATCTGCTGGCGCTTTGGGAACCAATTTGACAATAATCTATAAACTTGAGAATGCACATTTGTCTTGATAATTTTCCTTTAGGTCGACATTGGCAACTTATTTCCATAAGGTCAGTTGGAGATATTTTAGAGTCTTGTGGACCTTGTGGTCTCTGTTGAAACCACATGTCACTGCCATTGTACTAGGGGAGCAGCCTTAGTCCAGAAATGCATGGACCTGGTTGTGTGTCAGTGAAAGTCAGTGACCCAGACAGGCAATGGGCAAGCTTTGGCCTGCAGGCTCTGGTTTGCTGACTTTCCAGTCTGTGCCATGGAGAAGTATGGCAATCTGTAGGCAGAGAGACACAGCCATGTTCCTTGCCCACTCAGTTATGGTGGATACAGCAACCTAAATGCCCACCAGTACAGAGAAGCAGAGGGAGGGTGGTATGGGAGATGGAACAGCATGCTGTCCTGCTGTGGAAAGGAGGGATCAGCTTGGGCGGATGAGAATGACGTATCGGTGACATGTAGCCTCCCCAAGAGAATGTATCAGTGAAAATGTAGCAAAGTTCTCTTTATTGTTCCTTTCTGTGACTAAAAATAATACATACATTTTATCAATACTAGATGTACGTAGAGTAGCTAAGATGAATTGGAAGTAAATAGTAGAGGGAACAGATTTATGAGAGCCACTGCCCTCCATGATAGGGAGGGCACCGCCTCTCTGCTTCATTTCTTGAAGGCTTTTGCAGATGTCACCACCCAATATTGATTCTCATTTGAAGAGATCAGAACACAGGTGTTCTGTTTTCATGTGTGCTTTTCTGCATGTAAAAACTTAAAAAACAAACAAACAAAAAATAAAACCACCCATGCTTGATGGTGTGGCTCGGTGGTAGAGTCCTTACCCAGCACCTGGGTCTCCATCCTCAGCGCTGCAGAAGCCACAGACGGCAACATGGCGGTGCCACGTTGGGTGCAGTAACTAGAGGCCCTTTGCTGAGTGGCCCCAGGGCAGATCCTGGCCCGCTGCCTCAGGAAGCGTGTCCTCTCTGTCAACAGGGCCACTCTATGTCATAGTCGAGTACGCTTCGAAAGGCAACCTCCGGGAGTACCTCCGAGCCCGCAGGCCGCCCGGCATGGAGTACTCCTATGACATCAACCGCGTGCCCGAGGAGCAGATGACCTTCAAGGACCTGGTGTCCTGCACCTACCAGCTGGCCAGAGGCATGGAGTACTTGGCTTCCCAAAAAGTGAGTCCTTCTCATTCCTCTCGGCCGGGGGAACGCCAATAAAAAGTGCCTTTGAAGGCGCTGGGCGGTGGGCTGTGCTCATTCTCTAGATCATACCCTCACATGTCTCGTGCAGGCTGGAAAGTCTTTATGGCCTTGTGCATATTCGAGTTTAATGAACTCTAAAGAGCAAAGCAGCCTCATAAACTCGTGGGGACACTGCAGAGAGGAGCAGGAAAGATGTCTCTTCTCTGAGATGGGGCTGGGTTTGGTGCTCTTGGGAATTCAGTGCCCCCGGTGGAGGGTGACTGGCCCAGGGGTGTTCCCTGTCATCCTGATGTGGGACTTCTTGTTTTATTTTGTTTGGGCTTCATTTGTTTTGTAGTTACTGAGTGTGGGGACATGGACTTTGGGTGATGTGTTTAGGATTTTGAGTTTGATGTGGCCTTAAGTATGCTAAGAAGAGAGATCAAGTGAAAGGGTATTTTAGTAACACAGAATCCTGGACATCTGAGTTCATTTTGGCTTACTTTGGTGAGTGACCCTCTGTGGTCAGAAGTTGGCCAGGTCCCCCGAGGTAAATCGCTGGCATTCCAAGCATGCCACTTTCAAAGGAACTTGAAACATGTGAGTTATTCTGGAAGCAGTTAAGCAGGTACCCAGATGTGCTCGGGGGCATTTCAGGGGACCTAAGACACCCTTTCCTCAGCCCACATTCAGGGAGGGGTGCAGAGACCCCCTCCTCAGGCAACATGAGCTCCACTCCTCTCTGCTGGGAAATATGATGTAGCATCAGGAACTTCCTGGGAACCCAGAAAGCTGAGGTCTGGTGGGTGTGGACCTCTGTCACCTGGGGGCCTGGGCTGCTTGGATGGTCACAAACCTGGATCCCCACAGGGGCCTTGTGAGTCTGATGCGTGAAGTGGACGGGAGGGGCAGCCGTGCTGCAGCCCTGGTCTCCACCCTGGGTCCTGTGGGTTCTGTCTTTGTTTTGTGTTTTATTTTCATTGTTTTGTTTTGATTTTTAAAAAATACTTTAAGTTTTTAAAAAATTTTCCAGAAAATTCAGAGCTCAAAACTTTTCCAGATTTCTCCCTATAAAATCTCTTAGTATATAGGTTTTGGGAAACTAACTGAAACAGTTTTGAGTCCTGTGATTTTGCATGTGCGTGTAAGCAGGGCGGTTTGCCAATCAGAACGTCTTGGGCATCGGGAAACAGGTCCAGGATGCTGGCATTTGACAAGACATGGTTTCAAAGGGTCAATGTCACAAGAGACAAAAAGTGCCAGGGAGATCATTCCAGAGTAAAGGAGGCTAAAGAGATGGCAGCCAGGTGTGAGAGTGGACTTGGGCAGGTTCCTTTGGGGTGGGAGGTGGGGCCAGCTTTTACAAAGGACATTGTGCACAATTAAACTTGAGCTCGGCCTGTGTCTTAGGTAACGTTACTGTGTCAAAGCCGAATTTGGGGCAACAGTGCAACTGTGTTAAGGTGGGAGACATAGGTCAAGTGGCTCGTGTCCAAAATAAGTGTTTGAGACTCTAGAGGAGTAGCCAAGGATGGCTTCTGATTTCCATGTATGGAATATTTCCATACACCTTTCTTGAAGGAAAGACCCAAATCTAAACACAAAATGCCCATAAGAGCCTGAAGGTATCGTTATACAACATTTTTATTAATTTTGTGCATAAGACCAAGTTTTATAGTATGGAATTTTTCACCTGTGTCATGTCAGTACTCAAAATGTTTTGGATTTTAGATTTTCGAATTAGGTATGTTCACCCTGTAAATGCTGAAGAATTTAGATGTGAAGTGTTAGTGATACTTACAACTTTTAAAGAGCTGAGCGGTAAAGTAAGAGTGCATATGTGTGTGTGTGTGTGTGCGCGCCTGCGTGCATATGCTGAATACAAAGAGAGAAGGCGAGCAGGTAAGAATAATAAGCAAGTTTGGTGACCCTGGTTATCCATTGTACTATTTCACCTTTTCTGAAATATTTGTAGTATTTCAGATAGAACACTGGGGGCACAGTCTAGCTGGAGGCAGCCTGGTCACTTATGGGCCTGGTCTCTCCCAGCTGTCCCTAGGTGGGAGATGGGAGAGGCACAGGGTGCTACTGCTCATACAAAACGGTGGGAGGACTGGCCTCAGCATTTTATTCAGTCCTTCAACTCAACAGGCCTCCCTGGAAGCCTCAAGCCCTAGTCAGAATGGACATAGCCCTTGACCTCTTGCAGCGGGACCCATGAGTGATTTCCAATTAACATGAAAATAAAAATTAGTATGTAAACAACAACAAAAACCCTGAATGGGAACGGTGTGATAAGGCCCCATTCATTCAGGACCTTAAGGCCCCATGCCAGGGGCCAGAAACCATTAAGGGAGAGTAACAGGTCAGGAGTGTGCTTTACAGATGGCTCTTCCTGTTGCCTGCATGGCAGATGGAAAACACCAAGTCCTGTGGAAGGTGCCGGTAGGTGTGGGCCAGGGCTTAGTGGGGCCCAAGACACTGACCGAAGTTGCTAGTGTGATTTCAGACTTATTTTGCTGTGAGGATAGTGACTTGATTAGGTCCGGGGAGAGGAGTGGCCAAGGATGGCTTCTGATTTCCAGCTTGAGAAACTGGACGTGGTCCAGCTTTCCAAGATGAAGAAGACTTGGGAATTGGGAGGCAGGGCAGGGATGGGTTTTGGTGGAAAACCCAGAACTCAGGTATCCCAGAGCCATTCAAAGGGAGGTGTCCAACATGCCGCAGATGCAGACCCATGGACCGGGCAGGCAACTGGAAGACTGCGGAGGAAGGTGGTGTCAAGCTGTGGTAGCAAATCAGTTACCTAGAGGGAAACCTAGAAGAGGAAGATGAGAAGCCTGGAGTGGGACCCCGGGAAAACTCAAATCCCAAGATTGGTGAAAAGCTCAGGAGGCAGTGGAGGCTGAGCAGGCGCTGTCTGAGATTCAAGGGGGAAGCAGAGGCCCCAAAGGAGGGTTTCAGGAAGGGGGAGAGGTGGGCTGTGAACCGTCTTGTCGAGTATGGACACCCCTTACCCCAGGGAGTTAGGACACACGAAGGACCCTCTGGGTCAAACAGAAGACTTGGAATCAGTGCTCAGAAGGAGGAGAGAAGCACCCGTGTTGAGTCTGGCTGCAAAGCCAGTGGCAGCCTCACACCACCGAACCTGTGCACCCCGAGCCCTTCTTGGTTTGGAGTTGCCCCGTGGAGTGAAGAGAACTAGGAGTCAAATGAACTTTGCAAAACGTGCCAACATTTTAAAACACGTGAGAACATTTCAGGACGACAGTGGGAGGGTGGATTCCTCATAGATGGTGTTGGGATGGCCGTAGCCGCTGTTGTGACTCATCAGTGACTACCTTTTGAGAGCCCACCATTGGTCAGGCACGGTGTCAAGCACCTGGCTTACAGGATCCTACATAACTAAGCCTTGGAACAATTTGCAATTGGTGGGACTTTATAAGTAAGGATGCTGAGGACTGTTGGAAAGTGACAGGAAGGAAGGCTCTGATCCCAAGCATGGCAGAATCACTGTCCTTTCTTAAGGGGTGAGACCTGTAGGCCCCCAGGGTAACATGGCTGTCCTGGAGCTAAGTCCTCTGGTCCTCTACCCAGCCGGGCCTGGCTCTCAGGCAGTCTCTACCTCTCCCTGGACTCAAGCAGGACCAAGGAGAGTCCCTGTTCTGGGGCTTTAGTTAGTAACCTGGTGAGCTCACTCCTTGATTTTTCAGAAGAACCCAGAGTCAAAGGGACAGTAATGTTTCCTTGGGGCATTGCATGGGTCCAAAGTCCCTGGCCCAGGGCTGCCTGTAGTTAAAGACATTGGAATAGATGGGAAGGGTGGGAGATGAAGATGTTAAGAATGTTCCCCTTGGGTAGGAAAGATGGTGGAATGAGATGGATGTCATTACCCTAGGTACATGTATGATTGCACAAATGATGCGTCTCTACACTATGTACAACCAGAGAATTGAAATGTTGTGCTCCATTTGTGTACGGTGAATTGAAATGCATTCCGCTGTCATGTACAACTAAGTAGAACAAATTTTAAAAAATAAATATATTTAAAAAAAAAAGAATGTTCCCCTTAGGAATCGCCTGTTTCCAGACCCAGAAGGTTCATTCCTGACAGTCGAGAAAGAGGAAGTAGGGGAAGGGTCCTATCCTGCCTACCTACCCACAGCCTCCCACTCACAGCCAAGAGATGGCCTTGTTAGAGACCCACTCCCTGGAAGGAGGGGCGGAGGGCAGCTCAGCAGACCATTCCCTGGCCAGGCTCTGTGCTCTGTGCTGGGAATACTGAGGTCACACACAGTGCCTGGCTTCACACAGCTGTCAGTGGTGTGGGGAGTATGCAGGTGTGTTGGCCTTTCCGCACTGTGACAAATGCCTGGGAAAAACAACTTAGAGGAAATAAGGTTTATTGGCTCAAGGTAACTGAGGTTTCAGCTCATGATTGGCGGCTACATTGCTCTGGACCTAAGGTGAGGCTGACCATCATGGTGGTCCCACCAGGAGTCCATTTAGATTCTCTTAATGCATCCAATGGATGTATCCATCGATGAGGTCAGAGCCCTGTGATCCAGTCATTCCCCCAAAGCTCTGGATAGTGCTGCACTGCTTCAGCACCTGATCTTTTAGGGGACTTTGCAGATCCGGGTGGGGGTGCAGAGGGAGTCCGCAAGTAAAGCACCACTAGGGTGCATGTGGTAACAGGGTGCAGTTCGTAAGGGGGTGTTTGGCCTTACACAGTTTATAAACTCCTTGCTATTTTTAGTTCAAAGCACATATTTTCTTTTGTAACCAAATTGCACATCCAATTTAGCTTCCAGAGTATTAAACCCGAGCGGATTGGATTTTCCTATTAAGCAGGCCCATCGCCCCACCTCGGAGGCGTCCTGGGGGCGTTAGCTTTCCTTCCTGAGCGACCCTTCTCCTGTAGGAGAGGGGAATGCCAAACTGTCTCAGGCCCTAATTATATAAATAGTCAGCTCTTTGGGCTGGAGAACAACTCAGATTTCTGTGAATGATGGGATCTGGCTTGCTTTAAATTATTTTCCCTTTTCTGGCTCTGGTTCCAAGTCTTCTGTTCAGCCTGGCGGGGCCTTTGGTGTGTCCGGGCTCCCCAGGAAGAGGGGTGTCCGAGCTGGACAAGGTGGTGGCAGTAGCCCTAGGCAGCATCTCTTCCCAGTCGAGCCCTGATGTGTGGTCGGGGCCCAGTGCAGGGGAAGCTGGATTCTCCTGACCACACGGCTTGCCAAACTCACAGCACGTGTTGGAGGCAGAGTACCACCGGGAGAGTTTGGCCCGGGGCTTGGAAGTTCAATTTGAAGCGGCCTCCAGACCAGGAAGGCGGCCCCAGCCACACGGATCTGCAGGCAGCTCTGGGAGTGCTCACGTTCCCTGCTCCTGTCTGGCCGGGGACGCACAGACTTGGTGGCTTTCCTGCTTCCCCGTTTCTGAACTCAGCCGTCCCACGGAAGCAAGTAAACACAAGGACTAGCTGGGGGTGTGGACAGAGTAAAATAATTCTTAATTCCTATTTCCAAAATGTTTGGCTCTTTTTTAAGTGCCCGTCTAAGTGTGGCCCCCTGGCAGCCATGTCCAGTGGATTGGTCAGACTCTCGGCGTCATGTGACAGTTACCCTTTATTGGTAACCTGTATAAAGGCATTTGATGGTATTGTTGACTTGCTTCTTTGTGCCTTACCTCTCCCAAAATTACAGGGTGATGATTCGGGACCCTAATTACCATGTACCGTGATGAAATCGTGGTATGTTAGAGTGCAGA
Organism: Marmota flaviventris; assembly: GCF_047511675.1. Classification (NCBI taxonomy): domain Eukaryota; kingdom Metazoa; phylum Chordata; class Mammalia; order Rodentia; family Sciuridae; genus Marmota; species Marmota flaviventris. Next base: position 9,741,905 of record NC_092501.1, read on the forward strand.
TAAAACTCCAGCTAGCAAGGGCATTTCCTTTGTAGGAAGGAAACACAGAAGTTAGAATAGCTTGGCCTTTCTGAGACCAGAGGGACTCCCAGGAAGCATCAGCCCTCACCGTCAGTCCCCCTAGCAAGCCCTGTAGCCATAGCCTGCATCCCTGTGCAGGCCAGGTGTTCTGACAGACGGGGCTGAGGGCCTGGATAGATGGGGAATGCTGTGACACACACCTCTCAGGGGCACAACTGTCTGCGTCTAAAACACAGGGAAGGGAGGGAGAGGAGTTGGCTGAGTTTGAAGCATGGAGAACAGGCAGTGTGGCAGTCCACAGGGGGCAGGCAATGACCACAGCCTGCACTGAGGGGTCAGCAGTAAGGTGGCAAACTGGAGAGGCACTTTGGAGTTGGAATCAACAGGACTTGGGCGTAAAGGATGCTGGTGTGTCCCTTTCTGATTGAGAGAGACAAAAGGAATAAGAATCAGGGGAGTAGAAACTTGAACCTTGATGCATCAAGGGGACACCGCTGTGGAAATGTCCCACAGTGAGTTGAAAATGAGAACATGGGTCTCGGGAGAGGTCGGAGTGGAGATGGGAATTTGTGACCATTTTATACGTCATCTAGGATTTGACTCTGTGAGGGTAGATAGAGATGCACAGACGCAATGGGGCACTTTGTCTACTTTTGAGGGACAGAGGAAAAGGTGAGCCAACCACAGAGTCAGAGAGTGTCCAGGAGAGAAAGAGAATGAGCCAAGAGCAAGGGGAGGGAGCGGGGCTTAGGGAAGGACAGTTTTCAAAAAATGAGCAAGCGGTCAGCAGTGTCTGAAGCTGTAGAGAGGAAGAACTTGGAGGGGGTTCAAGGGCCGCTGGATCTGGCAGTGGAGAGCTGATTTCATCCTCTTTAGGAGGAGCAGGGAGCACGTCATCTGTGGAAAGGGAATACCAAAGTTGTAATTGTAGACCTTCTGAGACCAGAGTTGTATCAGGTCAGAGCATCAGAGAAGGGACCAGGAGGTAAAGATTGATGCTGGGTTGAACCAGCCCTTCTGAAAGTGGGTTTAAGGATCAGGTGTTGGGATGGCAGGTGTGGACCCTCCAGTGCCATTCTGTGTGCTGGAAGGAGGGCCCTGGTGCGTCGGGGCTACTGGTGAAAGAGTGTGGTCTTGAAATGACCAGGGCCTTGGCTTAGTTACTTATTCACAATTAGAAAATAAATACCAGAGTCGTGCTGGGGGTTCTCGGGTGGTCTCAGCTGACCAGTTTGGTCTTCCAGCTCCAGTATGGCCTTTTGACTTGAAATGTATGTTCTGTCTGCATTTTAAGAAATGAGCCTATATTTTCTTTTGCTTCTTTGAAGCATTTTGAAATTCGTTCTTTCTTGATTTCAGTGCATTCATCGGGATTTAGCAGCCAGAAACGTATTGGTAACAGAAAACAATGTGATGAAAATAGCAGACTTTGGACTGGCCAGAGACATCAACAATATAGACTATTACAAGAAGACCACGAACGTGAGTCTCGGTGGTCAGCGGGAGAGGGGGTGGGGGGCACAGAAGGATTCCAGGTTCCTGGCGTTTGGAGCTGGAAGGAGCTTCCGCCCCTCATTCCTGTTTGTTGGCCATACTCTTCACAAACTCTCAATAAGCAAATGCAGGCGATAATTCAGGATGATCTTGGCCAACGCGAAACGTTCTTTTATCCTGAGTAAGCAGGAGCCTCCAGGCGTTTAACGTGACTCTTGTCTGTCAAGAACTTTCATAGCACAGAACAGAGCCTGGACGTTACGGGGTTAATTTTTGTCTAGGACCTGGCCAGGGTGTGTCTGTGCAGGGGATAAATGGTATTGAGAATCCAAGGAGATGGCAGGTCATTACCGCACCCAAAGCTGACATGTTACGTCCGGTCCTAGTTGGAGCTTGTCTCTGTCCTGACGACTGACCCTGACCCAGGGAAACCATGAGGTTCCACCTCCTGGCTACAGTGCAGCTCGTCGAACCTGCTGCCATAGTTTTAATCTGTGGGTTTGTACGTTTTCTCCCACCCTCGCAGGGGCGGCTTCCTGTCAAGTGGATGGCTCCCGAAGCCCTTTTTGACAGAGTGTACACACACCAGAGTGACGTGTAAGTGACCTCCGTTCTCTGGCTCTTTCGTGGGGTCGGTCGCAGGAACAGGGCATGTTCTTCCTCTGTCTTCATCCTCTGGTGGCCACTGCATTGCACACGTTCATGGAAGGCCTCAGAGAGCGCAGACGTTGTAGTAGGCTGGTAACCAGGGCTCTGTTACTAGTCTGCCACCTTTGAAGAGCCCAGGCAGTGGAATCGCCTACCTCCCCTTGCTGGAGCGAGGTGACCCTCCCACGCCCCCAGGGGTGTGTACTGTAGAGCTGCTGTCCAGATGGCCAATCCAGTCCGCAGCTGCCACTCTCTTCAGTCCCTTAAAGTAGTACCTACACCCTCCCTGCTCAGGGGGCTTGTGTGCTCCCCACCCAGGTTGTCCTCGGGGGACACTTGAGTGAGGCAAATTCGGCTCAGATGATCTCCACCATGGCTGCTCACTGGGATGACTCTTAAAAAATCTGGTCTGGTCTTAGTCTCTTTTAGAAATATAGTAGAAATTACATAATGTTTCTGTTATGCACTTAAAAATGCAGTTAGGATCAGGCTCCAACTGATTTTTTAGATTCTGGAAATTCAGTTGAAAGATCTTGCTACCTTTGGGAGAAGATGGGTGAAAGGGACTGTTTTTGCAAGTTTCTGGGAGTCTATAATTATTCCAAGGGAAAAAGTTGTATTTTTATTTTATTTATTTATTTATTTATTTATTTATTTTGGCACTGAGGATTGAACTCGGGGGCACTCGGCCACCAAGCCACATCCCCAGCCCTATTTTGTATTTCATTTAGAGACAGGGTCTCACTGAGTTGCTTAGCACCTCGCTTTTGCTGAGGCTGGCTTTGAACTCTCAATCCTCCTGCCTCAGCCTCCTGAGCCTCTGGGATTTCAGGCATGTGCCACCACGCCTGGCCTGGTTTTTGTTGTTGTTGTTGTTGTTTGTTTGCTTTAAAGTCATTCGGTCTGTTTTTCCCGTGTGAGCAGGATTCCTGGGGTAGGCCTGGACTCTTCCAGCAGGGTTGGCCCTCTCGGCAACTCGGGCAGGAAGGGTCCTGATTCCCATTTGTGCCATGAGCAAACTGAAGCCCAGTGGCTCCTTCTGCCTACGTCATGCTTCTGCTTCTGCTCCATAGAAAGCCAGGAACAGTTTCATTCCCAAACCTGACCAGCAGAGAGTCAGTAAGGACAGTTTCCAGAGCTTCGATGACACAGGTTAAACCTGTGGTTCTCTGCTTGATCGCCCCAGGGATTGAGTCCCCTGAACTAGGCTCAGAAAAAAAAAAAAATGCAGGTCTCTAAGAAGCCTGTGTGAATGTTCCCTGTGGGGTGTCCTGGTGAAATTCAGGTGGGCACAGCATTCTCCCATCCTGACCCTGGCCCTGGCCCTGGCCCTGCACCGACTCCTGGGCCATCTTAGTAAGTCACAGAGCATCTGCTGCGGGCACTCTACCAGCCATTCTGAGAATGGCTGGTCTTACTGTGTCAGCTGCTGGTACTGCTGAATCACAGTCCTTGTGTCAGGCACACCGGGAAGAGTGAGAGGAGCAGAAGCCTTTGGAGTGTAGGAATGGAGATCCTGTGTCTCTAGTGCCATCTTTGAGACCAAGAACTTTTAAGAGCAATGGAAAATTCCATCAAGAGTACCCCAGCCCTCCCTGTTCAAAGAGCCTCCTTGGAGCAGGAAGGGTGACGTGGGATGAATCACAGGAGGGCTCGTTTATCTGTGAATGCAAGAAGTGGGCAGGTGTTTTATTTTTTTCCTGCCGTTTGGATGGGTCAGTCATGCTGTGTTTTCTCTTTTCTTTGCAGCTGGTCCTTCGGGGTGTTAATGTGGGAGATCTTCACCTTAGGGGGCTCGCCCTACCCAGGGATTCCCGTGGAGGAACTTTTTAAGCTGCTGAAGGAAGGACACAGGATGGATAAGCCAGCCAACTGCACCAATGAGCTGTAAGGCCATTTCTCCCCGCCCGGCCTGCTGCCACATCAACCACCCTTCTGAGTCACCTCTGTATCCTAAAGCCCCGATTCTCTAAAGATGCTCTGAAAAGAGTTGCTGAAGGTGTCCATGCTCAGTCCCAGAGCTGAGATAGCTACTCCGGCCACCGCACCTTGTCCAAAAAAAAGAGTAGCCTGCTGCGGTGCACAGAGGGCAGGCGGCTGCCTGGGCGAGCGCAGAGCCAGCTGGAGTGATCTTCCTGGGGTGTCTCCTGTGCCTCAAGGGTCAGGAAAGTGCCCGGGTCAGGTAGCAAGCTAGGAAGCCGTGGGGCCACCCTCACAAAGCCGAGGTGCTTTTGCCAGCCCCAGCGTGGCAAGTGGACAGAGTGGGCGTTTCTGAAGCACCTTTGACCCCTGACGGCCGCCACTGCAGATTGACATCAACCACACTTGCTCAGAGCCGATAGCTAGTGTCTGCAAACCCATGTTTCACTCATATCTTAGTGCAGAGAACTAAAAATCCTCAGGGTACTGCATCTGACCATAAAACCAGTAGCTGATTTCTAGAAAAATCCACCTCGCACTGTAAGTGGAGTTACATTGTGTCAGTGACGTGTGCCTTGTGCAATAGAAGTGGCACTGGGAAAAGGAGGCTGTCCCCCCTCTAGCCCTGGGGTGAACTAAGAGCAGCGATTGTCCCAGAGACTGCGCTCCATTGTGCGTCTTTTCACAGGGATTTAATGTCAGTAATCCCATGAGTGCTTTTAGGTGTACAGTGGGCATTGATGAATGACCACATTTTATATCGTATTATATAAAGGCATTTATTGTGCTCCTTGTCGTTCCTCTTGCTTTTCCTAATGCAGAGGGTCTGTTGAAACTCCCCATCAAGATAAGCCCAGGAACGTTGGTCTCTGCGAGAGTTAATCAGGAAGTCAGCATGCAGCCCATCGGGGCAGATCGGCCCCTGAAACCCTTGGCTTAAAGTTGTGGTTTTCACACTTTATTTTGTTTTAAACTGAGGAACCTTTGTCAATTGGAATCTTTAAAACAAAACCCAAAGTGTATTCAGCAGCGTGTTCAGGGCGGAAGGCTAGAGACCTAGCAGCACCCGTCTCCTCCCTTGACCTCCAGAAGGGCCTTGAAATCGAGAGGCCGTGGCGACGTCACAGGGGTGCCTAGCTAGATGTCTTCCTAGGACGTATTGGGTGAAGCCATATTTTTGTAAGTCCAAGTGCCTTTCGGAGGAAGCAAGCACTGGGTCCTTGAATAGTGACCGACTCCCTCCTCACTGAGTGGCTTGGAAGGTTCTGGTACCTTTTCATTACTCAGGGCGCCTCTGCATGTTCCTGTTAAAGCTGGCATAGCCTAGTGCTTAAATCAGCTCACCAGGGGCCCGTCTCTTGCCAGGTACATGATGATGAGGGACTGCTGGCACGCTGTGCCCTCACAGAGACCGACGTTCAAGCAGTTGGTGGAGGACCTGGATCGAATCCTCACTCTCACAACCAATGAGGTAAGAACCTCCTTCCAGAAGCTCCGGGGGCCTTGCCCAGCTCAGGAGAGAAGCTCAGCTTCATACACGCGATTCCCCTGTTGGAGTCGTGGTATAGTCTGCCATGGTACCAGAAGGGCCAGACAGTGAACTGTGTGTGTGTTCCTCTCAAAGCACAAGCTTTCTCAGAAGTGCACTTGGTAAATTCTGATTAATGAAACCAAAGGTGGAGGCCATGCCGAGGCTGCCCAGCGGTGGCTGCTGGTGGCGTGTGGCTGGGATGGAGGGAGAAGAAGTGTCCAGCTGCTGCATTTTGGTGTGGAGGGAGGGAGCTCAGGCTTTGTGCTCACCAAGTCTGTGCCTGGTCATGAGTGTGAGAGCAGCTGATGCCCTGTCGCTGACCCTGGATGGCACCTAGTGAGTCCTTCTGTGTGACCGATGCTGCCGTGGGTGATCTCAGCTGGCAGGGGCTGTGGCTCTCACCTCCTTTTTGTGCATGTAAACACACACAGCCTCCTGTGGGGAGTGACCATTAGGATTTTTGGTGAAAACTGATACCTGTTGGTTAAAGTGGTTATTTTCTCCAAAATATTTGTAATCTATGTCCACCAAAGAAATACTTTGTGTCACTCGATACCCAATCCAGAGAGTGAGTGGTCTTTAGGGCTATGGCAAGAAAGTGTGGTTATGCTCTGAGCAGGAAAGATGATAAAACTCTGGAGTCCAGGAAAAGCCCACGGGGGAGAAATTAGTAATGAATGAAATTTGAGATATTTAATGAGGATGTAGGAGCAGTATTCCCTCACATGGGGAAAAAAACAAAACAACCCCAGAGTACACAGTTGTCTTTGGAGCCACAAAATGTTAACATCTCCCAAATATGTTAGACCAATTATACACTTAATTTTTAATGAACAGGTTTACAGGGATTTTTTTTTTTTTAATAAAAATACAGTCGAATGGACTGATATGAAGCTCAACTCAGCAACTTTTATCTTGTGTGTCTGACTATGGCTTGTGCCGAATAAAGGGAGAGATTGCATTTAAATGAATGCAGCTGACCTTCAGAAGTTGAAAGAACGGAACAGTTCAAGGGCGGGGGGTAGGAGGGGGGACACCAACTTTCTTCTCCTGCCAAAATTGTTGTTTCTAGCATAAGTTCCTTTAACCCTCGACTTGGAATCCACTGATATTCCTATTTTTTTTCCTATCAGATCTGAAAGTTTATGGCTTCATTTAGAAACTGGAGAAAGCACTAAAGTTCTCTTTTAATGATCCCGTGTCCCTGCTCCACGTTACACATTTATATATTCACATTTAAAGAGGGGTCCGTTCATACTGAAATTTATATGTAGTATCCTAAAATAAAAAAAGCAGAATGCCATATTGCCTAACGGATATAAAAATCGAAGTCTCTTTCCTTCTGAAAATCATTACCATATGCTCAAGAAAAATGGTTCCATTTAGGACAAAATCTCATTTTTATCATTGTAAGCAAAAAGTCCTCTTTTGATGTGGTGGGCGTGTTTGTTTCTAGTGGTGCGGTTCATACTGTGGTGTTGTTGGAAACGACACATCCCCTTTCTTGGATGGGGACTCTTTCTTTTGCCAGCCCTGGTGATGAATTATAGTGGGGTTTTTTTTTTCCCCCTCTGTCTTTTAAAACATATAGTCGCCAACATTCCGTGGGCTCTTTTCTGATAACGCCGAGGCAGTTTCTGCTGTGGTCTGCACTTTTTAGGCCCCTCTGGGTGAAACCACATGTCACAGAAATGGAGTTGGCTTCTGGGCGTATGAGCAGAACCACCAGCATGCCAGCTCCGTTGGGGCAGCGAGACTGAGAAAGTCCCCATTTAGAAATCTTCCCCTGGCTTCAGAGCGGGGTCAGCACACGCTTTCTGTAAAGGTCCAGAGAGTAAATATTTTCAGCTTTAAGGGCCATATGGTCTCTGTCGAAACTCTGCCATCATAGCCTGAAAGCAGCTACAGACTGTATGTAAATAAATGGGTGTCTGTGTTCTACTAAAACTTTATGGGCCCTGAAATTGGAATTGTTATGAATTGTATATCATTTTATGTCATTTGAGTGCCATAAGATATTACTCTTCTTTTGAGGTTTTCCATCCATGTGCAAATGTTAGCAACTGTCCTTAGCTCACGGGCTGCGTGAGAGCAGGCCACCAGCTCTTGCCCAGGCCTGGGTGGAGGAGGGCCTGTTCTTCTGGGTGCAGGGGTACCTCAGCAGCCACACCAAGGTGGTGCTTTGGGGAATCTCAGACCTCCATTTCCCTAAGCTTCCCTTTAGTGGCCCACTGTGGATTTAACGTGCACGAGTGGATCCAAGCCTTTTTTGAACCTGTTTACATTTTCAACCGAGCGAGCTTCTGAGAGTAATGAATTACATGTGTTAAATTACGTGCTGAATGAAGAAGTGTTCCCCTTAAATTGTCCTAGAAACTATAATAGTAAGATGTAATTCAGGAAATAAATATTCATGATCTCATTAGGCAAAGCGGTCCCGGGGACCGTGTCCTATTAGGTGTTTCTACTCTGCTGGGCCTTGAACTTGAACCACACGGTCTAGCAAGGGGGTGACTGGCCCCAGAGTTGGCGTAGGTCTCTGCGGGCTAAGGAGACCCCAGCACCAGCAGTGGGAGGTAGATGAAGCTGGGCTTGGGGGAGGTGTCCCTGGCTGTTGGGGGGACGGGCTCTGTAGGCCTTCCAGGGGATCCCTGTCCCTTCCCAGCTTACGCCCACTTCTCGGGAACCTGCATTTCAAACAAGACTCTTCTCTCCCTTCTTTCAGGACTACCTGGACCTCAGTCAGCCTCTCGAGCCGTATTCACCTTGTTATCCTGACCCGAGATGAAATAAAACATCTCTCTCCCTTCTTTCAGGACTACTTGGACCTCAGTCAGCCTCTCGAGCAGTATTCTCCTAGTTACCCCGACACAAGGAGCTCTTGTTCTTCAGGGGATGACTCTGTGTTTTCTCCGGACCCCATGCCTTACGAACCTTGCCTGCCTCAGTTTCCACACATAAACGGCAGCATTAAAACATGAACGAGTGTGTCTTCCTGTCCCTGGACAGGGCAGCGCCAGGAACCTACCTACACTGAGCAGGCAGGCCTTGCCTCCCAGGGCCTGTTGTCTCTGCTTGTATATATGGATCAGAGGAGTAAATAATTGGAAAAGGAATCGGCACACGTGTAAAGGTTTATACATCTGAAAACTTACCACCTTCGCCAGGAGGAGGATGTTTCTGGAGCAGTGGACAGCCACGAGCCACTGCCCCCTCACCCCGACCCACTGTGGGTACTGCTGTGCCCCATCGGACTCAAGGCAGACACACGTTCTGCCTTCCTTGTTAATTTTGTAATAATTGGAGAAAATATATGTCAGCACACACTTACAGAGCACAAATGCAGTATATAGGTGCTGGATGTATGTAAATATATTCAAATTATGTATAAATATATATTATATATTTACAAGGAATTATTTTTTGTATTGATTTTAAATGGATGTCCCAATACACCTAGAAAATTGGTCTCTCCTTTTTTTTTTTTTTTAAATAGTTATTTGCTAAATGCTGTTCTTATACAGAATTTCTTAATTTTCACCAAGCAGAGGTGGGAAAAATACTTTTGCTTTCAGGGAAAATGGTATAACATTAATTTATTAATGGATTGGTAATATACAAAAGCAATTAATCATTTATAGTTTTTTTTTTTTTTTTGTAATTTAAGTGGCATTTCTATGTGGGCAGCACAGCGGACTAGTTAATCTATTGCTTGGACTTAACTAGTTATCAGATCCTATGAGAACAGAAATATTTACAATATATGACTAACTTGGGGGAAATGGAAGTTTTTGATTTATTTGTGTTTAAACTCTGCTGTCAGATAATTTTATGCTTAAACCACCTGAATGCCCATATTACAGGAACCTGTTCATAGGAAGGTGTTTGGTGTTGGTGTGCAGCTCTGTCTTTGGCCGGCGCTGCATTTAGCTGGATTTCCCTAGACAAATGGTACCAGCGCCCTTGCTCAAAGGTGCCTTAATCCATTCCTCGAGGACAGACTTCAGCTGGAGCCCCAGGAGGACGGGTTCTCTGCGGCAGCTGGCCTTCTGCCCTTGAGTTGTGCATCTGTCAGATGAGTCTGCATCCTCCTCAGTGAGTTTTGATAATGGCTTCCAGGTTCTTTGGCATCAGAGAAGCCTTTTAGGATCTTCAAAGAACTATCATAGAAAATGGAAACACAGGAATGCTCTGCTGAGAGTCGGGGGCTGCTTCCATCTTAAGGGTTTGCTTCCGTCTGCTGCTGACAAGACCTCACCTCAAGATCCGGCCCATCAGACAGAAGAGCTCCGTCTTGTTCATTCTGTGTTAAAGTATTGTGTTTTGCTTTCAGATCACCCACTCACTTTGCTATAGCCATGCAACATGAATGCAGAAGACACTGATTTTATGTGTTACGAAATTGGAGAAAGTATTTAATAAAACCTGTTAATTTTTATACTGACAATAAAAATGTTTCTACAGATATTAATGTTAACAAGACAAAATAAATGTCACGCAGCTTATTTTTTTAATACTCGTGTCTTACCAAATGGTTTCCTGTGCTCGGAGGTGTTGACAGAGTGCTGTGCGGTGCAAATGCACAGAAGGCAGAACTGCAAGGCCCTTTGTTTGCCACAAGCAGCAGTGATATGCCGCTGGGATTGGACAGGACCAGCCGTACGTGGGGCACATGGATCCAATGACATTGGAAGTTGGTTGAAGCCCTGTCTGGGTTGCTCACTGGCACCTCAGGGTAGAGAGTCCTCGTTCCTTCCTGGGTCCCCAAGGAGCAGCAGGGGAGAGAGCGTCACAAACCGGGAGGTGTTGCAGGATGGGGAGGTATTGGCGAGGGGAGGTGCTCAGGACACCTGATCCCAGGGACCTTGAACCCTTCCAGGCTGGTTTCCTTGTGATGCATAGAGTTAAATGCATCTCAAAATTTCTAAGAAGCATGAAAACATGGACGAATTTGGTTTCATACCACCAAGAATCTGAAGATAGCAATGGAATTTTGCCTGTTAGTTAACACGAGGGTCTGGGACACAGTGAGTTCCCATTACATCTGCTTGCCAGCCTCATTGGCACCAGGAAAAGGAGGTAACAGGACACTTCTCTTGAGCCACAGCCATGCTCTTAGACCCTGGCGGGGCTGTTGTACACAGGGCTGGCCTGTGGGTCTCTGTTGGCTTTGAGGCCATCAGTGGTGGAGCAAGGGTCTCACCCGGCATCAGATCCTGGGTCCTGGTTCTGCATTTGCAACCTCCTCTTCAGGGTTGTGCTCTATTAGTAGAGCAGGGTTATGACCCCACCTGAAGAATGTGATCCAAAAAATGAGAAAGCAGCCTAAGAGAAGTGCCACCTGATTAGCACATGTGTGTACAGGGCAACTATGCTGCAGCCCTCTGGCGTTTCCTTGGCCAGGTGGAGGATGGGCCTGTGGTACTGCAGGTATTCAGAGCAAGCGAAGGATCCACAGTGGTTCTTCTCTGCAGCTCAGTGGTGCATCTTCCATACTCTAGGGACTGAAAGGACCATTTGTGGCTTTGACCATGTAGGTTCCATGAATCTTCAGAATTGCTGTACTTGCCCTTTTCAGGGAGATGGGTGGGCCAGAGTTCTAAGCCAGCTGTTGGCCATTTTAGTTTTTAGAATTATTTTGAAAGGGGCATTTGTCATGAGGAGACAAGGGGCAGGATGGTCCATTTATAGATTGCAAATTCTTCCCTTTTTTTTAGACCTACCTCAAAAAGTCTGAACTTGATAAGAATCCCGCGGCTGATAGCCTTTTCCCCAGATCTACAAAATCCGACAGGCAGCTGGCTTAGATGGTGGAGCCTGGGCCCTTCTGTTCCCAGCTAGGAAGGGAGATTTCAGGAGGCTGCTGGAGGTCCTGCTGGTGATGTGAGGGTGGAGAGGTGACCCCTCGCCCACTGCTCAGCTCGTCCCTCCCTCCTTACCTCAGGGAGCTACTCTCCTGATTTGCAGGAAGTTCCTTAGCCCACATTTGGGAAATTAGCACCTACACAAGACCTGTGACCTGAGCAGCTATGGACTGAGGAGTCCCCCACCATTCAGACAACTAGTGATCGGTCCGCCAGCTTGTCCTGTCTCAGGCTCCACCAGGGCCAGGTCCAGAGAGCTGCGCTATTGCAGAACAGGTACTTGAGACTCAGCCTAAGGGTTTGAGGGTCACCAGGCTGGGAAAGAGTCCATGAAAACAAGGCTGAAGTCTGTGTGGTGGGAACCAAGACGAGGGGTGGCGGGCTTCACGCTAATGGAGAGGTGTAGCAGGGTGATGCTGGGCAAGTCACAGATTGTGCCTGAACTTTCCTTGCCTCCTCTGTGAAACCTGCTGTCACCAGCCTCGTGGGCCTCCCATAGGATGACCTGTAGGAGCTTGGCTCCAGCAGAAGATGCCCCCCAAAAGTTTTCCAATTTTCACAATGTGGTACGATCATCACTACTATCTAATTCCAAATATTCCCATCACTCCATATGAAACCATTCACAGTCTTTCCCCACCTCCAGCCCTTGCTGCCTCCAGCTGCTGATTGTGGATCTACCTCTTCTAGACATTTCACCTAAATGGAGCCCTACAGTACGTGGCCTTCGTGTCTGGGTTCCTTCCCGTAACCTATTTCAAGGTCCATCCACAATGCAGCATGTATCTGTACCTCATTCCCTTTATTCCCAATGACATGCCGCTGTGTGGACATGCCACAGTCTGTCTATCCATCGTCCACTGATGGGCACGTGGGTGGTTTTCACTTCCTGGCTATTAAGAGCAGCGCTGCTGCTAACGTTCATGTGTGTCTTTATTTCAGTTAGTGCACACCCAGGAGGGGCGCTGCGGGGACCTGTGGTCACTGTGTCTAGCCACTCTGAGGTCCAGGGTCACTGCACTCTTACATCTCCCCTAGCAATGTACGAGGGCTGCACTCCCTCCCTAACAGTACTCTTGTCCCCGTTTTTTATTATAGCACCCTAGTGGGCATGAAGTGTCCCCCTAAAGATTTAATAGCTGAAGAGATACCATTCAGATCATGGGCCAAAGATGCATGCATGGACCTTACTGGGCTTTTCAGAAAAGGGTACTTCAGTAAGTTGGCCTGGCTTCCACACCCAGGGAGAGGCTGAGGGTCTGGTCGGTTGCTCTCTTCCCTCTGCTGGGAGAGGAAGGGAGCGCTGGTGTGATGCAGGGCAGAGACTCTCTGGCTGGCATCCTGGAGCGCGGCTCTACCTCCCATCCCCACCTCTATTCCAGCTGTGGCCTGCGAGCTTGAGCAACCCCTGGGGATGGTGAGTGGGCTGTTTCTTGTCCAGCTTGCGTTTTGATGTTGTTTATTTTCTGATGTTTAAAAGATGAAAGCAAAGTTTATCTTCTCTCACATTTCATCCTCAGGAAAACTTGAAGTGGTTCGGTTGTCCACCCCGGGCAGGGATGGCAGAAGCCTTTCACATTTCAAGTGACATTCTGGAACGGGGCCCTTCTTACACCCTTTCCCCCCGGGGTTTCTGGAGTTTTGAAGGGACTCCTCAAAACTGCCTTGTGGTCCTGTCTCAGAGGGTCACATGAGGGACTGTGAAGAACAGTGGACAGCTGGATGGTCAATGTCCAGTGTCCCATCCTCTTGGGAACTTTAAAAGGTGGTGGATTCCTGCCTTTCCACCAAGTGGAACCCCAGGGCCTCAAGCAGTTCAGCCAAGAATTTAGCTTAAAATACAAATGCAGACAAGTGACTTCTGTGGCTCAGGACATGGCCTTGGGCTGGGTCTTCTTAGCTCCATCTTCTTCTAATTCTTTCTTTGAGGACACTTGAATGAATCTTGCCTGTAGCCCTTACAAGTCAAAATCCAAAGTACTGGGAAAGGGACGGGATGCTTACAGATTGGTAAATGAAGACTAATGGTCTGTGAATGTGACAGATGATCACTGTGTCAAATAAACATTGAGTTGAATGAGGTTTGACCTGAGCAGTGCTCCTATGTACACTCAAATATTAGCTTTTCTCTCTGGATATAGACATAAAAGTAGGTCTTGAGACAAATATAAAAATATATGTTATTATATACATAAATACAATTGTCATTATTATTGCTAGTCGGTCATGAATGTGACCAGGGCCATGTTTCCCGGCCACCGCCACCACTCTTTCTTTTTTTTTTTTTTTGGTGGTGCTGGGGATTGAACCCAGCATGCAAGGCAAGCACTCTACCCACGGAGCTATATCCCCAGCCCTCACTACTCTTTCTTAAAAAACATTTAATATGTGTTAAAACATTGAAAGTGATGACCCAAACTTTTAAAAGTCATGAAGTTATGTTGTATGTTTCCCTTTTTGAACGGCATTTACTCTCCAAACACCACCAGGCAACCAAAGCCCTGCTGATCTTGAAAGGGCATTTTGAGAACGGCATAGACCAAGCTAGCGAATGATTTCAGTACTGAAATCATATTGAGACCAGAGCAGGAACAAAGGCTCCAGAGGGCTTTGCCATGGAAACTCTCAGGCCCCAGGGGTGCTGTTGGGTCAAGCGAATCAGGATGGGCACCGATGCAGAGTTCTACCACCCAGGGCCAGGAGCCTGGTGCAGTGTTCTAGTGGCAGGCTGTGCACCATTCAGGGCACCGCCAATTCTTGGAGGACTGGGAAACGTGCAGGACTCGGGAGGCTGAAACCACCCTGTCCTCTGTGGGGAAATCGTAAAGGGGCCTGGTTGACTTCAGGGGTGTCTCGTGCCTGCAGGAATGTGAAACGGGATGTTCACGCACACTCAGGACTGCCGTTTCACCTTGTTTGGTGACCTGACTTGCTGCCTCTTCTGGAACAAGGCTCTGTGTGTCTTTGCATACATGTCACAGCAAGGGAGGAAATCTGAAACTGGCCTCCTTCCTGACCTGCCTTTGCTCCCAGGGAGACTAGTTCTTTGGTTGCCTCTTGCTGGATTTAGGTTTAGCCAAAGCGCAGAAGTTTTTCATTCATTGCTGGCCATCTCCCAGGAGTTCCAGAGCTGTGAACAAAAAAGGCAAAGTCAAAACACTAAACCACAAAGCCAGTAGTGACTCGCTGGGCTGGGGGTGCGGGTGGGGTTGGGGGAGAGCTTGCTCTATCTCAGACCAGGGTCGACAAATCCGGCCACTGCTTGTCTTTGTACTGCCTGTGAGCTAAGAAATGTTTTTAGATGGTTGGAAAAGATTTTAGAAAGATATATTTTGTGACACATACAAATTATACAGGACTCCAATTTCAGAGTCCATAAGTAAAGTTTTATTGGGATATAGCCAAACCTTTTCATTTACATAATGTCTACAAGAGGCTTCCCTGCTGTGAGGGCAGAGTGGGAGCATTGCAGCAGAGATGTTCTGCAACGCAGAAAATACCATCTATTCCTCTCTGCAAAGTAATGTTTGTGACCCCTGGCTTAGGTGACGCTGTATCCGTTGGATACCAGGCCCCTGCATGTGGCTTATGGGCAAAGACAGTAGCATATGGCAAGGTCCTGAATCCCGGTGATGGATGCCTTCAAGAATGGGGTCCACTTGACAGTGAGACCTGAGAGTGGGGGTGAGAAATGCCCGTGGGCCAAGCGCCATGTTTTGAGATTCTTTGGAGACAGTCCGTGGCCCACCTGGGGATCTACCCCAGGCTTCCTGGTGCTGGTTCTGCCCTGGAGCACCATGTAGCAACAAGCCACAGCCCTTCCAAACAAGGTTGCCACAGGGATCCACAAATCAAAGGCTAAATAAATAATGTGGTTCTTCCAGAAGGAGGGAAGGTGAGAGGCTGACATTCAGGTTGAGTGATGCTTGTTTGGCAGGAAGTAAGCAGGCCTTTGCGGCTAAGGAGCACCTTTGTACCAGGACACCATCACCGTATTCCTGGGTCAGGCCAGAACATGGGTTCAGGGGCAGGATTGGCTTGGGTGGAGTTTTCCATCACTCTGGTGCTCAGGGAGATTTCCGTGGACGGGACACATGTGCCCTTCTCCCATCTCTTCTCAGAGCACAAAGGCCATCCCGGGACAGACTGGTTTGGAGTCACTGTAGTTTGCCTGGATACATAACTCGGTGTGACTTCTTTTGGCTTCCCATTAACTTTAGTTAAAAGTGTCCCTAAAGTGCCTGCTGCTGAAGGTGTGAATGACCCTAGAGCCACTTGCCCTGTAGATCAGCATGCAACTCCCCCACGTAAGCAGATCCGGGGAAAATCTACATATGCAATAAATGTGTACAGGTAATGGAGATGGGTGATAAAAATGCTAGGATCTGGTTTCGGCTTCTCCCTTGTTTTCTAAAAGAGGATGAAAGCCAATCAAGCACTAAGCCCTGATTTTTTCTGACCTGAAAGCAGGTGAATTGAGTCAAGTGCAGGAGATGTGAGATGAAGCGGAGACCCCCAGTAAACGGAAAGCAGGGTGTGTGGAGTCACTGTGGGAAGGCGAGCCCCAGGCAGATCCCCAGGTGAAAGCCTAGAACCTTGTCAGAGATGGCGCGGTGCCGGGGAGCGGGGGGACGTAGGTGGTGCTGGTGAAGTTGCACCTTGCGGCCCTCCCTGATGTACAGGGCGCTGCAGACCTGAGGTGGACCTGAGAAGGGCGTTTGTAGTCCTGAGCATGTGTGTGCGCACTCCTGCAGACCAGGCGTGTGCAGCTCTCAGGATTCTCTTGGTAGCTCCACCATGGAGGGTTGACTGGTTATTTAAGGTCTCCAGTGTGACCTGGGAGCATCTCAGAAGGAGAGTTCAGATGGGCTCCCCATCCACACAGGAGCAGGCAGAGGCAGAGGAGGTGTGGATAGTTCCAGGTGTGTGTGTGTGTGTGTGTGTGGTGCTGGCGATTGAACTCAGTGGGGCTTTGCCACTGAGCTACATCCCTACCCCTTTTATTTTTTATTTTTAGACTGGGTCTCACTAAGTTGCTGAGGCTAGCCTCAAACTTGTGGTCCTCCTGCCTCAGCTTCCTAGCCTCCGGGATCCCAGGGATGCGCCAACATGCCTGTCAAAATTTCTGTAAGAGATGAGTTGAGGGTCTGAAGTGGGCAGGAGAGGGGGATTGGAGAATTGGGATTTGACTTGGAGTTGGTTTTGCACAAGAAACACACTGTTTTTGTATAAAACAAGTGTTTTATGGGATTGGATTTGAGGGGCCGGAGATTGAACAGGGTATAGTCCAGAAGATCTCAGTCCACCCACCCTAATCCACCACTTCCAAGAGGTCTAATTAGCCCGAGTAGTTTCACTTCTAAGCCAGGCAGTCAGCCAGACCAAATTCTAACTATTCCTGACCACCCCACTCCCCGTCCCTGCAGGTAGCAAGGACCATGTAGTATCCTTCCCATGCCCACCTGCGTCCCCCTTAAGCCACGCCTTCCTGCAGAGGTGCTGGGAGTGCCTGCTGACAGACACAGCACCGTCTGATGCGCACAGAGCAGCACCTCATTGCAAAGCTGAGGTGCTACCAAAGTGTGTGCACACAGGGGCTCAGGCAGCACATTTAACTTAGCTCCCATGAGCAGGTGCTTTGATGCCCAGCAGAGCCAAAGGTCATGGTACATTCTAGAAATGTGTGGCCACAACCTGTTTGCACCGGATCACATGCTGTTTGGTCAGAGCTGGCATTGGGTGAGGAGAAAGGAAGATGATACCTTTGAAGATGGCTCTATAAGTCTGCCCCAAAGCAAGTTTGTGAAGTTAATTTATTGTATCTGCAGGCCAGCAGCCTGAAACCAAGGTGCTGGCGGGGCCACACTCCTTTTGAAGGCTGTAAAGGAAAATCCTTCCTCCAGCTTCTGGAGGCTCCCGGGTTCCTTGGCTTGTGGCTGCGTCAGCCAGGCTCTTTGCTCAGGCTTCTCCCCTCCTCCATGTGTCTCATTAGACTTAGAGCCCACCCCCATCATCCAGGGTGATCCCATCTTGAGGTCCTTAATTATATCAGCAAAGTCCACATTCACAGACTCCAGGGGCTAGGCCATGGGCATGCCTTTTTGAAGATCAGCATTTGATTCATTGCAGAAGTGAGGGTGGGGGATTTGACTGGACGGCCTTCTCAGAGAATTCCACAGCCTATTCATAACGACAGGGTTGTCACACGGGAACGCTGGGATTCAAACCCAAGCTGGCCAGGTTCTACCTCTGAGATCTTTCTCAACATCTGTGCTTCTGAAACCGTCCAGCAGTCACTCCCTGAAGGGTAAGCGTGAGGTGGGGCCTGCAGCTGGACA
This sequence comes from Marmota flaviventris, assembly GCF_047511675.1. Lineage (NCBI taxonomy): Eukaryota > Metazoa > Chordata > Mammalia > Rodentia > Sciuridae > Marmota > Marmota flaviventris. The sequence continues at coordinate 9,759,721 of NC_092501.1, forward strand.
GGCGGAGGAAGTAAGGCCAGAGGAAGCCTTGGGGTCCTCCTTTAGTGGAGGAAACAAGCCCCACAGGGGAGGGGGATGATGGTAAGAGGACATCTGCCCTTGGGAAGATTAAGGGAAAATGGCCATCTGAGCTGACCAGAGCAGACCTCAGCCCAGGTATCCTTGGAATGGGAATGGGGATGGGATCCCTTGTGGCCTTCTGAGGATAGAAGAGATTTCAGGGGAGTGTCAGGCAGGGGTCTCTGGGTGGTGGCTGGCCCTCTGAGGTCTTTGTCACCCTTGGTGTTCTGAGTTTGTCCCTGTAGTTCTCAGCTCTGGCTGCCGTGGCAAACCACAGTCAGGGGCTGTGGGCACAGAAGCTCTCCCCTGCAGGCCTGTCAGGGGGCTTCTGAAGGGACACTGGCTTCAAAGCCAGTGCCAGCATCTCCTGCCTGCCCTCACTGCCTGGACCACAGGAGCCCCTCATTGTCAAGTGAGGGCAAGAGGGGTGGCAGCATGGCCAGGTGGCTCAGCCCAGGGGAGTCCAGAAGCTGGATGTCACCCCCAGCTCAGCCCCCACCAGCCCATGGACCTGGGAAAGCCTCTCAACCCGTCCAGCCGCAGATTTCTCTGGTGTAGTGTAAGGGCAGGATTATGACCCCTGACACCCGGGTGTGGCCCTTGTCAGGTAACTTTGGGAAAGCCCTGGAAAGAGGCAGAGCATGGTCCAAGTCTGAAGGGCAACTGTGTGTGTGACCAACCGCCAACCACAGCCCAAAAAAGGACACCCCCGCCCAGGTCCAAGTTTGGGCTGAACTTCAGCCTAAGGTGGCTGAGTCCTGGGACCCTGTGTACATGCTGGGGGCAGGCAGGGGCCCTCCAGCTGGTTCCAGCCACCCCAAGTGCACTATCAGAGAAGGGGAGCCCCGATTCTCCCAGAAGATGGGGAAGTTGTTTTCTCTGGAAACAGAAGCATGTCTGTTACAGCCTCCCTGATGTCAGGAGGCCCCACGGTTGGTATGGAGCCCAGTGGCAGAGCACTTACCCAGCATGTGCCAGCCCTGAGGTTCATTCCCAGCAATGCGGAAGGAAGGAAGGAAGGAAGGAAGGAAGGAAGGAAGGAAGGAAGGAAGGAAGGAAGGAAGGAAAGAGAGAGAGAGAGAAAGAGAGAAAATCAAAGTGAGGAGAGCACCTCCCCACTTTTTTATACAAATGAATCTGAATTGTTTTAAAATTGAATAGTGGATGGGGCTGTAGCTCAGTGGAAGAGCCCTTGCCTGGCATGTGTGAGGCACAGGGTTCGATTCTCAGCACCACATATAAATAAGTAAAATGAAGGTCCATTGACAAGTAAAAAATATTAAAAAAAAAATACTGAGTAGTGGAGAAGGAGAGGAGGAGGGTCAGCTATTTGGTTGAAGAAAGTCCTCTGAAAATAAGGTCTGTTCCAGGACAAGGTGGAGTGTGGCCAGTCAGGTGGAAGACCAGGCTGCCCACGGCTGTCTCTGTGTGGTCTTTCCTCACCAAGCCAACCTCGGTTTACCACGGCTTCTTCTTGGCCACGTCCTTGCTGGGTGACTTTGGGATGAGACATCTAACTCTTCTGGGCCTCCATCTCTTTATCTTCAAAGGCAGACAGAGGTACTGACAGGCTCCTGCCCTGGCTTCTTGTGAGGTCAAGAGTGAAGACAGAAGTGAGAGTTTCACACCTGCACAAACACAGGGTGGCCATGGGGTCACGGAAGCCTTTTTACCTCTTCCCTTTCCTCCAGAGGCTGGGAGGGTCCTCCTGAGTCCTCCCGAGGGGTGACACCTGGGAGGGTGGGACAGAGGACTTTGCCTACCTGAATTCCCGCTTCACCCTGAGCCCAAGGTTGCCTCTGCTTTCCAGAAAATTCCCCTTACGTACGGCATGTTCCCCACTGACCAAAGGCGCGGAATCCCACGTGTGGACGAGCCCTAGAGTTCACCTTGTCCCACCTTTCTTTCCACAGAGGGGGAAACTGAGGCACGGGAAGGGGCCAGGCGGCTGGGCCAGTGACCTGCAGAGAGCGGTGGAAGCCCAGGGACGGGAACCCGGGCCCCTGGGCGTGCACAGTCCTGATGCTGCAGGCTGCAAGGCCTCTCCGCTCTCGCCTCCTGCCCTGCTGAAAGTCTGCCTTGATAGCGTCTGGAGGCGACAGAGACAGATCTCCAAGGGCGCCAGCAAGCCCTGCTTTGTTTGGCGCACGTTGTGTCTAAACTATTTTGGAGTTGGTTCTTGGTGTTAAGATTTCGTAGGAACATGCATATTTGTAGTGTGTCTTAGAGATTCAGACGTGGGCCATGTTGGCCACAATCCCTGGGGGCAGGGGGTGGCTAGAACTTGTTCCTTTTAGACAGGACACATGCGCTCACCTGGGCAGTGCCCACCTGGCCAGCATCACTCCATCACACACCACGGTCGGTTCTCCCCGGGTTGCAGGTCTCTGGACAACAGGTGGTGCCTGTCTGGCTGCCTCCTTCTCACAAGCAGGTTACTGGGCTTTGGGGGACAGGGGAGGTGACAAAGCCACCCAGCCCACACGGAGCTCTTCCCAGAGGCGACTCTGCTCCTCTCCCCTGCTGACCTAGTTGCGAGGGGAAAGTCTCGTTTTCAGAAAGAGTTGGGCCGCGCTGCCGAGGCTGTGGCGAGACTGCTCAGCATTTCCATGAGGAACACTTTCCTGGGCCTGAACCCCAGCCATAAAGATGTGTTTTGGATGAAGATTGGTCCTTTCCCAGCCGAACCTGGGAATCTTTATTTCCAACCCGTTCAAAAGATCTTTTACTCTTGAAGTACAAATCTGTGTGGTTTGCGGCTCACTGGACCCGCCTGGGGCTTTGGATTTTGCTGCATGACATTTTTCCAACCTCTCATTTTAAAGCCACATCATCTCCTATATTTATTCCATGGTTAAGATTGGTATTTTCTTTTTTTCTGTGCGGGGTAGGTTACATAAAGGGTGACTTTGTCTCCCGTCCCTGGTGGGGGAGCAGACAGACGTGGGCTCTGGTAGAATCTGAAGTGGACGTCTCTTAAGTGTGTTAATTTATGTGACCGACAAAATCAAGGGGATGTGACTGGCTCATGAGCTGGGGCGGGGAGATGGACTTCCAGTGGTGTTTGCTTGTTACCCGTGAGCTGGGCCTAGTTGGGCCATCACGGGTTTTGTTTTTATAATTGCCTTGATCATTTTAATGATCAGAAATAAGAGCTCCAGGCCTGATATAATTATTCTCAGGGAAATTTTGGAAAATCTGTGTTGTCTACGGACTTCCTTGTTTTCAAGACAAGGAGAGACTGTAAGCAGGAAGAGGCCTGCAGAAAAGGCAAGCCTGCCCAGTGGGCACAGTCACACCAGCTGGGCCAGCTGCTCCTCCTCCTGTGTTCTCACACTTGGGCAAGGCCATCCACCCGGCCTCCCAAGCTAGAGGCTTCAGACTCGGCCTGGAGTCCTCCTCTGCCTCCTCCCTGGGATCCAGTCACCACCACTTCCTGTCTGTCCTGATAGAAGCACTTGAGCCCACCCCCTCTTTGCCCTCTCCACCGCCCAAGTGAGCTCGCTGTCTCTTGCTGGGCTCAGCTTCCTGACCGTCCTGGCTGGCCCACCCTCCACCCTGCTACCTGTTTAAGTTCCAAAGCGGTCGTGTCTCACCCCATTCCGTTCTCCTGCTTAGACCTCCGGTTGGCTGGCGGTGCCCAGGACAAAGCCCATACGGCAGGCAGCACAAGCTGCTCTCCAGGCCTGACTTACCTGTCCCCCGCCCCCCCACCCCCAGCAGGAACCTCACGCTCCTGTCACTCTGGAATCTTTGTTCTGTGGACAACCATGCCCTTCGTGACAGGAGCTTTCTGTGCTCTGTTCCTAGGACAACTCGCCCCAGCCACCTCTCCTGGGCCAACTCAGTCAGGGCTGGGGTGAGACGCCACACCCCCGGCTCAGGAGGCTTTTCTGGTCCCTTCCAGGTGCAGATAGCTCTTTAAGCAAAGCTCAGCAATAGCGTTTCTCATAATGTATTGTGTTTTTGTCTTTCTTTGGATCTTCTCCTAAATGATGGACACTTTGATGGTACGGTTCTGGATCTTTACTGCTCTGAGTTTCTATCACCCAAGAGAGTGTCTGACTCGCAGGAGCTGCTTCATTAACGCCTATTGACTGAGTGATCATTGATAACATGTGCTAAACACTGCTCAGGCACCAGGCAACATTTCAGGTGCTTGCCACATTCCAATTTTCACCACCACCTGACCTATTAGGAATAGATACTCTTAGATGCTCTATTTTCTGATGAGAAAACAGAGGCACAAAAAGGTAATGTGAGTGACCCAAGGTCACACAGCGTGGATTGAACCCAGGCTGCCTGAGCACAGAGTCTGCCTGAATCCTGACATTATTCTGTTTTCCAGTGAATGAGTGCCGAGTCAAGCACCCTGATAATCTCTGAGTAGATTTGGGGTGCAAGTCATAGAAGTGACTCAGACCTAAGATTTGCCCTCACACCGTGGACCAGTGCTAAATCTCTGTGGTCTTCACCTTCTCAGCAATAGACCTGGGTGAGACACCAAGTAGAGAGGGAGATATGCTGCTGGCTTGCCTTTGGGAGCAAATCATCTAAAATTAGAATTCTTGATCTGAACAAATACTTTATAGATTGTGTGAAAACCTCAAGGACAAAGGCCACTGTCATGGCCACCATCTCACCCTCACTATTTGGGAGCCTCTTTGAGGTCAGTAATAGACTATACACAAGTCTTCACACCCAAAACCAAGTTACGGTTTTCTGTACATTCCTCACCGAGCACAGGTTGGTACATGAATGACCCAGGGCCACTGGACGGTGAAGTTTCCCCAGGATCACGAGTCAGGAGAGCTGAGATAATTGCCTCTTTTCTGGAAGAATTTGGGTGCAATTCATCCGTCTGGAATGGGCTGGAACTGTCCTCCCTGGAGGCAGGTCCTCCCTGCAGAAGATCCTTCCCAGACCAAACACAGGAGCCTGGGTCTGGCAAACACCACCGAGAGCTGCTCTCTTCAGCACAAGGACCACGTGGAAATCGCCAGGTGCGCCGGAGAGGGCCGAGGCTCGGGGCAAGCTCCATCGGGCTCCAGCGCTGGCTCTGTCACTGTGACGGGCAGTTGCTGCTCGTCTCTCCCAGGGAACCCCCTCCCTTCATTCATCCCAACAAGCCCCACTCCCCGCTTTGATGTGGTCTGGGGAAGCTGATTCACTTTCTGGCTCCAGGGATGGAGCCCAGGACCTCAGGAGTGGGCATGCAGCCATTGGTCAGAAGTGGGTATGTGATCGAAGTTGGTGCAATCAGGAGACTCGGGCTGGGAGGCAGAACAAGGAGGCTCTTTTCCTTCTGCAGGTACTTAAAGAATCCTGTAGCCCCGGGTGCCTGTTAGAAATGCAAATTCTTAGTCCCCACCCCACGGGTACTGAATCAGAATCTCTGCGCCCTGGTCTAGAAGGCAGGCCATCCCGATGATTCCAAGGAACCCCTCTGAGTGTGAGGACCGCTCCTGCACTTCATTCAACATACAGGTAGAAAACCTCAGGTACAGAGAACCAAGGTGACTTTCCCACAGTCACAGGACTAGTGAGGACCATGTCAGGGCCAGACTAGGCTTTGTGCCCTTCCTTTAAGAATTGCCTCTGTGTCTTTATAAGTTGTACAACCATCATAGCCAGGGCAGCCTCATCTTGTGAAGTCCTCCTTCCCCCAGGCATTTCCTCCAGGGCTGAAACTCCTGTGCTCTGAGGTTATATGGGGCTGCGACTCCCTGCTTCTCACATATTTGTGTGCCACATCTCAAGCTCAATGTTGGTTGCATTAGGGTCACCCAGGACCACACAATGCCTGAAGAACAGGCCCACCTGGGGCCTGAGACCCTGGGCGTGTTGGGGGAAGACTGATGCCATCATTTTGGGGGTCAAGCTGCTAGATGGTTGACTAGCTCCTTCCACTGTGATCTGAGCCTCCAGTCTGAGTTTGCTACCCCAAGACTGTGCCCCTTGTGTCTGTGAGGGTAGGTGTTGGAGGGGGGACGCAGCTGGTTGCTAGCCAGAGTCATGGCTCCAGTCTGAAAGTCCAGGCATACCTAAGTCGTCTCTCGTGGCTCCCCAATGCCATATTAGGCTGCCCCCTCGGAAGGGTGGAATCTCTGACTCATCTTCCCCTCCCCCACCCCGCTCCCTCCTGCCAGTTTTGGCCAAGATTAGAATTCACTCAAATCTGTGGGTTCTAAGGTTTATGTGCTATTTCAGTTTGGCAACTGGCTCCTTCTCGTTTCGAGTTAGACAAAAAGCCCTTTCCTGAAAGGGACTTTGGAAGACTTTTCTTGGCGAGCCGATGTTTTGTAACCAGAAATTAATGTGGTGATTTTGGTGCATTATGCATCATCGGGAAGCTGATGGTGATTCTCAGATGCATCCTGGGCTTAATGGATGGTGAGCAAGGGGGATTCTGCTCAGGACAGTGGCCACCACACCTACCACTCTTGAGTGTCCCTTGGGTTTCCAGCATTCTGTTTCCTTAACCCTTACCCTTGTCCCACCAGGGAGGCAAACCTGCCCATTTTAGAGATAAGGAAACTGAGATTCAGAAAAGGCAGGTCCTGAGGCCAGCAGAGGGGTAGCGTCAGGCCAGGGGCTCCAGCTCTGCCTGGCGTTGTACCATAGGGTGGGTGGCCGGGGGTCTCAGGAGGAGGGGACCTGTTCTGCTACCTGGAGTGACTGGAGGTGTTTGTCTCAGTGCCTGTTCCCTGGGAGGTGGAGGAGGAATCAGTCAGAGGTTATTGGAGCAACAGAACAGGAAGTTGAAAATGAGGGAGCAGCTGGAAGAATCAGATGGCAGAAGAGTCAGGGCAAACGGAGGGGCCTAGGCTGCCCCTAGGGCCCGTGTCTGCCGTGTGGCTGCTGAGCACAGGCCCCGCTGTCTCCTGCCTTGTCGTGTCTGGTCATGACTCAGATTCCGAGCAGGCGTGAGCAGAGGGCGCTGCTGGGGTCAGGCACCCGTCTCTTGCTTGGGGAGGGCAGGCATCTTGAGCAATGATCCCACCAGGCCGTGTCTAGGTGGGAGAGGATCACTTCCCAAAAGGAGTCAGGATGCTGTTGCTTAAAGGAAGGAGAAGGAGAGCGGATGTGGGTGAGTGGCCAGCGGGGCTGAGGCCTGGTGCTGGGTGCTGGACTGGGAATTGGGAGGTGTCCAGTCCTCTGCCTGTGGGTGTCTTTTCTCTCCCCTTCCTAACACCTGAGAGCCAGGGATGCATTCTGAGGTGCAGTAGGCCGGTGTGTTGAGGCCATTCTGGGTCGGCGTGGAGCAGCGGGTCAATGGGAATGGCAAGGTAAGGAATGGAGGCTGTCAGACTCCTTGGAACACGCCTGCCTGGGCTTGGCACCCCAGCCCCCAGCCGCAGCCTGCAGACCTGCAGGGGCCAGCAGGGGCGGTGCCGGGCGTCATTGATACCAACTACTAGAATTCCCCTGCTGTCCCCGAACTTTGAAGCTCCGAGGGCAAGAAAGGCCAGCAGATAACCAGCAGGGAGCTGGCAGACTCCTCTCTGCGGCTGCAGCTGCCAGGAACAGGCCAAGAGGGGCAGGGAGCCCGGGGCTTAGTGGTGACTCTAGTGGTTCACCCCAGGGAGGGAGGCTGAGGCTGCAGCGGGAAGGCAGTGCCCAGGGGCGCCATCGGCTGATGGTGGTGAGCACTCGGGGCCTCCCAGCTCCCCGCCTGCTCAAGGGCGTGCCACCGGCAGCTGGGGCTCTCTTCTCCTGCTGCTCTACCACCCACCCTTCCATTCCATCTACCAAACACCACTTATTAAGCACCTACTGTGTACATGGCTCTGTGGGCACACAGGACTCATGAAATCTACCCTCTACCCTGAGGGAGTTTTCAGCTGATAGGGAAGAAACAAGGAAACAACCGTGACACAAGGCCACCAGGGCAGGGCTCACCCTGGGGACTCAGGCCGGAGCCTCCTTCCCTCTCTGGTTTCAGGTGGACCTGAGCTTGTGTCTGTGTCCTGAGAACAGGTGTGTGTGTAATTGTATGTACAGCTATGTGTGCAGGTGTGTGTGTGCAAGTGTATATGTGAGGATGTGTGCACAGGTTTGTGTAGGTGTGTGTACAGGCATGTGCGGGCACGTATGTAGGGATGTGTCCAGGAGTGTGTTCAATGATGTGCAGGCATTGGTCTAGTGTGCATGTACACAGGTGTGTGTAGTTGTCGGTGCAGGTGTGTGTGCAGGAGTGGGTGTACGTGCAGAGGCATGTGTAGGCGCATGTGTGTGTGCAGGAACGGCTGAGGTCTGTGGTCAGGTCCTCTTCCTTTCCTCCTCCCTGGCAGGGGTTGCTGGGAGCTGGGTCATCAGAGCCCTGCTGCAGGAACTAGAGGCTGGGGTGTTTGTGGTGCTCCTTTTTTTAAGAATCCACTCTCTTTATTATTATTATTATTATTATTATTATTATTATTATTATTATTATTTTAAGTTGTAGATGGACACAATATCTTTATTTGTTTTTGTTTATGTGGTGCCGGGGATCGAACCCAGTGCCTCACGCATCCTAGCAAGTGCTCTACCACTGAGCCCCAGCCCCGGCCCCTCATGTTCTTAGCCAGAGGTTTTAAGAATGAAGAATCTAAAGGTTCCCTGGCAACAGCCTCCCACCTGGCCGTGGCTGCCTCTGCTGCGGTGCAGCTCCTTGACCTTGGACAGGGCCTCTGCCAGGCTGTGGCCCTCCAAGCCTGGGCCCCAGGGCTCCTGCACTCCCCCTTTGGAAGCCATTCCTTCCTGCAGGTCCCGGGAGCCCCTCTGCAGCTGGAGAACTGTGAGTCTTCCCTGGGCCAACTCAGGGGTTCCTCATCAGGGCCACTCTACATTCAGTAAGGACACTTGATATGAGCCATTTGAAAAAAAAGGACGATCCCAATCTTAATGCCTGGGCCTAATCTTTATGATAAAAAGAAAGAAAAAGAAATCTAGCAAACTGTGGTCCTTGCTGTTTGCTCTTGAAAATGTTACAACCAAGAGAAAGATCTGGAAACTGAGCTGATTAGATAACTCGGGAGGGATCTGCGACCCTCTGGGGAGGGTTATCACAGGTCTCTCACCCAGCCTGTGTTGACCTTTCCTTGTGGGGGTCCCTGCGCACAGCAGGCCTGGCGACTGAGCTCCGTGGGCTGATGTTATCTTCAGGGTGTGCCTGATGCAAGGAAAGCAGAGGAAACGTGGCATCCGGAGCCCCAGAGGAGGCGCAGTGCTGAGCCCCAGGCAGACATGTTGAGGCCGCGGGCCAGACGGCACCAGGAACTTTGCCCTTCTTTAAGGAACCCTGTGATCCTGGAGCAGGATGGGGCATTCAAAGCACTGCCCCAATGTGATTCTTCTCCAGAGACTACAGCAGCCACGGCAGCAAGGACAGGAGCCAGGGCAAGTGCTCCATGTACAGAGAAGTGCTGGTAGGCGAGCTGTCCCCGGAGAGGAAGAGGTGTGGCTGTGGAGGCTCTGGAGTGAGGGTGCTGCACATTACGTGGGGCGACGGTGGGTGGAGGGGTGCCTTATCTTGGGTTTGCAGGTTCTTCCAGACTTGAGGTTGGGGTTAAAATCCCAGCAGGGCCTTATAAAGACATAGTCCCCAGGCCTGCTCTGCTCTCTAGGGCCACTAGGGCAGGGACATGGGCTCTTAGGATCTTCACCGTGCCCTCCATTCCTCTCACACAGGTTTTGCACAAATAAATGTTAGCTGAGTGATGGATGGATGCGTGGAGTCCAGTGGTTAAGTGTGTGCGATCTGTGGTCAGACTGCTTGGGTTCAAGTCACAGCCCTGCTTCCTGCTACCTGTGTGACCTTGGGTAATGACTCTACCTCTCTGTGCTTGTAGCCCTCATTTATAAAGTGGAGATAAAAATGCACTCTGCATACTAGGTTGCCATGGGTTCAAACAAGGTGGTACATGCAGGGTCCCCAGCAGAATGCTGGCACGTCGTGGGAGCCCAAAGTTCAGCAAGGATGTTGTAGGACACGGTGCTGGACATCTGCACTTCCAACCCTGTGAGGGGCTGTAGGGCCACAGCTCTGGCCAAAGCAAGGTGCGTGGCAGAGAGACGTGGGACGTGGTAGGCAAGAAGTGCTTGCTGGCCTTTTCCCTTCCTGTAGATCTGTGACTGGAAGCCAGTGTTGAGATGTCCCTGGGACCCTGGATGACCCCTATAAGCAGAGACCCCTCCTGCAGTGGACGAGTAATGGAAGCAGGAAATAGACTTGGGGGGAGTAACACAACCTCATGATCACTCGTGTCCTGAGGCAGGCGCCCAGGAGTCCCCAGTCCAGATTCACTTCCTTCTTTTCTGGGAAGGGTCAGCATAATGGGACGGCCAGAGCCCAGAGTCCTCCACAGACCTGGGACTGAGTCCCGTGGAGCCACTCCAGCACTGCACATGGGGTGCACGTGGGGTGGGCAGCTGGGCTCCTCAGGCCTGGGTCATTGCAGGGTAACTCCTCCGAGGCTGGGCAGCAAGGGCTGGCGTCCTGGGGAGACGTGTCTGCTGCGGCTGGCTCCACGTTCTGCACACTCTGGGATCAGGCTTGCTGATAAGGCCTGGAGTGGGGACTGTGCGTCCCCTCCTCCAGCTGGGCAGCACTGTGACAGTGGCTCGGAAGCCTTCTCTGATCCCGTCTCTGGGCCAAGTTCCTGTTCGCCCAGGGCCACTCTCCACTGTTCCCGCCCTCTCCACCTGAGTGGACACAGCAGGCCACTGGCTTCCACTGGATTCGGGACCACAGGAAGGAAAGAGGGAGTCTGGGATACTTACTCCTTCTACTGTGTCTCCACGGCCTTCCTGGGAGGTGGCCTCAGGCCAGCATTGCCACTTGGCCCCTTGTCCCTGCTTCCTCAAGGGGCCTCCCACAGGAAGCTCCCTGTACTCCTCCCTCCCTCCCCAGCTAGTCATAGTTACTGTGTTAGAAATTTTAAAAATACTTATTCCACATCGAGTGATGATAATAAACCCATCACACATTAAAATGATAATTAACTGTATTTTCCAAAACACACATACAGAAGGAAAAAGTGCCTTTCTTCTTCTTCTTTTTTTTTCTTTTTTTAAATGTTGCAAAGTTCTTTATTGTCTGCTAACAGAAGGCAGCTGGCTTCTTGTATCTGCTTGTGCCTTGTTGGGGGACCGCCCATCATACAGACGGCGAAACCTGACTTGACTTCTGAGAGAATGCAAGAGAAAAAGCCATATAGCTTCTTAATATCACCATGAAACGTGTTTTAAACTCCCGAGTCCTGGGGAAGGTCTCGGGGACCCCATGGGTCCCTCGGCAATGCTTTGGGAACCTGCTCTGTGCTTCTAAGCTCTGTCTTCCTTGGTCCTCACCATTCCCAGGGCTTCTCGCCCATCCTCTTTGGCACTATCTGGGCGTCATGCTCGCAGGTGGGAGTGAGATGAGTGTCCTCCGCCCTTCCTCATCCTTTGTGGCCAGGAAAGAGCCGCCCCTGAGTGCCTCTGGGCTGCTGAGATTCGGGGGATCAGCTGCTGTGTTCCAGACGATGACATTTGTTACTTCGTGCAGGACTACGGGGCCGCGGGCTCCTGACCAGGCTTCCTGGGACTCCGTGAACTCAGCTTTATGGTGATCCTGGGACTTCCATCAATCACTGCCACTTATTTTAGGGGAGAAACAAGAAAATTATAAATTTCTCGAGCAAATTGGAGATAGAGAATGTGCCACTGCCAATTTCCAGGGAGAGAGGGATGAGCCAGGGGAGCACAGGATTTTGGGGTCCTTTCTGTATGGTAACTGTGATGGCAGATATGTGTCAGTATACATTTGTCAAAGCCCAGAGAATGTAAGAGATCAAGAATGGATCCTGACGTAAACTGTAGACTTCAGTTAATAATCGTGGACCAATATTGGGACATAAGTTGTAAACAACCTATCACTCTAATGTTAGATTTATAGGGGACGTCTGTTGGGCGGGGGGTGCAAGGGTAACTAGTAATTTTAGATCTTTTCTCCATAAGCCAAAAACGGCTCTAAAGACACCACATTCAAGAACAAAAATCAAACCTCATTCCCCTAGCTGAGACATCCTCCTGAGATCTTTCCTCCTATTGGCTCCCCAAAGTCCACAGGAGCCTGACCAGGACCTGTAGGGTGTGATTTGGTGGTGAGACAGTCATAGAGAACGATTTGAAGATGGCTGGTGTTGTCCAGTGAGGAAGGCCAGCCTGTCCCTGCAGGGTTAAAGGCTCTGAGGTACAAGGAGGTAAGAACAGCAGGTATCATTCTGCACCAGGGGGAATCTGCCCTCTGAGATCTGGAGGGGCCCCAGCTCTTCTGTTCAGGCTACCTGGGGCTTCCTGTGGCTGGGAATTCGACAGTAAGATGTTTGGTGACGGAGGGGTGGGTCAGAAGATGCAGCAACTGTCCATTGATGGCCAACACGAGCAGACAAGCTGTGGCTTGGTACAATGTTTCCTGGCCCCCAGTTGAATCCTAAGCTCAGCCACTCTGGGGGAATGGAATCTGTTACTGCCATCCTTGGGGATCTGGGGACCACAGGGCTGGCATGAGGGTGCAGTAAGAGTGGCACCTGGAAAATATGTCTTAAGGGGGTCCTGTCTCGGGCTGGTGCAGGTGTGGGGCTGACCCCTGAGAGCAAGGACATTGACCACCCCAGGGTGCTTCTCTCTCCTCACCCCAAGTGCATCCTAGTCCTGACCTGGCGTGAAGTATGCCTTCCCTTGCTAGCTACTTTATCTTCAGGGGTGCTACCTGCCTTCCCCTCACCTGAGTTATGCACAGTGTAAATAACTGTTCATGTCCCTTGTCCCCCGATTTGTCCACCCAGCGTGCATCTTTTTCCCTGGCTCCTTGAGGGCTAGCCACTCTAGAAATGTTTGACTCTGGAAGTTTCCTTCCATAGCCCAACGAACACACAGACTCCCAGATAAAAATGTGCTTAGGAGACAATAAGTAGTTGTTCTGAGGTTGAAAGCGGAGACCCTGGTGACAAGGCGAGGGGGCGGTTCCTCCAAGGGCTCTCCTAAGACTTCTCCTGTTCAGGGTGCGGTGAGGCCGGGTGCAGTGTGGACAGGCATTGTGGTGACCCTGCCCAAGAATTTATTTTCTTTTTCATTCTTTTCTCTCTTTGCTCAAACCTAATTGGTAATATTATAACTTTCAATGTAATCATTGACCTAAATGAGTTGCATTTTTATCTCAGCAGGAGCCTGGCCGGGCTGCAAGAAGCAGCCAGTGGCACTGAGAGGGGAGACTCTTATTAGAAGACTCTTTCTGGCAAGTGACACCACTTCTGCTCCGAGATAAGATGGAGACTTGCTCACGCTATGTTTTAAAATCATAAAAACCCGAGTCTCCTGCTGGAGATAAGCTCCGTGTGGGTCTGGAGCAGCTGGGGCTGCAGCAGAGGGGGGTCAGATGAGCGTTGCCGAGATTTCCACTGAAACCAAGATTGTAAGTCATTCAGGTTTTCAGAGTTTTCTCCAGGTGCACAATGGAGGCCTCGGTATCTTGGATTCTTGAGTCAGGGGTCCGTTTAGCTATTAAAAAAGACAGAAAATATTTCTAAACAAAACCCGCAGTTCCGTAAGGCACGCACCACTCCTGTGGCTGCTTTTGGTCTTGTTTGGAGTTTTTTTGCTCTTTTCCTGGCTCTCCGGAGATCTGCTGTCGATTCTCCCCCGGCCCAGATGGATGGTGTCTTCCTTCAACGTCATATTAAATGACCTGGCTCATTTCCTGCAATGGAATGGACGTGCCCCGCTGCAGCGTCCATGCTGGTCAAAGAGGACTCACAGTCACGGGATCCGTGGGGACAGATCATCATGGCCTTTCTTCTCCGACTTGCAGCTCCCTGAGCAGACCCAGTGCCAGGCGGCCTGGGGGATCCTCGCTCGCTCTCTTTCTCTGACAGAACAGATTGCATCTTTCTTTGTAGGAGCTCACATGCCGTAATCTTTGTGTGCCTAAAATCTTCTTTTATAGGCCTCCTGTTTGGGTATCTTTGATCTGGAGGACGCAATCACATTTTCCTTGAAGATACCAATCATCTAGGAGGAGAAATGCTCTTAAATAATTCCTCAAACCAAATTTAAAACACACATTAATTACTTCAAATTCTTCCATGATTCTCCGGCTCCTATCTCCTGTTCTCATCTGCTCTTTGAATGGGAGGATTCTGCAGCCATAAAGGATCTTAGCATAAAGGGCTTTGGGCTGGCTCTCTGATTATCAGATGAGACACTTTGTTCAAGAAGGGGAAATTTTTCGCTTGGTCCCATTGGTATGGGACCATGTTTTTAGGGACAGAGGATTTAAATTTATTTTTTTAAAAAAACCACAAGAAATCTTGGCAATCATTTAATCAAACGTACACCGTGGTAGTCAGGATTCCTTGGGTTGCAGGTACTAGAGACCCTCCTCGAGGAAGAGAGCAACTTATTGAGAAGATAGGGGGGACCCCAGAACTGCAGGGCAGGTTTGGGGCAGGGCAGTGTGAGGATGGTGGGAGTAGCCCCTGAAACATAGGAGACACCCACCCAAGCTGCCTGTGTCCCCTCCTGGCCACCTATAAGCTTGTCAACCCTGGGTGGCCAATGCTGCTGGTTCCTTTACGGGGCATCTTTGGTGCTTGTATCTATAAAGAAAAAGCAGGATTTTTCCAGTCTGTACAGTTAGCGGGGAAACAAAAACAGGGTGGACGCTGGTTTGTGGGACTTGGGTCACGTGCTCAGCCAGCTCAGGAAGAGGAGGCGACAGGCAGCTGACCACCAGCCTCAGCAACTTGCCTCTTTGGGTGAGAAGGGACACCTGAAAACCTCCAAGTGACTGTCCCTCTGGGGACCAGAAGAGTTGTCTCCTGGAGCCCCAGGAAATGCCTTTCCATTCACAGAGCCACTTCATGCCCTACACGCCAAATCCTCTCCTTTATTTTTCTCTTTGAGAAAAGTGACCTAAGATGGGAACACACAGGCGCCTCGGTCAACAGGAACCCTCAATTAACCAGAAATCCGTTTCCCATTGACTGGGGGAGAGCACAAGAGAGTCTCAGGGGTTGATTCCACCATCTCGCTCTTGGAGCATGTCCCAGGGGCCATGTGTATGCGGCTTCGTCTCCCAGTGTTTCCAAATGCCATCTTTATGCTATGTGAAAAGTTGTGATTAAATATATATATATATATATATACACACACACATAAAATTAGCTGTTTTCATCATTTTCAAGTGTACAATGCAGTAGTATTAAGTATATTCTCACTGCCGTGCCTCTATTACCACTCTCAATTTCCAGAACCTTTTCCTCATCCCAAACATGAACTTCTGTCTCCATTAAACAACAACCCTCCACTCCCCCCACCTTCGCCCCCCACCATTCCCTGGCAACTAACTCTCTTCTTTCTGTCTCCGCGAAGTTGCTGATTTTTAGGGATCTCATGTAAATGGGATCACATTGTGTTTGCCCTTTGTGTCTGACTTACTCAGTTAGCATGCTGTGTTCAAGGTTCCTCCACATGGTAGTTAGTATATGTAAGGATTTCCTTCCTGTTGTGATTTGGACCTGGAATGATCCCCAGAGACTCATGCATTGGGGACTGTCCCCAGTGTAGCAGTGCTTACAGGTGGGCCTTAGGGAGGGTGATTGGATCATTGGCTCTGGCCTCATCAGTGGACTAATCCATCCATGGAATCATAATTTGTGGGGTTATCGGTGGAGACTGTAGGAGATGGGATCTAGTTGGAAGAAGTAGGTCCCTGATTCATGCCCGGAAGGGCGTATCTTGTCCCTTCCCCCTTCCTGTCTCTCTCTGCTGCTCTGTGTCCATGAGCTGAGCAGCTTCCCTCTACCAGGCCCTTCTGCCATGATGTTCTGTCTCACCTCTGGCCAAAAGCAAAGGAGCCAGGCAACCATGGACTAAAACCTCCGAAACTATGATCCAAAGCAAACCTTTAGTTTATAAAGTTGTTTTTCTCAGGCATTTCATCACAGTGACAAAAGAAACCTGATGAACACAATTCCTTTTTGTGGGTAGATAATATTCCATTGTATGGATGTACCACATTCTGTTTATTCATTCGTCATGGACACCGGAGTCGTTCCACGTTTGACTATTATACACAGTGCTGCTATGAACATTGTTGTGCACCACACGTTTTTTGGCAGTGCTGAATAATTATTCATCTCACAAAAATTACACTGAGGTATCCTCAATGACCGTACAAGAAAGTTAAGTTTCCCATCACAATGGAGGTTCTGTGGGAGCATGAGCCCAGAAGCCTATAGGCCTATCTTTAATGCTGGGTCTATGATTTTCTAACTTAGGAGGTTGGGCAAACTTTAAATTTTAAAGTTGTTTGGGCATTAGTTTCCTTATCTGACAATCGGCTAGCAAAAAAGGCTGAAATTGACATTTCTTGGCTGCTTTGAAAATCTGATGCTTCCCAAATTCACTCAGTAATCAAGTGACTTGAGGAGAACACAGACTCCGGGTGGAGGGAGAGCGAGAGCGAGACTCTGAAGGGCCAAGTAATGATCCCCAGCCAAACTCCTAACTTAGAGTATCGAGGAGCAAGACCTGGAAATCTGCATCTTTACCAAAATCTTTAGGAGATGCAAATGAGGCGAGTTTAAAACTTGTCATTGAAATCAAGCACAGTGAGCCAACCCCACACTCAGGACGGAGAAGCAGCTTGGTAAATGCTGGTCCTTCCCTCCTGCCTCTTCCCCTTCTTTCTACTCTTCCTATCAAAGGATGATCGCATTTTAAGGGACACTTGCAACAATGACCATGTCATGTACCACAACAAAAATTCTAATAGTGGATTATTTTCCATTCTGAACAACTGATCGGTCATCTCTGACTGTAAAGGGTGTTGGTAGTTTGGATTACAGAAGCAGTCACTCTATTCATTTATTTTTTCAGTTACGCATTTGGGTTAGAGTGCAGCGGGTGCAATGCCAATCTGCCGATGAGGGTGGTGGAGTGGAGGGGGCACGTCAGGCTGTGTAGAGGAGAGAGCACTTTGGAGATGATCATGCAAACTAGAGACTTCCATGCAGGGAAGAAGCCAGTGAATTTACATCTCACAAACCACATTAATGTTCTTTTCTTCATTTTTTTTCTTTTTTGGTTCCCTTCAAATTATAAAAGGAGTGGACAACAGGGAATGTTGTAGATGTAATTTGTTCCAGGCTTGAATAAAGCGTATTTGTGCCTTATGAAATCCTATGAGAAAAATGTAATTCAAATTGGCTTGGAGATGAGAGCTGTCAAATAGACTGAAAGCTGCATTATAAACCAAGACTAATGAGAGCCTGCAATGTGCACAGAGTTAGGGATGGAGTCCAAGAGAATCTCTGCAAGGTCTTACAGGGGAGGTAAACAGCCTATTAATTAAGGTAGCAGATGGTAGTAAGTTGGGAGATGCTTCAGATTCCAAGGACAGAAAAAGAAATGGAAGTGCAGGAGCTGAATTGGGTAGTTAGAAACCCCAGCACGGAGTCAATGACAGAAAATAACAAGAGCTCCAGGTAGTCTTGGAAGGGAGCAGTATTTGGAATATCACAGGGTGAGAAAGAGACAAGGGTTTAGGTAGAGTGGCAAAGCCACTCCTGGAGAGGACAGTCCATGACACGATGGCACGGCTGCCAGTCTCCAGGGCCCCGCGGGCTCAAGTCAAAAGCAGCACATTTCTGGGTTAGAGTCATCTTAAAGATCTGCTCAGTGGGTATTTTCAGGCAAGGAAGCTGCCAGCATAGAAGGACTAAATTGGATATAAATTGAAGAAAGAAATTAGCACAGGGAACAAAAAGCAGGTGAGTGGATACGATCAGTGTGGTTTGGCCAGTGCTGGAGGGCAGAGTGGAGCACTGGATCCCAGGTGGGCTGGGATCTCAAGTTGGGGCTACCACTGTCTCTGCCACTTGGCTGGGGATCATTACTTAGCCTTTCCGAGTCTCACTTTCCCTCCACCAATAAACGGAGCACACTATTTCTTACTTTCTGTAGTTATCCTACATTTGGAGGAGATCTGCATGTACATCACCCTTGGAACAGGTGTGACCTCTTCCCTGGGCGCCTGCAGAATGAATGTGATCAGCGCAGACTTGGGGAAGGGGGAGACAGGGGACGCTTGGGGAAACTTTGGATAGTAGTGATTCACCTGTCCCTGGGGGCACCTTACCACTGAGCTATAGTCCCAGCTCCTTTTATTTTGAGGCAGGGTCTTTCTAAACTGCCCAGGCTGGCCTCGAACTTGCAATCCTCCTGCCTCAGTCTTCCGAGTTGCTGGGATTACAGGCGCACACCACTGCACCTGGCTCTTCTAATCAGGGAAGTCAGCTGCGCTCTCTTGTTACAGCAGAGTCACATTTACCTCAGGTGTCCAAAGCCATCACGTAAATTGAGACTCACATATGGTCAAAATTACCCTTGAAAATCCCTGAAAGTGCTCATAAAATAGAGTACTGCACTATCTTTCAAATAGTTCTTTCGAGCCAGTTTACCCTGAAGTGTTGGCACGGATCACGACTTTTTTGTTTTTTTGTTTTCTTTCGGCTGAGCGCAGGTGAAGCGGTTGACTTGCATTTCTGGGTCTTGCTATAGGACAATGCTTATCTTCCAAAACTCAATTGACACTTGGAAGGGTGAGTGCTGGCAGCACAGGGTCCCTGGGAACCGAGGGCAGGGCATTTGCACCTGGGCTGGACAGGTAGAACTGCAAATCCTTGTTCTCTCTCTTTACTTAGTCATCTTGGGCTGCTCTGGCTTTTGTAAGGCTCACGTGTTGAAGGCTTGATCTGCACCTGTGGCACCTTTGGAGGTGGTGGACCCTTTAAGGGGTGGGGCCTGGTGGAAGGAAGTAAGGTTGTGGGAGGTGTGCCCTGGAGGCCCCTGCTTGTCTCTTTATGCCTTCCGGCTGTACTGTGCTGGGTCCTCATATGGCAGAGGCAGCAGCCTCTGGTCTCTTTCTAATCTCATCCCAGGGACTCCACCCTTAGTACTTCCAAAAGCCCTGCCTCCCAAGACCACTGGGGATTAGGACTTCAACACGTGATTTTTGGGGACAGATGTGCGTCGTCCACAGCAGACCTGAATCTGCATCCTCTCTGAGTACAAGCAACAGCAATGGCTCTGACTGGCTGTCGGAGGGTCCTGCGGGGCCCAGCTTTGGTTGTGGAGACAATGTGCGCTTTGAGGTTCCATCTGGTCAGCTTGCTTGTCCCTCTGCTCAGCTGACTATATGACAGGGCCCAAGAAGTTGGCTGTGTTAGAGGACATGAGGCTGCATCCGAAGCTGTCCACGTGTGGGCCCTGTGTAAGGGCCAGCTGTGGAGCGACTTGACCTGGCCCCTGTGACTAAGAGGCCCAGTGGCAAGGGCTTGCTCAGCAACCTCTTCCCCTGGGAGGGGGGCGGGCTCCTCCTCTGAGTCTGGAGATGGCTCCCTGCGGGGTCTATTTCTGTGCTTCTCCTCCTGGGGAGCTGAGCCCTATTGAAGTTTGTGCTAAGAAAGGGTGGGATAGTTAGTCCACAGTTCTGCAGTTGGATACTCACTTGTTTTTTCCTTTTAACTTAAAAACTATTATTCTTGGGCTGGGGCTGGGGCTCAGTGGCAGAGTGCTTGCCTCGAATGTGTGAGGCACGGGTTCGATCCTCAGCATCCTATAAAATAAATAAACAAAATAAAGACACTATGTCCATTTATAACTAAAATAAAATAAACCTATTATTCTTATTGGTACGTGAAGAACTTCCTCCTTTTGTTACTGAGGTAAAATTTACCTTATATAATATTCATAATTTTAACTATTTTAAAGTGTGGAATTCAGTGGCTTCCAAGACTACAGCCACCACATCCTACAAGCATCACTGCTCTCTAATTGCATGTTTTATTACCAAAAACAAAAACAAAAACAAAAAAACTCTGTATCCATTAAGCAGTCGCTGCCCAGGGTTTTGATTTGCATTTCCCTAAGGACCTATGATGTCCAGCATCTTTTCCTGGGCTTATTGGCTCTCTCTCTCTCTCTCTCTCTTTTTTTTTTTTTTTTTTGGAGAATATCTATTCAGATTTCTTTGTTTTTCAATTGGGTCATTGTTTGGGTGTGTGTTTGTTGACTAATAAGAGTTGTTCATATATTCTGAGCACTAGACCCTTATCAGATACATGATTCACAAGTATTTTCTTGCATTCTGTGGGTTTTCTTTTCACTTTTTAAATCATCTCCTTTGATACATAAATGTTTTAATTTTGATGAAGCCCAACTTATTTATTTTTCTCTTTTGTTGCTTGTGCTCTCAGCGTCGTAGCTGCAACCCTTTGCCAAATCCAAGCTCCTGAACATGAACTTCTGTATTTTCTTTTAAGAGACACTGCAGGGGTTGGGACTGTGGTCAGTTGTAGAGCACCTGCCTAGCACCACACACACACACACACACACACACACACACACATCCACAACATTTTTTTTAAGAAGTTAATTAAAAAAAAAATACCTTTTATTTTATTTATTTATATGTGGTGCTGAGAATTGAACCCAGTGCCTCACATGTGCTGAGGGAGCACTCTGCCACTGAGTCACAACTCTAGCCCCCACGACATTGTTTTAGGCACTTATATTTAAGTGATTTTGAGATAATTTTCGTATGTAACATAAGGTAAAGATCCAACTTAATTCTCTTGCATGTCAATCACATTTTTTAAAAAAAATCTCTGCATAGCATTCATTTCCAGAGTTTATTTAAACAGTTTTCTATTCTACTGTACTATTTGGGTTACTTCCAATCTTTTACTACTAAAAACAATGAGTCAATAAATATTCTTGCATGTAACTGTTTCCCACATATCTCGGTGCATGTGTGGGCTCTCTACAGTGGAATTTCGGGGTCAGTGTGAGTGCCTACTCTCCAGTACCCGATGAGGATGTGTTTCCCTGCCCTTTTTCTGACCCTTGTAGATATTTGCCAATCAGCTGGGTAGTTTTAATTTGGAAATTTCTTATTGTGAGCAATGGATTATATGTTTTTATATATTTTAAGACATGTGTTTTATCTTTTTATTGCTATGAACTTTTCATAGCCTTAGCCTATGTTTTCTGTTAGTTTATTGGTTGTATGTGTGTGTGTGTGTGTGTGTGTGTGTTGGGGGTGTGTGTGTGCATGTACTGGGATTCCAACCCAGGGCCTTACACTTCTAGGCAAGGGCTCAGCCACTGAGTTGCATCCCCAGCCCTGGACTTGTTTTGTAGGAGATAGTTTTGAAGCACACGAAGTCTATGCCTGTTTGTCATTTACCTGTTAGTTTATTAATAGTGTTTTTTCTTTATAAGAAAAAAAATCATCTACAGTGTTTCAACCTTTTAAGACTTTTGAGTTAAACAGCTACTCAGACTTCCCATTCAGATATGATAATACATGATAGTATTTTTCTTTCTTTTTTTCTTGCATTTTCATGATTTCAATGCATTGTTTAACCTTGGATTCAGCTGGAATTATTTGGGGCTATGGTGTGAGGTAGGGATGCATCTCTACTCCCCTACCCCCACCTCCCAGATAATTGAAGTTGTTGATTTTGAAGTCAGATATCCTATTTCTCACAGCAAACGAAAAAGTAATAGTTCAGTCTGACCTGACGAAAGCCCAAACCCATAAGGATTTTGGTTGGGGCTGGGAAGTTACCTCTGCGCACTGGGCCAGGAGAGTGGCCTCTTGTAACCTAGGGTGATTCTTACCTTACTTGTTGCTCCATCTTTTTAATGAGGTGAAATCAAGTAAAAACAAAAATCAAGTATAGCACCAAGAGAGATGCAGTCTTACCAAGGGTTAGCACCTGGTGTCCTAGAATTAGCTTAGCATTTTGCAGAGGTAAACTGAGGTTCACAATGCAAAATGAACTCATAAACCCAAATTAACAATTTGTGGTAGGCCAGGACCCTAGGCCCTGGTTCCCTGAGCAGGGCTCCACCCACGCAACCATAGCTCAGGGGGTTCTCACTCACCAGCTGGCAGTCCCAAGGGGGCAGGGACCCTGCGTCCCCTCTCCCACTTTAAAGATGCTCAATAAGGCTATCCCCTTATTCCTTACTTGGGGAGGGGCCTCGGTTTCAGGGAGGGTCCCTGTATAAGTTGGTAGCTCTGTCTGGGGGGCCTCTGAGCAGCCCCCTGCCAGCTGCTGGGAGTGGGCTGGGGTCTCCAAAGCCTGAGGGTGGTGATGAGAGGAGTTAACCATTACTTTCTGTTATTCTGTGACCTTCTGTGAGGCAGGGGCCTCTTTCTCTTCCAGCCTCAGGGAAGGGATGATACAATTCAGTAAATAAAGGAGTCAAATTCTTGCCTTTTAAGTTTAAAAGGAGAAATAGATGAGGAGATAAGCTGCTGGCCCTTGGGCTGTCAGAACTGGGGAGGGACCCGGGGAAGAAGGAGAGATCAGGCCCAGCTGGGTCCTAAGCTGTACTCCGTGGGCTGCTAACGCCCGCCCTGGGGGAAGGGCTGGCAAAACCAGAATTTCAAGCAGGCTGGGGATGGGTCCTGGGCATCCACGTCTCCTCTTCCTGGTGAAGCTGGCTCTGAGTGGAATCAGCTGTGCAGCGATGTTGAGAAGCTGGCCTGATGTTGCTTTGCAGAATGTCTCCAAATCCAGGGGTGGATTTAATTTTCATGGGGCTGGGGATTGCACAATTTGGGACCATCTTTAGAAAACAGAATTCAAAGTGAGGCACAGGTTGTGTTTCTTTGGGGCTGATGAAGTGCTCTGAAATGCATGGTGATCACTGGGTAAATTTGAATATATACTAAAAAAAAAAAAACCTCACTGAATCGTGCACTTTAAAAGGGTAAATTTTACAGCATGTGAATTAGAACTCAATTACAAAAAAATGTTGACTGTTAGGGGAAAAAAAGAGTTAAAAATTCTAGAAGGGGCCCAAACAAGAGGAGACACTAAGCAAAGGTTAGTCTCTCGGTGCTGGGTCTGCATGCCAGAGTGGCTAAAGGTGGCGTGGCCAGAGGGCCAGAGGGAAGGACACTGTTAATAGACCTCTAGGAGCAGATCTTCCAGTGTCCCTGGATTTCTTCCCCTCCCAAGGCCTGGGTGGGTTCTAGAACTTCCTTGCCATCCAGGGAAGAGTGAGGGGGAGAGAGAGCAGGAGTTGATGGGATGAAGCCACAGCTTCGTGGGACCAGGACATTACAGAAGTCACATTTTTGTACTCCTGCCTTTAACCTGTGCGCATGTGCAAGTTCTAGCTTAGAGGGGCTCCATGACCAGCCCTCCCCCTGCCCTGTACATGGTGGGGAAGCAGGGCAGGGGGCCCAGGTACGCTGCCTCCACCTTGTGCATTTTTGGATGGAGAAAGTGCCTACAGTCTGGGCAAACAGATGAGGCTCTTTGGAGGCCAGGGATATGCCACTGTCATATTTATAATCGGATTCTTGTTTATCTTGAATCAGACCCGGCTCTCTGCATAACTTCTGTTCCTCACATTTGGAAGATTTGGGCCCAAAACACATTTCAGGGAAAAAGGAGAAAGCTCTTGTTTGAAAATGAACCAGCAAAATAAATCATTGTGCTTCTGACATGATGCCCATAGCATGCTTTTCAATACTTAGCTTTGGCAGCAGCGTTTAAAAAACGCACACACACAAAACCTATCACATAATTCTTTCTGAAAGGCTCATTCAACAGGCCTGCCCGCCTCGGTCACCACCCCTCCTTTTCTTTTTCTTCTCCCCCCTTTTTTTTCTTCTTTTAAGCCAGCCCTTCTGGTGAGAGGGCAAGTGTACATACAGCCTTCCATTGTGTTTGTAAAACAGAGCCATATCAGTGGAGAAGTAATGATAACATTTGTAGTTATGCAAGCAGAGATAACAGTAATCAGATCTCTGCTCTGGGCAAAAAAAAAAAAAAAAAAGAATGGCCAAAAACCTCATAAGGGGTTGGGTGTTATGTTGAAAGGCGGCAAAATATGTATGTGTTTTTGTTTTATAGAAGTCAGCACTTTTTGTCTTGCCTGCAGAACTTTCTCCTGGTTAAAGCCCTTTGGAGGCGTCCAGGAAAGAGGACCCTGCCCTGAGACAGAGGTCCTAGGTCCCCTCCCTGCCCAAGTTCTCCTGGCTGGTTTTTCTTGTACCAAATGATTTAGGGTTTCCTTTGCTTTCCAGCAGGTAATTTGACCTCTCTAGATCGGGAGGAGTGAATGCTTTGCCTTCACTCCAGCAGAGGCAGGTTGACCGATAGCATCAGTTTGCAAGTCCATTTGGATTTTTAAAAAGAAAGGTGTTGTTCTAGAGTTGCCCGGATGCTTTCCAAATCGGGTTTTCCCTGTGGGGATTTCTGTTGCATTTTTTTTTACCCAAACAACATGCAAACATATTGACACCTGGGAGCTTAAACAGTGTGAAGAACTGGAAGTTACAATTTCCAAGGACGGCCAAGCCAAACACAGCACCCAAGCAGCATGCCGTTTCATAAAGACGGAGAGGAGGGCCTCAGGAGATGAGCTCAGTTGGAGAGCAGGAGGCCAGCTCTTACTAGGGCTTGGGTTAGTGGGAGCTGCTTGGCTGGATGGTTTCTCTGATTTTGTTTTGGGTTTTAGTTCAGTTATTTGGGGGCGGGAGAGGCAGGAATTAGCCCTGCCTTCTCTGGATGCAGCAAATAATATCTTAGTGTGGAGCGAATGCCCCAGCCCAACACGGTTGTCTGCACATCCGACCCGGGTGGAAACTCAGATCCACAATGACTACACTTTTCAATTAAGCTAAAGCCAAAATAACTTCCTCTGCTCTGAAGAATTCCTAATCGCATAGAAAATGTAATGCATTTTCATTTTACCTTTCTGCTGGACACCTGAAGAAATGCTGGCTTGTTTCCCCTTCCAGCTCATATCAACCCCCCAAAAGAAAAGAGGAAATGCAAAGGTAAAAGCTGCCACAAAGCCCACGAATCGCTCAGGGCAGGGGGCGGGAGGAATTCTATAAGAAAATAGAATTTTGCTTTATTTTTTTCAAATTATATTTTCTTCCCTGTCTCCAGAGGTAAGTTTTTGAATTGAAACTTCTACTTTGAAGGCTGTGCAGATGTTGACATTTTAAAAGTCAAACCTTATTGGCCCGTGGGTTGCTAAGCAACAGGCACAACCCAATCAGCCCCTTTGGAAGGTGGAAATTTTCAGGAGGAGGCAAAGTGAAGCTCAGGGTGGGGTTCACCCGGTGCCATGCGGTGGGTGGGAAAGTTGCCTGGCCCCCGTGCTCCTCTCGCTGGAAGAGCAGCTCGCCTGGCCCGAGCATGCATGTTAATTTCACTGTCAGTTCTCATTATCTGTCTACATGGATTCCCCTTTTGGGT
Organism: Marmota flaviventris; assembly: GCF_047511675.1. NCBI lineage: Eukaryota > Metazoa > Chordata > Mammalia > Rodentia > Sciuridae > Marmota > Marmota flaviventris. Next base: position 9,785,103 of record NC_092501.1, read on the forward strand.
TTTCAGAAATAATTAAGCAAAAAGCCCTTTCACTCGCTGCATTTTGGCCTTGATAAAGACATCTGAGGCATTTCAGACAATGCTGGAGCCAGTATCAGAGCAAGTCTTTGAAGATCTTCTTTAAAGACAGTTCTGACAAACAGTGGCAAACAGACCAATTAACCCCGGAATCAGAGTCCTGGCTGCTTTAAGCTCCCTTCTAAAGAAATTAGCCTTCATGTTAATAAAGTGGGTGTTAGACCATTTCAGAATATCAACTTCAGCAGACTGAGTCAATTGGATGGAATTATGATGCTGTCTTGCCAAAAGAGGAGCCCGAGCTGGTGTGAATTGCTGTTACAGTTGCTGTTTGAAAATTAGACAAAAGTTCCAAACCAAAGTTGCAGCAAGAATTCCAAGTGGGATAGCACAGATTTATTATTTTTTTTTTTTAAAAAAAAGAAAGAAAAAAGAAAAACACTTAGGGAAGGAGGAAAAGGAAGTGCCCAGAAATGTGACCTGCAGTGTTGGGGTTTGTGGTCAGAAGGAGGACTGGGTTCAGGGCCCGGCTCCCCGCGATAAGCCTCTCTAATACGTGTCTGCTTGCCAAGGAAGGCTTGTAGCGCAGCCCTTGATTCCTTATTGACTTTTTAGATCACAAGGGAGGAAGCAGGAACTCAGGCTCTATAAGTAGTGCTAAGGACTCGCACTGAGGCCCCCGGTGTCTCTTCAGTGTTGTTTTGATGCTGTCTCAAATAGAAAAGGAAATTATTTGCTGGGGGAATTATTTTCATTTGCTAGAACCACACAATTGGGTTTTGCCTTGTTTTGGTGAAGTGTTCATTTCCAAGGGCTCTTTCTCATCTCTGTGTTCTCTCTCTCAGAAGAGAGAAGTAAACCTTTTGATCGATGCAACTTCTGAGGAAAGATATCTCATGTTTGCCGTGCCAGCATACTTGTTTGATAACAAAGGGTAGAACAGGAAGAAAAAAGCAATTGCAGCTCTTGGGTGGCTGGGGTGGCTTTAGAAAGGAGCAGCTTCCTGGTGCCCAGAAGCTCCAAGCATGGGCCTGCATTTGGGACAAGGGAGGAAGTTTGTGTGTCCACATGAACTCCTCTTCCCGTGTGGACTGAGGGCTGAGTTGACATGTCTGAAATGTCCCCAGGGCTTCAGCTTTAAGGGACCACATGGAGTCTTGCTGCCATCTCCCTGCCTTCTTCAGCCAGCCAAGGTCCAAAAGGAAAGTGAGGCTGCGAGGTGGAGTCACTTGCTCAGTGTCACATGACCCAAACCCAGTTCTCCTGCCCTAGCTAGTTCCTACCCCTCTGGCTGCACAGTGAGTCACCAGGTCTCACCTGTGTGGGGCGTTGAAGCTGGCGATGGTTGGGTGAGGCTCTGGCTTTTGTGACAGGTGGTTCTTGCCCTCCCTCTGTGTGACAGTGTTCTCAGACTGGCTGTGGGTTAGAGGATGGGCTCCCTCTTGGCCGAGGGTCCGGGACGAGGTGAGGCTCTTGCCTCTATGGTTGAGACCAGGACAGACGGGAGGCCACTCCTTCCATGCCCCTCGGGCTCCACTTTCTCAGGTTTGGTCTTGGGGCTCCCAGGCACCTCTCCTCTCTCCCAGCCATTTGCTTCTCTGATCCCCAATTAGTAAGCAGCCTAACTAGGTATGACAGGGGAACACCCATCCCTCCCTGTTGTTTAAAACTCTATGGAATTTCTCTTTGCTAATCTACAAAAAACAAAGCTGCTGGTTCTGAGTGATTTGGGAGGCCCAGGCTATTGCAGTCTCATCTGGGACCCTTTGCCCTTTGCCTCCCTCAGAGAAGGGCCTCCGTCCTCCTGGTAGCGGCTCATCAACCCAGTGGCCAAGGGGTGAATTCCTTTATTTAGCTAAGTTCTCAACTCCATGTCTATTTTGAATCCCAGAAGAGCAAAACTCTAACCTCATAAACTGAGGGAAGCTTTTCTCTTTTCCAGAGGCTTTTGAGCTGCCAGGGTTACGGGTCCAGGCCCTTAACAGCCACCCACTCATGCTGACATCGGCAGGGCAGTGCGCTGCCCCTTATGGGCATGAAGGGTGCTGCTGAGTTGGTGTCCTGGCTCCCTTTTGTAACCTCCCTCCCCAGGTGGCATGGTCCCCCAGGTGTGGTGGCTCTCTGTGCCGTGCCAGGGTGCCGTGACACATCTGCTGCTCACACACTAGGCTGGGGCACAGGGACCTTCTGAGGGACTCAGGCTCTGCATGCCCAGATCACAGAGGGAGCACTGTTTGGGCTGGAGTCCAGCCACATTCTTGGGGCCCCACCCGGGTATGGCCCATCAGGTATGACTCCAGGTTCCAACACTCATTCCTGATTTTCTCTTCTTTCCTCCACACTCAGTTCTTAGGGTGTGTGTGTGTGTGTGTGTTTGTGTGAAGTTGGGATCCCTTGTTAGGAACTCAGAGTTGTCTATGATAACTCCCTGACTCCCTTTCTCCCAACCTGGGAATCTTCATCTTGTATGAAGGGCAAGACTCACCTTATTTATGCCCCATCTAGTCCTCTTTGGAGATTCCTTTTCCCTCTGCTCCCTGACTTAAAAAACTGTGTGTGTGTATAGGTGTATATATACATGCACAACACACCCACATATGCACACACGCATAACTTTACAGAGACGTCATTTCCACATCATAGAATTCACCTTTAAGCATTCAGTTACTTGAGTGCTTGCAAATCTATGTAGTTGTAAACCAGATTCAGAACATTTCTGTCACTCCAAAAAGTTTTCCTATGCCACTCGCAGTCAGTCCTGGTCACCTGCTCCAACCCCTGACAGCCGCTGATCTCCTTCCTGTTTGTACAGTGTTGCCTTTTCTAGAAATTTCATTCGGTGGAATCATATATAATATGTAGTGTTAGGTGTCTAGTTTTTATCTTTTCATATATATATATATATATCTCCCTAGATGACTGTGGTTCAGGTGGTCAGGGATGGGAACTGGTAAACGTGGTTCCGGTTGTGGGGCTGGGGGTAGAGCTCAGTTGGTAGAGTGCTTGCTTGGCATGCCCAGGCCCTGGGCTCAATCCAGCACCACCCCCAAAAAAAATTAAGAAAAAAAGGGGTCTGGTTGTGAAGGGGGGCTATCAAAATGGTGGTGGCTGGTGGTGGCAAGAGGTTGAGTGAAGAGCTTGTTAAGATGTAAGAGACCTCAGAAACTTAAATGCTAGTCGAAAAGAGTCATTAGAGAAAGAGGCTGAGGGTGTGGGGCAGGACACAGGTGCTGGAGGAGCCCACCGCATGGGACTTCGAGGTGGGGAGGGGATTGGAATCTAGAACTTGTGGGGAGAGGTTCATCTTGAATGGGAGGAGGGGGATACCCCCAATTGGACAGGCAGCTTTGGAGATTTGGATGAGACTACTCTATTCTAACTAAGGCCTTTTGTTTCTCCGTCTCCTGCTGAGAGCAGGGAGGATGGAAAGCCAGTGGATCTGAGGCGCAATGTGAGTTGGAAATAATTACTGTAGAGATTGGAAGGCTGACCCCCTCAAGGAGGGATGCCAGGCAGAGGAAGGCCCAGATGGTGGTGGTGAAGGAGACGGCAGGCTGGCTGGATCCTTCTATGACTCACTCCAGTGTGACGGTGTCGTAGGTGTGCACGGTGGAGAGAGGACATCAGGTGGGCTTGGCATTTAAATTTCACCCCATGACCATGATGGATACATGATGGACAGGGCTTTAGAATGCTGATAGGAAAAGAATGTGAAAAACCATTGAAACTAAGTTGAATGTGGAGGCCAGTAGAGAGGAGGCGGAAGGGGAGAGTGAATGGAAAACAGGACGAATGATGGAGGATCAGGAGTCACGGGGAGGGCAGGGCTGGAAGGAAGAGCGGCTGTGTTTGGAAAGGGCCATGTCTGGATCTGCCACACAAGGTGAAGGCCTGGGGCCCCTGGATGGGAGGTCCGGGGAAGCGGTGGTCCAGGGCTTGAGAAGACAGGTGTGCCAGGGTTGCCCGTACACACAAAGCTTCTCCCCAGGTGATGGGGGGCTGCGGGGGGCGGGGGAGAGGAGGAGTGGCAGAGTGACCACATGGCTGTTTGTCACAGAGGCAGGCAGAGATGAAGGATCGACGGGGTCATTTACCCGAGCCTGGAGGAATGGCAGCTGGCACATCTTGAGTGTCAAGGAGGTTCCTGAGAAAACTGTGGGTGGAGGGAGGGAGGAAGGACCAGGCTCCATTTCCCAGGAGGCTGTGGGAGGGTGAGATTTCAGGTCAGGTCACCGGAGCAAAATGGGGACAGGTGGGAGCTCCCAGTTCCTCCTTCTGTCTTGTTCAGGTCAATTGTGGTTGGGGAGCAACAAGTCAACCCCAAGTGTAATTCCTCTGAGAGTAACTGCTCAGCCAGGTTCCCAGTAGCTGCGGGGAATCTCCAGACTCCCCAGCTCCCACCAGAAAGGGATTGAAATCTTGGGGGATACTCTATGTTCATCTCTGCATTGTGCTCTGTCCTCTGTTTTGCATGTGTACCTCCTGTGTGACCTCTGCCCAGAGTGGCCTAGGCCTCAGCCAGCCAAACGGGCGTGGTGCTGCCACGGCTGTTGGTTATCGGCTGGGGCAGCTCATTCTGACCAGGGCCACAAAATCACTACCAGAAATATTTCCTTGTGAAAGACCAAAAGGTCTTTGTTTTGCGGAAGAAAAATGCTTCCTTTCATCCACCTAAGTGATTCTTAGTTCTGAAGGCTGAGGGCTCTCTCACTCATTGTTTGTCGCTCTGAGGTCAAAGAGCCTGCGTCCTTTAAGTACATTTCATGACTGTCCAGATTCAGAAGACACCATGTGGTCTGCCACTTCTGGGCAGAGGGAAGAGCAATCAGGTTGCGGGGGCCACTCCACCGCTTTGCATCCAGGATCCCTGCCCGGCAGTGACTCTGCAATGGTGTCAAGGATGGTGTCCTCCTTGCTGGCTCCAGTGCCTGCTCACCTGTCTGTCCAGATGAACAGGAGGCCCTGCCGGGAGCGGTGCAGGCCTTCCCTTCTCAGTTAATCGGACACCAGCCTGTGAGCTGGATGAGAGTGTGAAATTCTACAGATACTGAAACAAAGACTCAAAGATTTTAAGAGGCTTAGCTAGAGTCCAGTTCCCCAAGCTAAAAAGATACAGAACTGGGAGTCCCATCCAGGTCCAGAGACTCCAAACTGAGGATCTTAAAGCCACCCTGTCCTTCCTGCTGCAGCTGATATCTGAACACAAGGTATTGGGTAGTCTGACATCATATTCTGGAAGGTGTCAAGAAGAGTTCACTGATGACCTTATGCTCACTTCTGCTGAGAGTGGGGGAAGAAAAAGGTCCGGTTTTCTCCTGTGGATGGGAAGAAAATTGACTGCATCTGATGGTTCTCTTGTATTTGCTACACTTCGGCATTGCCTATGCTAGCTTATTTCACCTTTATGGCAATCCTACACTGTATGGACTCTTTTGTCCCCACCTTGAAGGCAAGGAAGCCAAAGCACATAGCTATTAAGCTGTTTGCTACTAAGCAGCACAGCAGGGATTGTGAGACCAGGCGGTTTGCTCCAAGTTCCTGCACTCTATCACTTTGGAGAATTGAATGATGTTCCTGAAACCACTTTGAGCATCAAGGTACATCTCCCTCCTCCTGTTCACTGCGTGGGACCTGGGAGGATTATTCAATTCTTCGATTTTTTTTTTTCCCCAATGGAGTAAGTGAAGGAGTTAAGTAGATTGCAATTTAAATTCCTGCCTCATGGTGAGTACTCAATAAATGTAGGTTACTCTAGCCTGGGTATTCTCTCTAAAATATCACTTAAGTTTCATTCAGAGAGAACAGAATTACTCACATTCATTTAAGCAAATAGAGTTTTATTGATTTATACCCACCCCCAGAAGGTTAAATGACTTAAAATATTGTCAAGAAGGCTGAAGAAACAGATTCTAAGTTGATCATTTGAGAAAAAAGCCTCAAATCTTGAGTGCAGAATTGGCACAAAGGAAGATGTGGGCTTTTCTATGAAAAAGAAACCTATCGACTCCTGCAGTTCAGAAGTCACCCTAAGCAGGAGGCCACCATTGCCCCCACCAGCCCTAGAACAATGCCATATCTGCTACCAGCAAAACGGATGCCCCCTGCTTGCTGACAATCATAAACCAGAGACACTAGCACTGCTGTAGAGAAAGAAGCTTCCTGGGCCCAAGGCCAAGTGGACTCGTAGAGGCGTCAAGAGAAGAGCTTCCACCTTCTACTGATGCATGCTTGCTCGCATCTGATTGGCTAACACTAAGTCACTTCCAGAATCTTAGTTGCAGAGGGGTCTGGGATGTATAGTTTTTAGCTTTTTAGCTCTGCCTTTCAAGTAGGCATGCAAGAAGGAAGATAGAATGGGTGTTGGGTGCCCATGATACTGGGTGCCAATCCATCATGCTAGAGTTGGCTCCCAGGCAGGGCCATCTGCAGGATGCTGAACAGTGCTTCTGGATAGAGCTGCTGATGTGCCCTGTGAGGCTGCCAAGTGCTCAGATGAGGAGCAGGGTGTGGACATGTTCGGAAGCAGAACTCCATGATCCTGCCCTGCCTCCTCAGAGCTGGGAGTTTGGCTACTTTTCTGCAGCATACCCCCCCCCCCCCACCCCCCCACACACACCTCCTTCCCTGCATTTCCTGTGCTAGGTGAGTGGACAGTACCACGTGGTGCAAGGTGCTCTGGAGCAAAGGTCTGGCTGCCTTTGCTATCAACAAGATGTGACATTGGACTGTCTTGCTATGTGGTCAATGGGGGTTAGGGGCTGGATGAGACCCCTTTTTATCCTTAGTAATCTCTAAACTTATAAGAAACACATTCACATGTGGTCACTTTGTTCCAGAGCAATGCTGGAAAAATAACACATTTCTTTTCAATATCAACATTGTCAAAACCACAGTATCTGGGTCTGCGTGGTTTCTGGTAAAACAGAGGCTGTTAAACCTCTGTTGGTGCAAACGTGGACATAAATAGATAATAAATCTTGATAGGTATATAAGACTGCTGTATTTGGATTCCAACTTGTTAACTTTCGCAAGATAAAGTTCAATGTGAAGGCTCAGCTCCCTGGCCTGGGCAAAGGTTCAGATATGGAAGGTTTGTGGATTTCATTGCTAGGAAAACAGAAACTGGAAGCAGCAATTAGAATGTTAATGTGGAAGCTGAATTGCACTCTTGGAACCCAGGCCAAAATCGGGCCCTTGGTCTTTGGCTCTGTGGAGGTCAGATGTGAATTCCTGGATTCTATCATCCTGACATTTCAAGGGGCTAGAGCCGCTTCCCTGAATATGCCTGCAGAGGCCAGTGTGAAAGGCCAACATTTAAATTCTGTTAAGAACTCCTGGCAGCCCAGTGACCTTCCTAGCCCAGGTCACCTGTTTATAAAAGCACGAATACACAAAAATCTAATCAGTGGGTTCATATGAGACTATTTACCTGGCAAAATCCCAAGTGTCAGAGAACTAGCTTCCTTCTGCATTGTACATAAATAGGTTGCTCTTCATGCTGCAGGAGTCGAGCCTTTCTGGGGCACAAAGCTGTCTATACTGGGGCAAGGCTTTCTAGGAATGCACATCTTTGTGGTTACTAATGGTTTCACTATATCATAATATTAGATGGGTTAAGAAGACTCCAAGGGATGGGAGGACCTCCAAGTTCCTCCAGCCCAATCCCCCTGAAGAGAGGAATCAGGGATGAAGTCAACGTAGGTGGGGGTGGTGGATCCTGAGTCTTGGGACTGTTCCTCCTGTTTGACCTCCTCTCCTGCCCTTAGCCAATGGTGCATGCAGCTCGCTCCTTATGGAGGTTCTCTGGGTCAGTCACCTCCTCTCCATGCCCATTATCATTTTTTTCTTGTTTCCTTAAGCAGTCTGCGCCGGGTCCTTCTTGTCACTGGCAGAGCGCAGATTTCCCAGTGGTCCAGCGTCTTGGTCATTTCACTCAATTAGCCTTGATGTTGTCCAGTTTGGCTTAGCTTCAGAGGCAGCTCAGTGATGGTTCTGTCGTTGAACTGAATCCCCTGCTGCCCTCCCTTTACCCTCCCCACCCTCCCTCTCCTGGGAGTGGATGGTCTCTGCTGGGCTGGGAGGTCCTGGACCGGTGACAGCCCAGCTCTCCTGGGAAGGGCACCCAGGAGAGCTGGTGGAGAATGGAACAAAGCAAGCACCTGTTGTCCCCAAGCCAAAGGAGCCACCAGTAGCTGTTTAAGGAAGGAGACCAGAGAGTGAAGACAAGAAGAGGGTGACATGGAGAGCAGGAGAGGGCTTCCCTGGAACAGGGTGGCTCAGTTGTTAGAGTGTGGTGGGTGGTGAGCCTGGTTTATAGGCCAGCATCTACCATGATTTCAGCCCTGTGTGTGTGTGTGTGTGTGTGTGTGTGCATGTGTGTGGTGTGTGTGTGCTTTCCGATCCACTTGGAAACATGCAGCCAATCCACAAAATACAGAGGCCAGGGACGAACCATGAAAATATGTTGGATAGATCCAGAGGGATAGATCGACCGATAAGGAGGATGCCCAATTCGAATCCTCTGTCTGCTCCTATAACTTGGTGTGTGTGTCTTGGTTTGCCCTCCTAGAAGGTGAAGGTGGCTGCTCAGGTTGCCATGACAACACATTCTGGGCAACTTAAACAATCATTGATGCTCTCATGGTGCTGGAAAGCCTGACGTCAAGGCGCTGGCTGGGTTTGTTGCTGGTAAGGGCTGTGCTCTGGGCTCATGCATGGCTGCTGTGTCCTTGTGACTTTCCTCTGAGCATGTACAGAGAGGGAGAAAGCTCTCTGCCATTGCTTATGAGGAACCTCCCTCTGGATCTGGGCTCTGCCTTCATTCAACCTTAAAACTACCTGATAAAGGCCTTCTGTGGCCTGCATGGTTGTATTTCCCCAAATTCCATATCTTGAAACCAAACCCCCAGGGGGATAGAATTAAGAGTTGGGCCTCTAGGAGCTAATGAATGAGGTCACGAGGACAGAAGAGCCTTCATGGATGGGACTCCATCCTCATAAAGGATATTGAGGGAACTGTTTGCCCCTGCCACACATGAGGCTGCCGAAGAAAGATGCTGTCCCTGAAGCAGAGTGAGCACTCATTAGTCACTCAACCTCGGACTTCAGGCTTCCAGAACCGTGGGCAATGCATTCCTGCCTGAGGTGTTTGGTCACAGGAGCCCAGATGGACTAACACGAGGCCTGATCTCCAGATGCATCCCAGTGGTGATTAGGGCTTCTCCTTATGAAATTTGGGAGGAGCACAACTGGGTTCATAGCAGAAAGGTTGGGACTAAATATTTCTTTAAGAATATTTAACAAGTAACAAAGACATATGCACAGAACATGTGAATTTCCACAAAGCCAACACTAGGGTTTGTGGGGTGTTGATGCCACCCAAGTCAAGAAGTGGAAATGGAGTGGTGCCAGCACCCAGTGCTCCTTGGTTCCCCTCCTAGTCGTCCCCTTCTCTCCCCAGCCGCAACTGCTGTGGTCCACAGGGTTTTAGAAATCCCTCTGAGCTCTAACACACAGTGACTCTAGATACAACCATGACGGGCAGATCTCCACATCCCTGGGCCAAAGCTGTTAAAACCTGGAACTCTGTGCTTACCTAAGCTCTTCGTAATCATCTCAGAAGCAACTGGTATTTAGGGCTGGCCTGGATTGTTCCCTTGGCCATCAGAACTCTAATTTTTTTAACAACTGAGGACGATCAACCAAGTTTCCATATCTGATCTCTCCCTGTGTACTTGGCACTGTGGTTCTGAGGTTGCAGCGTGGGTCAAAAAATTCCTGCTTTCATCCCAAAGCTCAATGCTGAGCTATGGAGCTTTTTAATTTTTTTTCGGGTGGTGCAAAATTCAGCTGGGTGGGTACATGATGGTGCTAAGCTGCTCCTCAGGGCTGCCAAATTGGGACTTGGCTTGTGTACTTATGCCCGTAAAAGGTTGCTTCAAGTATAGAAAAGGCCAAGCATCCTGATTTAAAACACACACACACACACACACACAATCCGAAAGTGTGCTGCCAGACCCTGTACCACAGAGTATGCACATGATGCGCCCATTTTAAATGGTGTTTGCAAAAGGAAATGGATTTGAAAATTCTTTGAATGGAAAAAATGGGCCTGGATACTGTTCAGAGACACATGAATACACAAGGTTTTACTGAAAAGCTGGTTTCCAGCAGGGTTTAGGATCATCTCGCTGTGGCTTTCACTGTATTAGAGGTTTCTAACCTCTTTCAGTTGGTGACGCAGTTGGAGCAACTTCTGATGATTCACTGGGGAGCGAGTGACCTTCTTTGTCTCTTTCCATCCACCCGTCAGCTCAGCCCCTGCACAGCTCCCTGCCCGAGTGCCCAAGCACGTCCCCAGGCCTGCTCACACATGCACATGTGTGTACACACGTGCCCCTGCCACAGTCACCGTCTCTCCATTCTGGCAACTTCCACTTCTAACTATTGGTTGGAAATGAGGTCACAGATGGCTTCAACTAAACCTACTGTTGGAAACAGGTAGGGTTTCCTTTTGACCTCAGAGTATACTGGGATGGTGGCTCTGATAAGCTGAGACACACTCCATTGCCTCCCAGCTAGGATTTAAAGAGTTCTCACCCTGTGGCATCTTCCACTGGGAGAGGGTCTCTCATGGGCTGAAGCTGCTGATTACTTTTTGTGCACAGTTTAGGTATAGAGAGGTGCTCAAAATTTTTCTCCCATCTGCCTCTCATTCCACCTGCCTGTCCAGTGACCAGAGTCGACCTGCCAAGGTCCTTTCCAGGGCTGTGAAGGGTCTCTGGTCACCAGGAGTTTCTACTTAAGTGCATGTGTTTATGCACTCGTGGGCCACTGCCTGTGGAAGGATCAGACAACACTAGGGCAGTGGGTGGCAGCGGGCAGAAAGGGGGAGCTGGAGGGAATCTGGGAAAGGGTGGCGGGGCAGACACCTCTTGTCTTCTTCACAGCTCCGTGGAAGGCTAACATCAGGGTTTCAACAGTCAAAAGGAACATCCAGTTTCTAGACAGTGCAGGTTATAGATTAGAATGGTTTCCCAACAGGCTGAGGGATGCATATTCACTGGCAGAGGGCCCCGAGGTCTCTGGGATTTCCAGGCATGAGGAGGATGTCAAGGACACTCGACTCAGCACCCGAGACCCGAGTTCCTACTTCTTGACTCTGTGTGCCGCTGCTGCTCAGTTTGGCCTTGAATTTGCAGTCCTCTTCCCTCAGCTTCTCAAGTCTCTGGAATTATAGGTGTGAATTTCTCCCAAGCACTGATTCCTCAGTGTTATGCTTTGGATATGAGTTGTCCCCCCAAAGCTCTTGTTAGTGCAGGAATATGCTGAGGTGAGCTGTAACCTGGTCAGTCCATCCTAGCTTGAATGGACTAATGGGGTGGTGACAGTAGGCAGGTGGGGCATGGCTGGAGGAGGTGGGTGGCGGGGTGGGGGGTGGCCTGGCAGGGTTCATCTTCTCTGAAGCCCCTTCCTTTTGCTCTCTCTGCTTCTCGGTACCCATGCAGTGAGCAGCTTTCTTCCGCCGTGACCTTTGGCCGTGATGCCCCGCCTCACGTCAGGCCCAGAGCAACGGAGTCGGTCAACCATGGACTGAACCTCTGAAGCCAGGAGCCCCAAACAAACCTTTCCTCCTCTAAGTTCTTCTTGTTGGGTATTTTAGTTACAGTGATGCGAAGTGGATCAACAGACTCAGGAATCATTTTAAAATAGTAGATTTTTAAATAACAGCTTCAGGAGACAGTGGCCTCTCTCTGCCTCTCCTCCCGCAGCCCAGCCGTGGCAAAATGCCCATGGATCTGCCGCAGGAAGGCCCAGGTACGGACTGTGAGCTTAGGTACACACTCCAGCTCGCCCAGTGTTCTTGATTTGCACAAAGTGGATCACAGAGGCTGGGGAATTCATGGAGCAGTGTGACCTCCCGAGGGACTCGCAACCCCTCAGAAAAGTTTGGAGGTTTTTAAGAGACTAAAGCAAAGTCGTTCCTGAGTGTGAGTCCACGCACGGCTGCAAACGCAAATGCCCAGTGAAACCCGATCAAATCTGACACTCCTCTCCAGGCTTCCCCAGGGCGGAGGAGAGGGCTGTAGACTGGAAAATGTAATTTCAAGGGGGCCTGGAGAGAGGCAGCAATAAAGACTAGTTTGTTTTATTGCACGTTTTGAGGGGAAAGCCTGAGGAAGTGCCCTAATGGATGAAATGAGAGACGGTTCTAGAGGGCAGCTTGACAAGAAGCCCTCAGCAGGAGAGATGATGCTTCTTTGACTTTGGGACTCATGGAAGTTTCACTGTAACTGCAGCAAAGCAAAAATCATGGGCTGCTTGAGTTTCTGTTTATCAGTGTTGATGAAGCCCGAGAGCTAAGAGCTACAGCTAGTTGCCAGGTAGACAGTGGTGTGCTGCTAAGTGCTCACAAGGGGCTCTGGGGATGGAGCAGGAGAAGCGGGACTGAGGGCGACTGCTGATTTCCAGGGTGTAAACACTCCCGTCAGAGCTAACTGCAGGCTATGAAAGTGATGTCGCTGAACACGGTGGGGAAGGGGTCTGAGGAACGTGTTGTCTTGAGCCCTTGAGAGCCAGCTCCAGCACGGCCCTGCTTCAGTGACCCAGCCTCTTGTTCCTTGGCTTTGATGTGGGTGAGGAGGGTGGGCAGGGGCTGAGCTGGTTGTCTTTCCTCCGATGGGAGCTGACAGCCTGCTCCAGGGTGGGGCTGGGGGAGGAGAGCCTGATACAAGCCATGGCCTCCTGAAGCTGTTATTTAAAATTCGACTCTTTAAAAAATTACTCCTGAGGAATCAGATGCTTTGGAGAAATTCCAGTAAGCCCAGGGGATCCTGAACCACACATGGTGCTAACGGGGAGAGAACATGGGGTCTTCAGAGGAAAGCGCCTGTGACTTGAAGGGACTCTTTCTAATGATGTGTGAGCTGACCTTGGGTAACGGGATCAGCAGGGGTCATGGGGTCATCTGTTGTAGCTGGCGAAGATTACTTAAAAAGGAATGGTGAGATTCCCCCTGTACTTACTCCATATGTCTTGCATTTAAAAAAGACTGGACCTGAATGAAAATCTCAGCCCTGAAAGCATAGCACGCCAGCAGACCAAGCTGAGCACAGGATCAGTCATCTCACTGTGGAGACACCTTTTCTTTGAGTGCAGGGTTTCAGTTCTTTGGTCCTAAGTGTACTTGGGGGCAGCCCCTCTCCCTACAGGAAGGGCATGCCGAGTCGGAGTCCAGAGTTCCTTGCAATGTAACCTCCTGAGGGACTTGCAATCTAAAGACTTTTGTTTGTAGTGTCCTGCATTTTGGGTGTCTAAGACAGATTTTGCTTGAGCAAAATTTTCTGTATCTATCTAAAAAACAAATTGAGACCCCAAAGTGCAAACACCTGCCTCCTGAATAAAACAAAATGCTCTGAAAAGGGAAGTTTGCTGTTGAAAGGCTTATTCCTGCTTGTTTATCTCCCCTTCTAACTTATCCTAAGTTTGGTGGACACTTACTGTCTTTTATATTTAAAGACAGGACAGCTAAAAAAAATCCCTTATGCAATTTAATCTATGCATATTTATCATTAAGTGCTAAAGAGAGAGAGAGAGAGAGAAAGAGTAAGACCCAGTTTCCTTCTCTTCAAGATATTCATTATTTAATAAGAAATACAGTGTCTTACAGGAGTTAGGGTTTAGTTGATGGGCAGTTTTTGATTGGGGCCCAGCAGTCTGAACTGTGTTCTTAGAAGACAGTCTGGGGAAGGCGGATCAGGAAGAGACCATGGGGAGAGATCATGAGGAGTGTGCAGAACCTTTCGAGATACAGGTAGCAAGATACAGGTAGCATCCTGGCAGGTGGAGATGGTGGGAAGGGAAGAGAGGAGATGAACTGGGGTTTTTTGGGCTGGTGAAGAGAAGCATGAGAGTTAAGAGAAATTATTTTGAGGGTAGAATGATGCACATAGTTGAAAGGAGGCAGGAAGAAATGTGCCACAGGTCACTGGCACCCCTGTTGCTGACTGTCTTTCCCGGGATATGTGCTAGCAAACAGCCTTGGAGGAGATTATTTTCCTCTGGACCACTGCAAACAAAAGTAGGTTTGTTTGTAGTCCAATGAAATAAAGACGTTGTCTACCTACACTTAGGCAGGTCTGCTCGGAGCTCCTGATACCTGCTGGACTGTGAGCAAGGAACGCTTCATCTTTGACCCAGGAGTCTCGTGGAAGAAGTTCCAGCATCCGTGATCCTAAGGCTGGGAACACAGGCCAGCAATGGCAATTCCCTCGTGGGAGAAGGAGCAGGCATGAGCTTCTGGCTTTTGGTATGAGTACTGCTCAACATGTACTGGGCTCTTCCTGTCGGCCAGTGACTGTCCCGAGCATTTCCATCTCTCACCTCATACGAAGGTCCAGTGGACACCCGGAGGAGATCAGCAAGCATTTGAAAGATTATTCCAAAGAGAACTCTCTGGAGGTAGCTCCTGAAGGGCTTTAGGTTTTTATCTACAGTCAAGTCCAGAGGCTTTCTTAATAGCATAACAGATGAGAGAAATTACTTCCTACTGATGAATTATGTGTTGAAGGTGGGTGCACTGGCTCGCGGTGTTTTAGAGGCACCTCCCCACTGCATGAGCAGGAAGAAGAATCTATAGGGAGAATGGTTCACTGAGCTGTGTTCTTAGAAGACAGCCTGGGGAAGGTGCATCAGGAAGAGACCCTGAGGAGTGAACATGACCCTTTAGAATGATGCTCCAAACTCCATTTTGGACTAATCTAGTCCAGTCAGTACTTTCCTTGCTGTCTGTCTCCAAAGTTTAGAGATCGTAACCTTGACTTTGACCGAGCCTTTCATGAAAGAGTAGTGGAAGCATCTAAAAGAAAGACAGTTAAGGGTTTCTCAAATTTATAGAGTAGGTTGTGTGACTGTTTTTTCTGCCAGCTTGCAAATAAATGTTCATATCTGGGGCAGGGATCAGTCTGAGACTGGCTTTCCTTATAAACCAGAAGGAGTCATAAGGAGGCTCTGCCAGTTCCCCAAAGAAACTACTAACTGGAAATGACCAAACTGACTTGTGTGGGGCTGCAGCTGGCGCCTACAAGGTAGGTCTTAGGGAACATCTTCACACCACCGATAAGAAAACGGAGGCACAGAAAAGAGGCCTGGCTTGCCCGTGGCCACGCGGCTGGGGAAGGCAAGCACCCGGATTCCAATGTCACCTTCCTTGTTCTGCTAAAGAAAACCATATCTTCCTCATCATCAAAAATTAATATGTAGCAAGGAAAGAGTAGGGATGATGAATGTGGAGTTTGCTATTTAAATTAGGTGACTGTCAGAGGTCTGTATTTTTAGAATTCTTTGCCAGGGGCGGATAGAGTTGTGCATAGGCTGGGCCCAGCCCTCGGGCTTTGGCTTGTCTTTCCCAGCTCTAGGGGTTCCAAATATAGTTTTTAACACTGGTGCCTTCCCCTCGGGCTCATTCTGATCTTACTTTAAGGGCAAAGAAGAATGCTGTGCTCGGCTTGGGTAACATTGGAATTCACCTGCCTGGTGTTTTTTCTTCTTTTGAGTCCTGTTTCCAAGAAGGTAGGTTGATGAAATCTCTGGTAGATGCCTCCCCAGAGCTCTCTCTCTTCCTCCTTTATAAGTCATAGACTCATGGAAATTCCATCCTTTTAGCTGGTGAGTGGTCTATTATGTCCTGGCTAATGATGTGGGGGTAGGTGGATAATTTTGGGAAAAGATTTTCCTTCCTGATCAGAAGAGATAGAGAGAGAGAGAGTATTATAAGGAGAAAGCCTTTTTGCCTTACCCTCTGTCTCCCTGCTTGGATGAGACATTGTCATGTGGGGACATGATGTCTGGTGCTGGAGCAGTCATCTTGTGACCATGAGGGGAGACCCACCAACATGTGAGGATGATAGACCAGAAGGACAGAAAGAGCTGAGCTCCTTAGTGGCATTGTTGAGCTGTTTAATCAACACTGACCCGCTAACCTCTAGCCTAATTTTTATGGGAGTCTAATAGTGTAAGCTACTTTCGGTTGGCTATTCTTTTACTTGTAGCTGAAAGCATTCCTAACTAAATGATTGCTAATTAGTAAAGAACAAATTAAGGGAAGATTGACTAATTCTCTGAGTCAACTCAAATGTACATGAAAGTTGTCTGCTGAGTCCTTGATTCATCCGTTAGTCACAAATCAATGATAGACCCATAAGAGGCAACAAAGTATTATTTAAAATATCAAAGGAACTTATCCCAATAAGGTACAGTTTGACTGCAAATGACTAAAAAAATCAATGAAAGGAAAGCACTAACCCACTAAGTGAAATGTGGGATGTGTGTTTCAGGCATAGCTTGATCTAGGACCCAAATGATGTCCTTAAGTCTTGGTCCCTCCATGCCCCTCGGTTCTGATCTTCTTGGAGTTGATTTTGTGTTCCAGCTCCATGCGGCAGCAACAAGGCTTCCTTCTATCAGCTTTGGACTACCACCTCTGTGGTTCTAGTCCAGCAGCAAAAGGGCACGTTCCTCCAAAAGTCCCTGGAAGACTCATTATTTCCGTGGATGTAACTGCCTAAGAGTCCCCAGGGAATGGGATGCTTCAATTCAGGCCTTTCCCCGCTGCACAGGTAAAATCAACTCACCTGCCTATCCCCAGGCTGGGAACAGGAAGAGTCTCTTTTCCAAAAGAAATCAGGGGCTGTTCCCAGAGGGCAAATGAAAGTGGAGTTGGAAAAACTGGCCATGTTTCCTGCCCCTTTAGGGTCTTTAAAACATCTGTTTTCTGCTTTAAAACACCTCATTCTTTAGCACCCTCATTTTTAGCACACACACACACACACACACACACTCACAACCGCACACACATTTTTAAAGTGCATGCCGAGAATTAGCAATCAGCTTCCTTTTCTGTACTGTGTCATTTGTCTTGGAGTTTTTCCGTTGTGATGAGTGGCAACCACAGTCACCTACAGATGGGACGCAGACCAGTATGCGCAGACTCTCGCCGGCCTCGCGGAGGACATGATTTACGTTCATGCCTGGGAAGCTTATGAGTTGGTTCAGGGCACACAACTCGTGGTTTACTGTCCAGTGGTTGGGAGGACACATTTGTGATGTGACAAAGAACTGTATCGGTGAACATTTTAGTGTGAGTGACAAGGACAGGCAGCGGGTCCTGTTTGTGACTTTGTCACACTTGAGCAGAAAATGAGTAATTTTCCTGGAAAGCTATGGCAGCCTAGGGTGTGTCTGGCAGAGGCCACTAAAGACCCTCCCACGCGTGGCTGGAGGCAAGGTGTCACTTCACTACCCTGTCTTCCAGAATGTGGGACTCACCCTGGGAGGGAATATGTGATGACATCAGGGGTGACACAGATAAGCCCTTCTTCCCCTGAAGAGCGGTTGCTGGCTCTTTTGTTTATATAGGATCTTAAACACTCCAGATGGTCAGTGCACCAAGCTTTGACTTTTGGGGTGCTGCTGCTGGGGACAAGGTGACACAAATGGCCCTCTGGTACTTGCCTTATGCAAACTTCATCAGTCACCCTGGCAGCATCCATGTGAAATGAACCCAGGCTGCAGAAGGCAGGAGTCTGGGCAACAGCCTTCAGATCCTTTCACATTACAAATGCTGAGTGTGCCTTTGTCTTGGTTTTCTGTTGTGATAAATTCCCACACGCTTGGGCGCTCTCAACAGCCCACACCTGTTGCCGCCCAGTGGCCTATGGGCCGGAGCTGGGCAGGGCTCAGCAGGCAGGCACTTCACGCTGGCCTGTGGGCGCTGGCTGCCTCTCTGGGTTTCTGGGGCTGCAGCCGTGTTTCAGGCCTCTCTCCTCCTGAGCCCTGGGCCCTCTCCAAGCTCCCATGGTGACTGGTGGAAGCCACCCCTGGTTGTCCGGCTGAGACCTTTGCTTTCCTGCTGGCTGTTGGTGGGGGCCATTCTCAGATCCTATGGGCACTACAGAGCCTTGCCCTGTGGCCCCTTTGCAGCTCCGTGTGTCTTGTGGCAAAGGAGTGTCTCCCTCCAGTCTGTGAGGAGGGGATCTTAGAGCATTCCCTGTCTATCATTGACTTGTGACTAATGGAAGGGTGATAGTCCCATCCCCTTGCTATGTGACTTAAGAGAGTGGCTATTTCGTTAGAGTTGCTGTTTCCACTTGCACGCCAGGGCAGGGGCTACACAGGGCGTGCATGCCAGGTCCAGGAATCTGGGGCCACCTTGGAATTCTCTCTCCCACAATATTTGATGCCACAGTCTGGCTGGGCACAAATGCCGCAGTCTGGCTGGGCACACAATCACGAGCCACCACACAGCTTGTAGATTCAAACAGCAACTCTTTATTCCCGAACTCACACCAGCCGTCTACAATCACGTTCTGGGGAAATCCACGTTCTCTGCCCAAATCCACCTCCACTGGGCTTCTGTCTCCCAAAATATACTGTCTGAATCCCGTGAGAACTCAAGGGGAACTCAGGCAGCAGGATACGCCCTATTCCCAGCAGGAATAATCTTAAACCTTAAACCTGGAACCTAAACCGGGAACGCCCTAATCCGCCTTGGTCCTTGAGCAAGGTCACCTACATTCAATGTCACTGCAACATGGGGTACGCTGGCAAGGAAATTGTCATACCTACTTGGCTAATGGCTCCCAGCAATTTGATTTCTCCCTGTGATGGTAACCTCATGTGTCGGCTCTCAGTCTTGCCTCACACGCTTTACAGTCATAGGCATGCGGCCCTGCACTTGCCGTGTGCCACAGAGATGGGATGTGTCTGCTGTGGGGGGGAGGAGTTGGGGGTGTTGGAGGAGGAGTTGAGTAACCACTGGGATTATAGAGGAAAGGCAGGTTGGGCTATGCAGTGGCCCCTCCAGGATTCCAATGTGGGAGGGCCATGGGTGTGGGGAGCCCATAGAAAGTGGGCTGCAGGGGCCAGTCTGGAGGTACTGCCAACGACAGCATTTGGATCTTGCTTAGATTTTATGTAGCAGTTGTGTAGGGATAGCATCATTTCAGGAAAATGTCAGTCATCTATCTTCAGCCCAGGAGAGTTTGGCTGCAGGTGATAGTGACAGGCAGAGGCCCCTCTGGAGCTCTGTCACTGTCCCAAAGCCAGCACTGCCCCTAGGGGTCTGCTGGGCAGAGAGGGCAGGGCGAGGCTGGGAGGAAATGCACCTCAGCGCTTCTCTCCTGGTTTGCCGTCTCCGAAGTCAGAATTTGTGTATGATAAGGTCAAAACCAAGTGTATTTGAAGAGTTTAAGACACATAACTCCTAAGTGCTTGCCAGTTTGCATTTGAGAATACTGATTCTTTGGAAAGACAAATGGCTTTGGCCAGAAGGTTGGCCCTGGCTTTGTGCCAAGATGGGCTGTCTTGGCCAGCCACCACAGGGGAGAGCTGGAAGGAAGGCCGGACTTACCTCTCCTCGAGCCCCTGGGGTCAGCCCCTGTGAATCCTGCCAGGTCTAGCAGACGCCTGCTGAGCCCAGGGGCAGCCTCCGGGTAGCTCCCTTCCCCAGGCTCCTTCCCGACTCCTGGGACTCTGTGTCTGTCAGCAGGTGCTCCAGGCTCCTTTCTGGATGACCTTTAAAACCTGAGGAGGAGAAATTTCTGTTTGGTGGAGGGCTTGGCCAGGCACCTTCCACTGGGGGAGATTTGGAGTTTCCACAAGACACTCTGTGAGGGGAGTGCAGGGGACGGAGGGGTGAGAGCACCATGATCATAACTCACTTCCCAGCTCTGGTATGGCTGCTGTCCAGGGGACCTTGACTGCTGGCTACCTGCAGTGGGCCTCTGCTTTCTTTCCTGCCCCATGGGAGTTGCTTTGAGATTCAATGAAGCAGTGAGCCCAAAGTGACCTGTGTATCGTCGCCTGCGTCCACGGCGGGGACTCCCTGCATGCTAGTGTGTCTCCCTGTTCTCTGACGGTCAGATCAGGCCATGGTGGACCTTTTCAACAGCCGTGCCCACGCGGCACACGTGGCAGATGCACCCCCAGTAAGCCCTGCGGCTCCCAGCTGTCATTCCATCCCAGGTCACCTAGTGCTCTGGGTTGCGGGGGTGGGGCGGGAGGCCACCTGACGGTGAGCTGGTAGAAAGTGGAGGCTGAGCACAGTGTGCTGGGCCGGGGAGCTTGTGGCCTGTGCCTGCAGCACACCTCCCTCCCTGAGTGCCAGGCACGCACTTTACGCTGGCGTGTGGGCGCTGGCTGCCTCTCAAGCTGGCTTGTGAGGATGGGGCAGGGTTGTGGGGGTGCAGGGGGCCTCTGAACCCTGCCCGTGTGGCCTTTCTGTTTGCCCTTTCTCTTACGAGGTTTTGCCACCTTCCTTTTTTCCTCTCCTGGGCCTTAAACAAGGCACTCGGCTTTGCTGGTCTCTGGCCTCCTGCCCAAGTTGGGCAAAGGGGTGGGGTCTCTTGTTGAGTCGGAGACTCCATCTGGCAGGCAAAGGCCTTGTCTGTGTGCCCCTTGACCTTCGATTACCACATTTATACCAAAATGATCGTAAATGTTTCTCTGTTTCCAATCACCATCAAACACGATTTCAGTGCCCATTCCATGTGAATACCCGGACAGAGATGGTCTTAAGAATGACCATTCAGGCAAGTCCAGAGACTCCTTGGAGTGGAGATAGGGGACTGAGTCTACAGATTTAGGAGCGTGTCCCACATGGCAGCAAGGAGAGCGCAGGGTGTGGAGGGCGGAGGGGGATCTCTAAGCCCCTGTGTCAGGGGAGGAGTGAAGCTGGGGAGGCTGCTGGAGGGACTGAGGATCCCCGGAGGTTAGCCCAGCAAAGGGTGGGATAGAGACGTGTGTGTGTGTGAGTGTGAGTGTAAGCACAAGTGTGTGCATGTGTAAGCATGTGCTGTGGGTAGGGTGATATTTTAGGCAAATGTGAGCACAGGCACAGAAGCATAGGTGGCGAAGAGCATGGTGCCTGCAGGACTCTATGAGAATCCTGTCATTGCCAGAGGAGTGCCAAGAGTGGCAGCTAGAGACGCAGCTGGGAGCACTGAGTCTGAGGACCTCAGAAGCGCTGTTCTGATGGCTGGGCATGGCCCTATAGGCTGGTGTGGAGTGGTCCACATCTGACAGAAAAAGGGACCGACTCTCGGAGAGGGTGTCTACCCTGCTCCAGTTTGCATAATTGGCAGCTCCACATCCAGACCCTCAGGAAGGGGTGCTAGGTTTGGTATAAAAATACAGCTATCCAATTGAGTTTGAATTTCAGACAAAGAACAAAGAGGTTTTTTTTTTTTTTTTGAAAAATAGGTATGTCCCAAGCATTATTTGGGATATGCCTAATACTTATAAAATATTTAGTGCATAGTGTGTAAATTTTGAATTTAAGTCCTGTGCTTCTCTTTCTAGATCTGGCAAGCCTTCTTCTTCCACACTCCTGCTCTCTCTCTTGTCCGTGATGGTGCACCCCTGTGAGCGCTTCCACAACCAGGGATTGACTTCCTGGAAGAGGTGAGAGTTGGTATAAGCTGAGGGATGGGGGGGAAAGGGTCTAGAGCATAGCATACACAGTTAAAATATACATAGACGTTTTAAAATAAAAGCCTCTCAGGGTTGCCTGGGCCCAGTGCTGGCGCTGGAAGTCACCTGTCCTCTGGCTTGGCCACCCACTGTATTCTGAAGGCTAAATGGAGGATTCTCCAGTTTCATGCACAGACGGGGAGGTTCTTTGACAATTGGGATTATTTTGTCTTTTTTCATCCATTATATTTCAGGAGCTTTAAAATCAAGACAACCTCGGGGGCAAGTAGGGATGTCACTTCTAGTTGTAAGCATTTTCTATTGTGTAGGATAAAAAGAGGAATTCCAAATATGGAAGCCCGTGTTTTCCAGTGCTCCAGCCACTTTAAATATCCTTCAAAGAAAGTGCCAACAAGAGCAAGAACTAAGAAAAGTTTTCTTTTCTTTCTTTTTTTTTTTTAAATGTCTCCCTTATTATGTTCTTGCTTTCTTAAGATCTTAACATGCCTGTGTCAGATGCAAGTAGCTTTTTACTATCATCTTAAAACAGAATCAGGAGACATTTACTCCAGAAAAATGTGGGCTCTTTTTTCTTTTTCTCTAAGTAGAAATAGCACATTATGGCTAGCATATGTGCTTCTGCCTTTCATGTGCTCTTTTTGATTATGCATCCTGTCTCTCCGGGTCTTTGTAGTTGGAGAGGTGAAGCCTTCCTCATAAACGCCAGAGTCCTGCAGAAATGGCTCAGGCCGTGTTACCCCCGAAGCGCGTGTGCATGCAGCGCTCTGCAGTGGTCTGCAGCGGTCAGCGTGGTTCGATTGACGGTTGTGTCCCCGGGGCTCCGGCCTCTGGGCTGGGTTTCATCTGTCCGTCCTTGCTGCATTGGCAGTGTTTCTTTCCCTTCCTTGGGAAGTGTTTTCCACTGTGGTGGAAATGCAGGGGCTCTTGGGTTTCTATTCCTGGCCATGTCAACGTGAGTGACAACTCTGGCTACTCAGTCCTCTCGTCCACCTGCAAATCGGCCAATGCCTCCCTCTCAGGGGTATCATGAGAGCTGAACTCCAAATGCGTGGACAGCTTGTACTCATTTCCTGGGGCCTCCATAACAAATTGCTACCAACTTGTCCAGACTTCAAACCATAAAAATCTTTTTTATTGTCACACAATTATGGTGGCTTGGAAGTCTGAGACCAAGATGTGGGCAGTGCCAGGCTCCCTCTAAGGCTGGAGGGAAGGATCCTTCCTGGCCTCTTCCAGCCCCTGCAGGCCCAGGTGCCTGCTGGCTGATGGCAGTGCCACTCCTGCCTCGGCCTCTCTTCCCGGGGCTTCCCTGTGTCTCTGAGTGTCCTTTTCTGTCTCTGATAAGGTCAATCTCACTGGGTGGCGTCTCCAACTCCTCCAGCAAACCCTCATCTTGATCCCCACTTTCATAATGTCTACGAAGACCCTATTTCCAAATAAGGTCACATTCTGAGGTGGCAGATGGACACACCACGAATTTTGGGGGGACACTATTCACCCTGCTACCTGGTTCATAGGGCGGGGCCAGTCTTTCAGATAATGGAGTAGTACCTGTTCTGCCTCTGCCGTCCGGGCACACGTGAACTTCGGCCGGATTTTATGTGACTTCCCCCAGCCCCTCTGCAGAATAGGCTATTTATGTAAGGCTTCAGAAAATGTCTTGTCGGGTCACTTGCCAGGTGGCTCCTGCCTGGTGATCTGTGCCAGATGCTGTGAGCAAGGTGACAGGAATCCCAGCTCTTCAGGAGCCGTGAGTCTGATGGAGGAGAGAGGCACAGAAACAAGCAGTCACGATACACCTATTTATCAGGCTGGTGAGAGCCCAGGACTCTGCAGAGCAAGACTCCAGCAGGTTGCCTCAGTGTGCTGGGGCACAGCTCTACGCGGGCTCGCGGCTGCCCTGGGGCCTCGCCCTGCTGGCCTGTGCTGCTGAGCTGGCAGGTTGCTCACCGGTTAATCTCCCCCCACCCTCCTCCCCAGCCTTGTCCACTGGCTTCACCCTTCTTGGAAGCATCTCAGCTGGCTTACTGCACTTTAATTTTTTTCCCCCTGGTGATGGATTTCTACACCCCTTTGCAAAAGACAAAACAAATTGTTTGTTTAACCTCCCCAGGAATAAGTGGGGCAGGGGTGGCGTGGGAAGGGAAGCATGCTTATTGTTCTTGTGGGCAGACCTTCCTGGATATTTCCAAAGAGAGTCCTGACTGATGCACCTGATTTTATTTTCCCCATTGTATTTTTAAAAAAGTCACCTTTGTCATTGTTCCTTACCCACAACCCATGCTCGTCTTATTGTCCCCGTCCTCACACTCCTTATAAGATGTGGCCAACTTATTTCTGCATTTTTTAAAGAGATGGGTGCATGGGGCAGAGTAGGCGTGTGATACTATTTGTTGGGTGATCAAATCAATGTCCTGTCATGATGGTTGAACGGGGCTGGGGGTAATATTAGAAGCTGGGGCCTCCTTGGCAAGGCTGGGAAGCACTGATCGCCTGGACAAGCTTCTACAGTAGTGGTTCTGAAACCAGCAAGTCCATTGGAATCACATGGGTGGAAGGCGTCTGTTAAATCCCTCGGCTCCCTGGGAGGTTCTGATTCAGCCAGAGGGGAGCCCCCAGGGAAGGTGTTTCTCAGCAAGTCCTCAGCGGGGCTTGCAGCTCTAATGCTTAGACTATGGCCCAGACCCACCCGTCAATCTATCAAGGAAGTCAGCAGCTCTGGTGGGAGACACCTAGTCACTGTCCCCAGGTGAGTGCCATGTGAAGTTGAGGCTGGGCCCCACCGCGCACGCTCCAACTCAAGCTGGGGCAGGAGAAGCGGAGATGGTGGCCCAGGTCCAGACTTCCATTTGGCACGTCCAGGGGCTGCTTTGCTGGTCCCGCTGTCCTGTCCCAGAGGCACCTTGGGAACACGGCCCTCGGGCCAAGCCACTCCCCTAGGTGACTGTCGCTCTCATTTTCTTAATGACCTGTTTTTCCCACCCTCCCTGCCCTCCCCCTTCACCCCATCCTTCCTCCTAAACATGGGACTCTGGCATTGGATCTTAGCCCACTGGACAAGGGAGTGTCCACTGGCTTTCCTGCTGCTGGCTGGTGTCAGAATCGAGGGGACATGCGGGTGGCTCCATGGAGGCAGACCAGCCCACCGCCCAGACTTGGCTTGCTTTTGGTTTTCTTTCTCTGACCATCATCCTGGGTATAGGGGCCATGAGTTTTCCTAGGGCCAAATTCCCCTCCCAGAGACTCCGTCTCAGGGAAGTCCAGGTGGGCTCAAGTCTGGGCCAGGGAAGACGCCTCTCAGCATAGCTCTCACAGGCACTTGCGTTACCTGTCACAGCTGTGGGGGACTGACCGCTGGGGTCAGGTGGGAGGTGGGCGTCCGAGTCCGTGGACCTGGGACATGAGGCCATCAGGAGCACGGGAGTCTAGCATTGGTCAAGTTCTGCAGGTTTTAAGACAGGTACCTGGCTGTGCAGTCGGGGACAAGCAGGCCTGGCGAGCCGTGGGAGAGCTCCCCCACTCCCTCTCCCCCTCTTTCTCCCCCTCCCCCTCCCCTTCCTTCTCCCTCTCCCCTAGTCCTCCCCCTTCCCCTCCTTCTCCCCCTATCCCTCCCTCTCCCCTCCCTCTCCCCTCCCTCTCCCCTCCCAGGGTTATCCACAGTGGACAATTTGCCCTCCAGGTCTGTGGACCCAGAGCCACTTAGTTTAAAGGACACAGTTTTGTTGTAGTCATATGCCTCTGCGTCCTGTCCACTCTGGTGGTAGGAAGGCTGCGCAGGTCCAGGGCTGGCTCTGGGGCAGCAGAAGGCCCTCTGCGCATGGGAGCACTTCACCGTGAGGCCATGGGCTGCTGCTCCTGCTGGTGTCTGTCTGTACAGAACTGTGCCCTGTGGCCGCACACTGGGAAGCTGCTCCCCCAGGGCTCCGGGGGACGGATTGGGACCTCCCGGGCTCCTGGGCCTTGGGACGTTTTCCTCAGGCTTCTCTTCCTTCGAGTCCCAGCATCCCTGAAAGCCGCCGTGGCCGACGTATTGTAATGCCTGGTGCTGGCCTGGGCAGGGAGACTCCATTAGGCCGGAGGAAGCTGTGGGGAGAAATTTCCAGAAACCTGGTGCACAGTGGGCCCCCAGGAGGGCCGGGACTTGGGGGACATGGCTTCTAAGAGCATCTCCTCTTTACCATGGAGATGGGTTTTCGAGTCTTCCCCAGCCAGGAGGGAGATGGAATGACCAGGAGGGCTGGGAGGTTCCTGCGGTCACTCTGAAGGGGTCGCAGGGACCTGCCTTGCACCTACTTTGTGCCAATGGGCTGGCTCCTGCCGACGCTAGGAAAGATGAGGAAGCCAGGGTCTCAGCACCAGGACGGCCGTTCGCCAGCTACTTGGTGGAAGGACCCCTGTACTCCTTAGAGTTGGGGACTTCTGAGGGTTTGAGGGTGTCTGTCAATGTTACCATTTAAAAACAGAGCCTTGTTTAACATTCTAAAATTTAAAAATGAATGAAGATGAAAATGAGTAGGATACTTTAATGAAAAACCTACTTTCTTTTTCTAAACTTTATTGAGTTATAATTGATATCAAACGATCCATATTAAACATGTGCACTTTACTTGATCAATTTGATGTACACATACATCCTCGAAACCATCATGACTTACCCAACCTTCTAGAAGTTTCCTAGTGTCCCTCCCCTCCCTACCTATAACCATCACTCTTCTTTGCTCTAGATTTGTTTGCATTTTACAGGGTTTTATATAAATGGACTCATGACATGCCGTGTTTTCTGTGGACTTTTGTTGGTGCAGTGTAATCATACACAGCAGTGGGATTCTCGCACACAAGGTGATTTGGTCCATCTCACCTCCTTTCCCCCCTCGCCTCCCTCGGATCCGGTTGCTGTACTTTACTGACCTCATTCTGTTATTCCTAACGGGTGTGTTGTATACACATGTGCATCTGTAGGGTTAACTGGGCAGTCAGACCCGGATGTAGAAGATTTGGTAGGTTTCATTCCCCAGCCCCTCCCCATTGCCTTCTCTCCTCCTTCCCTCCCCATGCCCTTTCTCTACCCTACTGGTCTCTTTTTTATTAATAACATAAATACTTTTATAAATAATACTTTTATAATAATGTAAAATACTTTTATTTTTGTGTGACTCCCCCTTCTTAATTCTTATTTTTTCCCCTCTCTCTAGCTTTAGCATATGAGAGAAAACCCTGGTCTTTACTTTCTGGGTCTGACTTATTTCACTTAGATGATGTTTTCTAGTTCATCCATTTACCAGCAAATGACATAATTTCATTTTTCATGACTGAGTAAAACTCCACTGTGTATATACACCACATTTTCCCTATCAATTCCTCTATTTATGGATATCTAGGCTCGTTCCATAACTTGGCTGTTGTGAATTGTGCTGTGGTAAACTTTGGTAGGCATGTGTCCCTATAGTATGCAGAGTTTAGTTCTTTTGTATAAATACCATGGAGTGGGGTATCTGGGTTATGTGGTGGTTCCTTATCTAGTCTTTTGAAGAATCTCCATACTGCTTTGCAGAGTGGTTGTGCTAATTTGCAGTCGCACCAACAATGCAGGAGTGTGCCATTTCCCCCACATCCTCACCAGCAATTATTGTGATTTATATTCTTGATGACTGCCATACTAACTGGAGTGAGTAGTTTTGATTTGTATTTCCCTGGTTGCCAAGAATGTTGAACAGTTTTTTTTTCATATATTTGTTGGCCATTTGTAGTCTTTTGAGAAATGTCTGTTTAGATCATTTGCCCATTTATTGATTGGGTTATTAGGGGTTTTTTTTGGTGTTAAACTTTTTGAGTTCTTTATATATTCTGGTTATTAATTTCCTATTGAAATAGTAGCTGGCAGAGACTTTTTCCTGGCTTCTTTTTTCAATCAGTATAGTTATTTTGAGATTCATCCATGTTGTATGTATCAATAATTCCTTCTTTTTTTCTTGCTGAGCAGTATTCTATTTTATGGATAACCATGATTTGTTTATTTATCTGAACACTAGGCGGTTTCCAATTTGGAACTTTTGTAAGTAAAGCTGTTATGAATATTCATGGACCAGTCTTGGTGTGGACATATACTTCCCTTTCTTTTGGGTGAATACCTAGGAGTGGGTAGTGGTCACGTGGTAGGCATGTTTAACTATCCCAGAGGCTGACAAACTGCCTTTCATTTTGCATCTCTACCAGTGGAGGGTGAGAGTTCTAGTTCTCCTATGTCCCTGCCAGCACTTGGTATGCTCAGTCTTTTAAATTCAGCCATTCTAATAGGTAGTGTCATCTCATCATGAGATCAACTTGTAATCCTCTCATAATCAATCATATTGTTCATCTTTTATGTGAATTTTATGTATATCATCTTTGGTGATATGTTTAAATCTTTACTCATGTAAAAAATTAGGCCGTAGGGTACAACTAAAGAATAAATATATATATTTTTAAAAATAGGCCAAAATTCACTTGTTGAATTTTAAGAATTTTGGGATCTATCTATCTATATAAATATGTATAAAATATACATTAAAATATTTATATATTTTTAGATACAAGTCATTTTTCAGATATGTGCTTTGAGAGCTTTCTCCTCCCAATTGTGGCTTGTCTTTCTATGAACACTGCCTGGAAGAACTGAAGTTTTATTTTGATAAAGTCCAGTTCATAGGTTTGTTCTTTTATGGATTGTCCTTGTGTTGTCCAAGCTTAGAAATGCTTTCCTAACTCAAAGTGCAGCGGACTCAACATTCATGTCTGCCCTGAAGTCAGAGGTTGATATCCTAACCCTCCAGAGAGGGCACTAGGAGGCGTGGCCTCTGGGAGGTGATTAAGTTGTGGCCGCCCTCATGCACGGGGCTCAAGCCCTTATAAAGGACATCCTTCCTCCTTGTGAGATCACAGCAAGAAGATGGCTCTCTAGGGAGTGTGCCCTCACCAGACACTGAATCTGCTGACATCTTCATCTTGGACCTTCAGCCTTCAGAACTGTGAGCAATAAACCTCTGATGTTTATAAGCCACCCGTTTATGGTACTTTGTTATGGCAGCATGAACAGACTGAGACACAAAGCCACAAAGGTTTTCTTCTGGAAGTTTTGTAGTTTTAGATTTGTCTTTAGATTTACGATCTATTTTTATTTTATATTTCAAACTTTTGGAGACAGTTGTAGGTTTGCATCCAATTATAAGACATAATACAGAGAGGTGACACATACCGTTTACTGAATTTTCTTCAATGGTAGCATCTTTCAAAACTGTAAGAAAATATCACGTCGAAGATATTGACCTTGATACAGTCAAAATACAGAACATTTCCATCCCCACAAGGATTCTTCCTGATGCCCTTTAATAGCTACACCCATCTCCCTCTTTCTGTCCCTCTTATTAATGTGTTCTCCATATTCATAATTTTATCACTTAAGAAATAGTATATAAATGGATTTATATAGTATGTAACCTTTTGGGGATGCCTTTTTTTTAAAAAAAATGAAGCATGGTTCTCTAGAGATTCATCAAAGTCATTGTGTGTATCAATAGTTTTTTATTGCTGAGTAATATTCCTTGGAATGGATGTAACCACAATTTGTTAAAACATTTACCCATTAAAGGAAATCTGGATTCTTCCATTTCTGTGGAAAAATTATAAATAATGCCATTGTGAAGGTCTTTGTGTGAATGTAAGTTTTTGTTTTTCTGAGATAAATACCCAAGACTTCAGTTGCTAAGCCACATGACAGCTGCATGTTTCATTTTATAGAAACTGGAAACTTCTCCAGACCATTTTACATTCTCACCAGTAACGTGTGAATAATTCAGTTTCTCCACTTTCTTACCAGCTTTTGATGCTGCCACTATGTTCTAGACTTTCTGATAGATGTGCCTCTTTCTGCTTTAATTTGTCATAGATCTATGTAAGCTATCCATTTCATATTGGTGAATTGTAGTCTGTAACTTTCAAGAATTTGCTCCATTTCACTTAAGTTGTCAAATTTATGATCACAAAGTTGTCTGTAGTTCTTTTTATTTGCTTTTTAATGGACTTGAGCTGATACCCTTTGTTTTGTTCTCAAGATTGGATATCTGTATTTTCTTTTTCTTTTTAAACTGTGTCAGTCTTGCTAGAGGTTTATGAATTTTATTGACTATTTGTTTAAGAACTTGGTTTTGGCTGGGGATATAGCTCAGTGGCACAACACTGGTCTACACACATAAGGTCCTGGGTTCAATCCCTAGCACCACAAAACCACCACCACCACCACCACCACCACCACCTGCCTTTCTGTTTCATTGATTTTTTTAATGTAGTTTTTCCGTTTATTGATTTTTGTATTTTGTTATTTCCTTCCTGTTTGATTTGGGCTTGTTTTGCTCTTCCTTTTCTGGTCAGAGTCACGTCCAGGATTTTTCAGTTGTAAAAAAGAGTACCAGGAAGGAATGGTGACCCCATATTGGTAGAAGTGAAGTCAGTTATTTTTTTTAATGATATTTAAATAGCAAGAAAATCTTTTAGTTTAATTTTTTTCATGGTGCTGGGGATGGAACCCAGGGCCTCAGGCATGCTAGGCAAGCAAGCACTTTACCACTGAGCAGCCTCCCCAGGCCAAGAAAATCTGTTATATTTACACATGTAGTAGCCACTTCTGATCATCCACATTCCTTTGCGTACATTCAGATTTTCATCTGGTATATCTCCATCTACCTGAAGGACAGCTCTTCACGTTGCTTATGGGGTAGAGTTTCTGGTAATAAACTCTTTCAGCTTTTATGTTTCAGACACAGTCTTTGTTTTGCTTTCATTTTATTCCTAACAAAGTTTAATTTCAGAATGATCGTAAACTTACAGGAAAGTTGCAAAGATAGTAGAAAGTGACCCCAAGAATGCCACAAGCACCTCCCTGTCGACATCTTATGGTACTGTAAAATGGTTTGTCATGAGTAATGGCAATCCGTCTGGATTGAATTCTGTATTTCATTTGCATTTCATTGACTGTTTTTCTTTTTTAAACTTAAGATCCTATTTCTATTTAGAACCTATTCAGGATGCCACTGTACACTTACTCATCATGTATCCTTAGTCTCCTCTTGGTCAAGACATTGCAAGATAATTTTAAAAATGAGAAAAATCTTAGAAAGTTTTGAGGTATATTGATCAGCTGTTTTGCAGAATGCCTTATCTTATGGTATCTCCTGGTGTTTTTCTCACAATTAGACTAGGGTTTTGGATTTTGGGGAGAAAAATCATAAAGGTTAAGGGCCCCCTTCATTCCATCATATCAAGGCCACTCACTGTCACCATGATGTATCACTGTTGATGCTGACCTTCATCACTGGCTGATAATGTCTGTCAGGTTTATGTATTGGAAAGCCACGCCCCCTCCTGCTATCCCCTTCCATACTGTTCTCTTTGGAAGGAAGTTTCTCTACACAGTCCATTCTTAAGTGTGGAGGGTAATGTTTATCTCTTGGGGAGCAGGATCTATGTGAATTATTTGAAATTCTTTTACATGGGGGATTTGTCTATTCCCTATTTATTTAATTATTCATTTATATTAGTAAGAATTCATGGGTATTTATTTTATAATTTAAACTATAAATCCAATCCTATGTTATTTATTTTGTTCATTTTGAAAGATATATATATATATATATATATATATATATATATATATATATATATATATATATATATATTTTTTTTTTTTTTGCCAGTTTTAGAATTCTATATTAACAAATATTTTCTTTTAGGACTTTAAAGATGTTGATCCACTGTCTTCTTGCTTGCATTGTTTTGAGATTTAAATCTGTCGTCACTCTTATTTTTCATTCCTTTTATATAACATGTCAATTTCACTGGCTGCTTTTACGATTTTCTCTTTGTCACTTGATCAATTTAATATGATGTATCACTGAAGTTTTCTTCATGTTTCTTCAGCTCAACATTTGTTAAGTTTCCTGGATTGGGACTTTATAATTTTTACTAAGTTTACAAATTTTATTTTTTAAAGTTTACAAATTTAAGTTATTACTTCTTTAAATACTTCTGTGTGTCCTCCTGTGGTAATTTTAATTTTTCATAAATTAGGTGATGTGAAATTGTTCTGCAGCATACTGTTGTGCTATTTATTATTATTTACATTGCATTTTGTTTTGGATAGTTTGTTATTAAACCTTCAAGTGTACTAATTTTTCATCCATCATGTTTAATCTCTCATTAATTCCACCTAGTATCATTTTAAATCTACAGATATTTATTTTGGGAATTAAAATATCTTCAATGTCTTAACTGTATTTCATGTGTTTAAAGAGTTTTAATAACCAACTTAATATCCTCCTCTGATAATTCTAACATCTGGGTTAGTTCTGA
This sequence comes from Marmota flaviventris, assembly GCF_047511675.1. NCBI lineage: Eukaryota > Metazoa > Chordata > Mammalia > Rodentia > Sciuridae > Marmota > Marmota flaviventris. The sequence goes on from NC_092501.1 coordinate 9,816,990, forward strand.
GTCATTTCCAATTAGTTGATTATTCTCTTCATTATGGATCATGTTCTTCTTTGCATGCCCGGTGATCTTTGACAGGACACCAGGTATTGTGATTTTATCTTGTTAGGTGCTGAATACTTTTGTATTACTATAAACACTCTTGAGCTTTGGTCTAGCATGCAGTTTAGTTTCTTGGAAAGAATTTGATTCTTTAGGGTTTTATGTGTATGATTTTTTGTTCTGGGCCAGAGTAGGGCTGCTTTCAGGGCTAATTATTCCCACCATTGAAGCAAGACCTCCCTGAAGACTCTACTCAAAATTCATGAGGCATTATTACTTTTGACTGGTCAGTGGGCACTAGTTATAGTGCTGTTCCTAGTTCTGTGAGAGTACCAGGCATTATTTCCTCTAGTCCTTTCATATGGCTCTTGCCTTGGCCCTGTGTAGTTTTCTTATACCCAGGAACTGCTGAATCCTTGAAGAAGGTCCTCTGCAGGTCTCTGGATTTTCTCCCGATGAAGCTCACTCCTCTTTGGTACTCTGTTGTCTGAACGTTAGTTGCCTTGGTCTTTCCAGAGCCTCAGTTTGTATTCTCAACGTAGGGAGTCTGTGAAGCTCTGCCTGTTTCTCTTGTTTGTGCCACATCTTGAAAATTTTCTCAAGGCAATCATAGGGCTTACCTTGTTTCTTTTCTAATTCACAGGGATCACTGTTCTTCATTGCCTGATGCCTAATGTCATGATAACTATTGCTTTGTAAATTTTGTTTGGGTTTTTTACTCTTCTGACGACAGTATAAGTCCATTCTTGTTACTCTGACTTGACTAGAAAATCTAGAGAGCTTTAAAAAAAATGTCCAGGGCTGGGGATGTGGCTCAAGTGGTAGTGCGCTCGCCTGGCGTGCGTGCGGCCCGGGTTCGATCCTCAGCACCACATACAAACAAAAGATGTTGTGTCCACTGAAAACTAAAAAAAAAAAAAAAAATTAAAATTATCTCTCTCACTCTCTCTCTCACTCTCCTCTCTCTCACTCTCTCTGTAAAAAAAAAAAAAAAAGTCCACATTTAGATCCTGATCCTAGGAATTCTGATTTGTTAGTAGCTCTGGGGAGAGTGATGAGAAGTCAAGTTTGAATTTAAAAAACAAAATCATAGAAGCAACAAACGAGGTGATCCTTACGTACTGACCAACCCCCACCAATTGAGAATCTTGCAGATAGCTGGTAATAATAGTTATTATTCATTACACATTCCCCATGTGTGCTTGCTATTTTACATGTTTTCGATAATGTCATTTTTGTGACAAATCATTGGTCAAACTACTCTTATCAGCATATTACAGAAGAAGAAACGGGGACTGAGAATAAGGAACAAGACTCTAGCCTGTGGTTACCTCAGGCCAGTTCTCTAGCCCTGCTGGTGTCGTTACACAGTCCAAAATATCACCCATCTGCAAAGCACTCGCTCTTTGATATTTGAACAAAGCAGGCAGCTGCTTTCAGAATCATTTTTGTTCATTATGATGATTTACGGGGTTTTACTAACTCTGCCCTTGTGCAATTACTTTAGCATTTAGAGACATCTTTTCCTTTCTTGGTTATGAGGTTTTTGCTGTTCTTTCAGTCCTTTTAAAGAAAAATTGAAAAAAAAAATCAAATATTAAACACAAAAGAACATTTATAGCCTGTGCAAGAAATAAAGAATGTCTGCATGCCCTCCAGGCAGCTGAGCAGGAATGATAGTCTTGCCTTGTCAGAGACGTTTCGGGGGAGACTGAGGCTGAAGTGCTCTGGTTCTGTTCTCAGGTCACCGGTTGCCCATATCTTAGTTCCAAGATGGCTCTCCAAAATGTTTCCCTGGACAGGGTTGGGGGTCAGGGCCCTTCGTGAACACGACACTCAACCCCACCCATTCCGGGGACCCCATGCTCTCAGAAGAATCCTGTTTGCAAAAGAAGTATTTTCCTCTGTCGCGGAGCACAATTGATAGTTGTTAAAAATGGAATATCTGTGAGGGAGAATGGAGGAGACGTGACAGTCTCAGGCCAGCCACAGCTCACGTCCTGTGCCCAAACTCAGAAATTGTTGAGGAATCGCTTCAGGTGCTCTAGTGTTGCGGGCCAGAGGAAACCGTCCTTGACCTTCGCCTCTCACAGAACAGGATCTGTTCTTTTTGGATTTCTCTCCAAAGAAAGTTTAAAATGTAGTTTTTAAAAATTTTGAGTCAAGAGATAAAATAATATCGTGAGGGGTTTTGTGAAGTCTTCTGCCATTGGAGAGAGGACCTTTACTCAAGTTGAGAACCGCTGGGTGGGGTCATCTCTAACCTCGTTTCTCTTCCAAGTTCTCTTGAGTCTGGTATTTAGTTTCAGGTAAGGTTGCCGCACGTTCTGGGCTTTTTACCTTTGCAGTGCTGAGGAATCTATGTCACGTGTGAGGACATCCTCTGGCTTTTATGTTTTGAGAAGTTTATTTTGTGGATTTTGGGCTGAGGAGCTTTCCCATGGTTCCCTGTTGGTGGTTGTGAAACCTCCCAGGCCGTTGTCAGACCCCCTTGGACCTGTCTGTGTCCACCTCCTCAGCACTCCACATCCTAATTCCCTGACTGTAGCATTATCTGGTCGGTGCTGTTCCTGCAAATGACCTCTGAACCAAAGGTATTACGCTTGTTTCTCATCTTATATCAAAACTCTATTCCCTGGGTGCAGGCAACCTTGGATTCAGGAGGAAGGTAATCCGACTTAATTAAATCTGTGAGTGACTTAGAGCCTGCAAGAGACTTACCTCTCAGCGGCATTTATGGTTTCCCCCACCCTGGGTCCTCCTCCCTCCTTATACTTCAAGACACTGTAAGTTGTCACTGTAAGTGCCAATATTTTTCACAGTATGTATTTTCCACAATTTGTAGCTTACAACTGCCACCTGGCTCAGAGGGGACAGAGGAAGACAGAAAAGCTGGAGGTTGTTGGCAGTGGCTGGTATTTTTATAAGATAATTTGCTTGTGTAAGACTAGGACTTCCTTATTTGAAGTGAGGAACAATCAGAAAGCTTGCTTATAATCATATAATATTGAAGGATGGCTTTGGATCGTGTTATTACATTATTATGTTAATAATTATAATTGTGTTCATTTGGAAGTTTTCTGAAGCTCTTTGCTCTTCTGTGAAATGGTGAGCCAGGTGGACTCTGGCAGTAAAGCCTGGTTTCTAGATAGTTTATTCTGGAAGAATGGGGGGTTGGATGGGTAGGGGGGATGGAAAGGCCCATTGTGCAGCAAGTGGTTGGTCCAGAGAGGCCAGGGCCCCTGACATTGAAAATCCTCATCCATAAGAAAACAGTGGTGGTCAGGGGAAGATGGTGGAATGAGATGGACACTATCACCCCTATGTGTGGGTATGATTGCATGAAAGGTGTGATCTACAACATGTATAATTAGAGAAATGAAAAGTTGCGCTCCGTTTGTATAGAAAATAAAATAAAATTAATTTTAAAAAATAGTAGGTGCAGTTTCCACCGGAGGCTTGGGGCAGGATTCCAGTCCCAGGTCAGTGGGTGGAGCAGGGCAAGCCAGATTCCCCAGCCTTCAGACACAGAACTTGGAAAGCTGGAGAAACTTGGGTTTAACATCCCCATGACCATGGGAGAGTGGGCACAGGGATGACGCAGCCCCAGGTGTTAGCCCCAGAGTCCATATCCCTGTTAGCCCAACAGTAAGCATGAGCCGATGCTAAGACGTTGTGTAGAACTGGCTAGAAAACTCAGGGATTTCCCATCTCCACTCATGTTTGATTTGGTGACTCAGTCTGCACAGAGCCTAGTAAGTTTGGGGATCCAGGGGTGCAGGCAGACATTGGGAATACAAAGGGGTAGGTACTGCGGTAAGATAGTAAACAGCATTTTGGAAGAACTGTGGGAGACAGAGCAGGGCAAGAGGAGGCTCGCTCTGCCTGGAGGTTGTTGGGAAAGGTTTCATGAGGAAGATCTGCCAGGAGGTGAAAGAACAAGGGGGAGAAGGTGGAGGAAAAACATTCAGAAAGAGGCACTGGGGCCTGGGGCCATGAAAAGGAGCCAAGTGTGGTAGGAGCCCAGAGAGCCAGGGTCAAAAATCTCGACTGTGGGTAGGATGAGCCTCCTGGGTGAAAGATTATGACTCTTGTACGCCTCTCATCTATGACAGGTCTTACTGTGATGTTTGCCTAACAGTGATTTTCTGTTTCCCACTTTCCTTCTGAATGCATTAATCAGAATTCTTCTGGAAGGAAGAGCTATTCTTTCCACTGCATTTATTTATTCATTTGATTATTTAATAATTAAAACACTGAACTATTGTTTTATGGGTTAAAATTCAATACTGTCATTTTAAAATTTTGCTCAGAGTGTTCAAGCTTTGGATATTAGGGCCTCCTTCAGGCTGTCTCCCGTGTTTTTTTAGTAAGCCTCCAGCTCACTGATTTATTTTTTGGTACTTCTGCTATTTTTCTGGCATAAGACATGGAAGTCTCATCTCCTGTTTTCTCTGCCTCAGTCCTGAATCCGTCATTTCCCTGAGGGTCCCAGGTTTGTTCTATTGGAGAATGATGTGTCGATGCCAGTATCTGGGTCCCGAGTGTGCTCACAGCTATCTGAGTGCTTCTGCAGACCGCCCGGCCTTACTGTGTGTGCTAGCCCATCTGCACACATGCATCTGTGTACAAGCTTAATCCCTGCTTTGAGCTCAACACTGTGGGGCTCTGCTAGCCTTTCCTCTCTCCTTATTTGTAACAATGAGAAACCTGCCTCTCATTTGCTAGAAACTTCTTCATTTGCTCAATTCTAGTACACACATAAAGTCACTTGAAATTGCCAGTCCACATGCCTCTGAGAAACACCTTTGCTGACCAGGTTTTAACCCTTGTGCCCAGTCTTGTCTTTTGCTTTGTGTTCCCATCAGGACACTGCTCTCCAGAGTTCCTTGGGTTGGTTCTCTTCTCCCCATTCCTCAGTGTGGGTCTGTCATCTCATTGCAACTGGGCTCATGCTTTCTGAGTACATTCAGTTTGGGGTTTCTTGTACACCTTGGCTGGAGTGCTTGACTGTGGGTAGGATGAGCTTCCTACCCAGGACCAGATCCTGGATCACCAGGATGGGAAGGGCATTTGAACAGTACTATGGTTCTCAGATTAAGTGCCAAATGGAAAATATATATATACATATATTTGTCGATATATTCCAAAGTGTCACCCCCTCCTCCTCTGCCAGCTCTACCCACTTTTTTCTTACCCTTCTCTCACTCTTTTCTGGTTATCAGGATCTTTGGCTTCTGGTTTGATCCTTTCCTCATTACTCTTATTATTATTTTCTCACAAATGAGCAGGTATTTTCTAATAGTCCCTTTTATGGTTGAATCGTGTCCTTCTCCTCTGAATTCCTAGGCCCAGTTCCTTAAAAAGTGACTTCATTTGGAGATAGGGTCATTGGAAATACAACTAGTTACAATGAGGCATCCGGGTGGGCCTAATCCAACCAGACTGGAGCCTGTACTGGGTGGGGGGGAAACCGGCTGACACTCAAGGACAGCACCGTGTGCAGGTGAAGACAGAGAGCCAGGTGATGCTTCTCTGATCAAAGAATGTCCAAGATCACCAGCAGGTCACCTAAGCCAGGGGGAAGGGAGAACAGATTCCTCTTATGACCTCAGGACCGCCACAGCTGGAGCTTGGGCTGGGCCTCCAGAGCAGTGACACAGTCAGTATCCTCTCAGTTTGCCGTACTTTGTGGCAGTAGCCCTAGTGACTGAAACACCCTCGTTCCTTTTATTAAGATATGACAGACAGGCACTCTAGGAGCTTCCTGCACTTTGCTTTCCCTGGAAAGTGTGTCTCAGAATCCCTCGGCATAGAGATCTTCCTCGTTTGTGTTTTTGAATGGCTGGGTGGTCTTCGGCTGTGTTGGTGAGCCGCTGTTGACTGACCTTCTCTCCCAGCTAGAAGCCACCAGGCTCTTTCCTGTATTCTACCATTGCAAAACATGGCTATGGGCATATATATTGTCATATGACTGAGGTGTGTCTTCAAGAGTGATTTCTAGAAGTGGAATTGCTGGTCACAGAGGTGTGTGCACACGTGGGTTTATTAGGCATTGCCCAAATTTCCCACATAAGGGTTGTACCAACTTGCATTCCCACCAGAAGTGTGTGAGGGTCTAATATGCCCAAGACAAGACAGGAATACATTGTCATATTTTGAAAAATCTCCAGTCTCAAGGTGAGAAATGGTGTCTCAGGAATATTTTAATTTTAATTTTTTTAATTTTGAGTGAGTTTGAACATTTTTTTGTCATTTGTTCAAGGGTCAATGTTAGAGTTGCATGTTTTCGAATTGTCTCTCTATGGAGTTTTCCTTTTTTAAAATCTCTATTGGTTTTTAGTCCCCTGCTCTGAAAGTTTTAAGAGATCTTTATATATTAGGGGTATTGGCCTTTTGTCTATAGGATATGTTGTGGATATTTTCTCCGGTTTGTCAGTTGATTTTACATAACTAAATAACACCCTAAACTATTTGTTTCTCTCTCTCTTTCTTCCATCCCTCCCTTCCTTCCTTTATTTCGTTCTACATTTCATGCCAGGGATTGAGCCCAGGTATTTTTAACCACTGAGCCACATCCTCAGCCCATTTTATTTTTTATTTTGAGATAGGACCTTGCTAAGTTGCTGAGGCCGGCTTTGAACTTGCAATCCTCCTGACCTCCCGAGCTGCTGGGATTACAGGTGTGCACCACAGAACCTGGCTTGTTGTTACTTTCATGTATCCAAGTCTGTGAATCTTTTCTTTTATGGCCTCCAGATTTGAAGAATAGGCACAAGCCTTTTGCTGTGCCAACATGAACCCCGTTTTACCTCAATGTAGTTTTTTAGGTAGGGCACTGACCGTGTGGGTTAGGCCATCGATTAGGAAATGGATCTTCTCGCTGTTTCATGGGATTTGTGCGATACTCTAGCAACACCTGATTATTTAGAACCAATTTCTATAACCATCTCCCAATTGCACAGCTAGGGAGTCACTTCTGCGGTCCACAGATCTCATGCTCCAAGAGCCTTCAGAAACGCTCTATGGGCCCAAGGAGCACAGTTGGATGAGTGGAAAGACACCCCAAGCTTTGATGTCAAGACGTGCAGCTAAAGAGTGGAAAAATGTGTTCTCATTTGTACTCATAAGACACTGAGGCAAAGGGAAGATTGATTCGAGACAGGAATAAAGAAAATTTTTTTAAACTTTCAATAGCTAAGTCTACAGTTATAACTTAAGAATATGCACCCAGAGAGACGGGGAGAGGAAGAGAGAAAATGACAGGATGAGAATATGAGAATGAATGAAGAGGAATTTGATCTGAGCCCCTTGGAAGGCAGTGATCTTTAAATTCTTCTGAATCTCTCCTCTTTTTCTGCTTCCTCCTTCATCAAACCAGGCAGCCTTGGAAGCTGTGGTGATTATATTAGTGAGTGGTTCAGTGAGGTCATTCGTGCAGATCATTCAGCAACAGTTATCAGGACTTAATATCTTCCAGGTACTTTTTGAAAAGGAAACTGATGACTGCACCTCACCCAAGTCCACTAAGAATCTGGAGGTGGAGCCCAGACATTGACATGCAGTGACCAGCGCCCGACTTCCTGGGCAGCTCTCATGCAGCTGAGGTGAGAATGGCAGCTCTGGACCATGTGGTTCAGATCGTCACGTGTCTGCAGGTCACCCAGGGATCTCCAAAACATGCAAATGGACTAGATCCTTCCAGAAAGCAAGTTTGGGAATCTGTCGATGGAATGGCTTCACTTTTTAGCGTCCCCTAAATGGTCATCCTGAAATACAAGGAACCTTCCTTTTTTTTTTTTTTTTCAATTTTTTTTTTTTGTTTGTTTTTAAAACTCCTAAGCTGGGAAGGCCTTGCCCATGAGGCCTGGGGCTGCAGTGCAAGTCCTTGGAACCCAGCTTGGTGGCAAGGTGTAGTAGCTCTGCTGTGCTCCCACCTGGTGCTGCTTGAGGTCTGCCCTGCTCCCCTTTGTTGTGCGAGCTGGAAGGGACTTCAGTTATCCCATCTGCCGCCCAGAGCACCACATGCTTTGCCCCTCTGGAGACCCTCCATCCCCTAATCAGCAACACAAACAGTGGAAGTGTTACCAACATGAAGCAAACCCAGGGCTCCGCCTTTGATTTTCAGGGTGACCCAATGGCAGCCCCTTCCTTAGCCACTGAGCTATTCTGCTAGTTTTGATCCAAGATGTGATTAGTGGTTAATGGGCCTTGAAAGACATCTTTATTCATTACTGTTGCAGATCACTGCTGTCTTGATATCGATCTTTTCCACTTTTCTTTTTTGTCCTTTGAAATGCTCAGAACACTGCCGGGTAACTCATGGCCTGCAGCGTTCACTTTGCTTAAAACTCATTTCCTTTTGCAATTAATGTAGTGTATATTTCATTGTTATCGTTATTTGGTTTGCTTTTCTTTTATGCCTGAGGCCTGAACTAAATGAGGACATGCTGTTTTAAAGGCGGGTGGCAGATAGATGAGAGCCTAGTTTGAAAATAGGTTCAAAACTTCTGATAAGACATCAGAGTCGGGCTCCACCAGCGCTGCATCAAGGAGTTGTGATTCTTGATATGGTAACACAGGAAAAAAGCGTTGGATTTGGGAATTTTAGAAAGCTGATCTGTTATTTAGATGGATGATAATTTTGTGGATGGGAATATATCTAGTGCCAAGTGTTCCTGGAGGTCTGGGTTTGTGGTTCAGACGAGATGAATTAAATGACGTTGCAGTTTATTCAGTGGGTAGTGTTTGTCTTTGATCCCTCTGCTCAGGTCGGGGCTCACACTGTTACCTGCCTTTCAGAGGCTGGGTCTTGGAGCTGATGTGGAAATGAATAACATCCTTGGGGGCCAGGGCCTCGAGGTTTAGGGGAGGAGCCAAATGAATAAGAGAGGGTACCGCTCCTTAGAAGGACATTGGCTTCCAAGGCTGGACCACAAGGCATCGTGTCTTAGAAGGGAGTGGGATTCCAAGGCTAGACCACAGGGAGCTAAAATGACAACTCAGTGTCATTTCAACAAATCCCCTGGCCCCACTTCCTCCACGGTGGAGGACATCACCATTCTTTCATTTATTTATGCTCTATCTAGAGAAGCTGGCTTAGTTCAGGGTCGTGCTGTTCTAAAAGTACACATCTTTAAACTGCAGAAGTATTCCCAAAGAGGGAAGAAGGTGTGCACAGGAGCAGGGGCAGCTGGGGCGGCGGATGCACGTGTCTGCCTTCCGTGGAGGGTGGCAGGAGGACTCCCTGTGTTCTTTCACTGTTCCTGCAGGTGTGGATGTGTGTATTTTTTGTTTGGTGCCCAGAGCTGAGGTGGGTTAGGTGACCTGCCTATGAAGCCAGGCTGACTTCACAGATGCTAGAAGGAAGGTGTGTCAGTTCTGGGGGAAGGAGATTCGTTCCAACCAAGGGGTTTGGGGGAGTCGTGGGGAAGGGAGTTGGGCCCTAAGAGGGGTGCGTGGGAACTCGAGAGCAGGGGGAACAGTTTAGGGACAGGGACAGAGGAGGCTAAGTGGGGCTCGGGGACGTGGGTGTGAGAGCCTGGTGCATGCAGAGGGCGGCATGCGAAAGGCTTCCTGCTGCCCGCAGCGGCCTCTGCTTGACTCTGTAGCAGGTAAGAGTGAGGAGGAGGTGTTGGCTGGCCTCGGAGTCGTAGGACAGGTGGTGAGTTAGGAGGCTACAGAAGGAGGGCTCTGCTTGGGAGAGGGACTGTGCTCAAGAGCAACTGGACCCAAGAGAAACACCATGCGACTTTACAGGAATCCAGTGGGGCTGAGGAGAGGGTGCAGGAGGCCTGAGCCTGCTCAGCCTGCACGGGTGCCATGGACCCCTCAACATTCTTAAGTAGGATGAAGAGGGAAACTGACTATATTGAAATAGGATCCCCCAAATCTTTAAAAATCGTATGATTTAGTATTATATCCACTCGTAATTAATACATTGGATAATAAACACTAGAGGCAGGTCTGGTCATTGATTGATCTGGTCACTAATTCATCTGGTCATTGGTTTGGGGGTAGCGATGGGCTGAAAAGGGGTGCTGAGAGCTGCAACAATTGTAACATGATATGAAATATTTTTGCTGTCTATTGTTATAAATATTATCATGGTCTGTCCACTCTTCATACTTTCAGGAAGTGCCACATTTCAGTTAGAGGGGAGGGCAAATGCCGATGTACTGTTTTTCCCATCCAAGGTCATGACCCTGTGTATTCCCTGAAGTCAGGTCAAGATCCCCTGGAATCCCACAGCCGCCCAGGTCTTTCTCTGGGCCTTGCTTCCCGTCTCCATCCCGCACTTCAGAGCGGTCAGTTGCCAGGCTTACAGAATTGCTCAGATAAATCAAGGGTAGGACTATACCCTTTGGTTGGTTAGATGGAGGGACTATGAGGAATTTAGCAGAGATTTTTGTGGAATGAGGCAGGACCTGAGGGAGAAAGTTCACGATCACAAAGAAAGAGAGTTTGGGCCACTCTTAATGACTGTGGGACGACAGCATCCCAAAGTGTAACTCATACATACATTCAGAGAAAAATGCTGCATCTCTGGATTTTTGAGATGCAAGTGAAATATCTCTTGATAACAATGTTCTCATTTAGAAGCCTCACTCCAAGTCCATTTTGGGTGTAAAAAGCATTGTCTACAGCTTGAACATAGTTAGAGAGTCCCTCAATTAATAACCCAGCACCTCATTAAGGACATGAGAAAATGTCCCGAAGACGCTAATTTTGAAAGTGTTTAGACTTATAAAACTTGTAATCTCTGCTGTTATGACAAGTGACAGTGGTCACCACCAATCTTGTTTCTATTGATTTCCCATGCAGGATGGTCCTACAAGGCTCTGATTTCATGTGAGAATGAGAACTGTCACTTCCATACTCACCCAGGCCCCAAACAAGGTGGAGCTTTGGGGTGACTTTTTCTCTTTCCCCAGGGGAAGAGTTCCAAGTGGACCATGTTGAGGTACCTTGGAAATCAGGCTTGTCTTACATTTTTCTTTTGACAGCTTGGAGCTCAGCACAGAGCAATGATGTTTAAACTTGTGGATTTGCTGGAATTCAATGACTATCTATCCAAAAGCATTGCAACTAGGACTGAAGATTTTAGACTGTGGTGTGAGGAAAATGTGTCACAGTGCTTACAAGTAATTGCATTTTTCCTCTTTTGATCTGGAGAGGAGATAACACAGGAGACATGTCCTTGTGGGTTGATGCTTCTTAGCAGTCAGCCACACAAATCAAACTTGCCACCCTACTTGTCCAGCCTTGAAGATAGGGCCCCAAACACTATCAAATTGTAACACTCTTGGGCAGAAATCGCAAGCTCTTTGTGAACACCCACTTTTCTATTGTGTTCTAAAGAGCTAAACTGTCACGTTCTTGGAGAGCCAGCTGGGCCTTCAGTTGTGGAGCTGGATGCCTCTTTCAGTGGCTGTCTGTCAGGTTTCCTGATGAAACTTAGAAGATCCTGGGCCCTGTGAGGTACAGAATTTCTTTCCTAGGGTTGCTGCAACAAAGTTCTGAAAATTTGGTAGACTTAAAACAACAGAAGTTTATTGGCTCATAGTTCTGTAGGCCAGAAGTTCGAAATGAAGACGGGATTATGGTAAGCTCCTCTGGAGACTCTGAGGGAGGCCCTGCCCCGTGCCTGGTGCCTGGCCTCTCTCTCAGCTTGGGAGGAGCTAGGGATTCTCAGATTGTGGCAGTTTTGCTGCCGTCTCTGCCTGGCTTCATAATTCTTTACGTAGCCTGTCCCCCGTGTCTGTTTCAGGACACTCACTGGTCATTGGATTTAGGACTCACCCTAAATCCAGCATGATTTTGTCTGGAGATTTGTAATTACGGCTACAGAGACCCTATTTCCAAAGAAGGCCCTATTCATAGACACTGGGGTCAGGAGTCGAGCATAAAACTTTGGGGGGAAATTATTCAGCCTCCCACAAGTATCCCAGGGAGAAGAGGCCATAGGTATGGGGGGACAGATTAGAAATGAGAGCCACCAGTTCGAATCTCAACTCTGGCCCATGAGGCTCTGCCTGTTTTTTAACCCTCTGAGCTGCATTTTTCTCATTTATGAAAGGAAGATATTGTTGGTGAGCTCATGGATTTTTGTCAGATTCAGGGAGAAAATTAAGGGACAGGTACAGTGCCTGGGACTTCATGGGGACCAGGAGAGCGTGAATGCTCTTAGTGTTTTTAAGGCCAGAGCGAGCATGGGGCTGCCCAGGTTTGCTCTTCTTCTGTCTTCTGCCTGGATGAGGCTGATGGGGGGTATTTCCAGTGGGTTATGAGACATGACTGCTTGGCATCCTCTGGATTAACAGTTGGGGCTCCTTCTCTCTCTGTTACTGCTCATCTCTGGTGCCCTAGGAATGGAGCTGGCTTTTATCCTCCTCCATCCTCTCTGAGGATCCTCAGTGCCCAAGCCACAGTGTCCAAGTCTTGTGCTGATGGAGACCCAAATCTGGAGAGAGTCACAAGAAAAACGAACATATGCTCCAAACACTGGCAGGAAGATACAGGTCAGTGTCCACATGCGGGTGGTCAGATCCTCCGTGGGGCCAACTTTCTATAGTATCACTACAGAGTAGGAAAGGACCCAGCCAAGGTTTCACATTTGTGGCTTAGCCCAGGGTCAGTGGAGGTGTTGAGGGATTTTGTGGCTAATATCCTTAGAAGCTTGTCAATAGGATTTTGCCAACACCAGCGGGGTAATACTGGATAGGGGACTTAATCTCCATGTGCCTCAGTTTCCCCACCCGTGGTAGAGGGATCATTATAGGCCTTCCCCATCTGGTGGTGGCTTACGTGGTTAGTGAGGCAGGCGGCACTTGAGCCGATGCCTGGCACACAGACGGGGTTCTCCATATGCCGGTGGGTGTTGTCACTGGTAGTGCCGTTGCCACTCTTGTTCCCCAGGGGGTCAGGACCCGAGTTCTGTGTCTTTGGAGGAAATGTTTGCTCACTCTGGTTTTAAAAAGTCAACCCTATCAGAAATCCAGTTTTGTGTTTTTCCAAATGCTTCTCCCATGATTCACTTGTTTCACAGGCTGAGCATCTTCAGAATCAAGAGGGGAATCTTTTAGATGAGTTTTCAGGCAGAGGGGAAAAGACGGGGCAAATACGATACTTTGGAACTGGGGTCTGAAGGGACCAGGGAGATGACAGTAGAGGTGTGTTCTTTGCTGTAGAACAGAAGAGTCGCAGTTAACTTCTGAAACTTGGTTTCAGCTTGGGCTTTAAAATACTTGAAGACATGATCATTCTTTTCAACAGAAATGAGAGTAAACAGTCACTTACCTGCTAACATGAAGGTGATCATTATCACATTAGCTTCAGGGTCCATTAAAAGGGACAACCATGGATGTAGTCAAAGTTGGGTCCTCCGTCTGTCTGCCTTCTCACAGCTGACTCATTCTGTAAATGTCCTTTTTTAATTTACAGTATTAATGTTGTCACATTGTTAGTGCCCTCAGACCACTTCTACCTCTTGGACTTGGTGTGTGTGTGTTTTGTATATTTTGAACCACGTGTATATGTCCCCATGAGCAGTACATCTTCACATGCTTTAGAATTTTAAATGAATGATATTGAAATGCATAAGTATATTGATCAATAAAATTTCACTAAATGACTAACACATAGTTTATTTGCCAAAACAACCCCCGAGGGACAGGTGGCTTCCATTTGCACAGAGCTGTGAGGGACACACTTGTCCCTTGCATATGGTGGTGCTCACTTGTGAACCTGTGTACAGAGGTGCCCTCTTGGAGTAACCACAGTGCAAGGAAGCACGTCTTGTTATATATTGACAAATTATTCTCTAGTTTTCCTGAAGTTTGTACCTTTAGTCTGGGGGTATAGTGGCATTCAAAAACAACCTTAAATATTTCTGTGAAATCGAAGAAATGAGTTGGTGAAACATGCATTTAGCAAAATTTGAATAGAGACATTACACATTTTGCATTTTTGACTTTCAAATTGCTTTCTAACTTTCTGCCAAGTGTAATGTGTGCCCCCCCCCCCATTTTTACAGCCTAGCTTCAATTTTTCTGGGCCCATAATCCAAATCTCCAATTGGTATGCCTTTTGAATATGTTTTTCATTTCTTGCTAAGATACTAAATACCCCACATGCTTTGTTAAATTCTTCCAGTGTTTGGCTTCAAAGAGAGAAGCACTTCATATTAATAAAAGAAATCCGGACTATTTCAAAGAATTTAACCCTTTCACAGCAAAGAGGAAGGAACGGGGATAGAATGGGGGACCGGAAATGGAAAGCTTCTTAACAATGGCCAGATATCATTCCCACTTTTAAGGAATTCATCATCTAGCCACGGGAGCTTCCAAATAAAATGATTTAGCAGCAGCTTTGTAGCAATGTATTAGCAAGTACATGGCACATTTTCTATATTTTAAGTTGCAGAAATAAGGAACAAGATAGATAGAGCAGAGCCGAATTAGAAGGAACTCATAGGAAATTAACAGCCAGAGAAGGAAACTCACGTGGCATCATAGGAAATGCCATTTATCATCTTCACTTCCACTGATTAATAGGACCTGGTGACGCTGAATGATTGAAGAGAGGAAATGGAGTGACGCTGGTGCTCCGTGGTGAACACGTGCAGAGTCACTCTCACCACCCAGTGGAATCAGTGGACCCTCCACGGCCAGAATTTGAAACCTGCCTTTCTACCCTGGGAGCAGATCTGTGTCTGTGAATGAACGCCCCGGCACCGGAGCCCATCGCCAGGACCAAGGGAAACCTGGAAGAGTCCCCCACCTCGTACGTCTCCACCAGCATGGAGCTCGGATGTCACTTAGAATTGGGAAGCGAAACCACTGGTGCCAGGGGAAGATGCCCAATGGGAACAAGAAATGAAGCGAGGCCAAGTTGGCTGCTGCTCCGGGAAGCTGGAACGTTTGGTGCTGTCTCGTCTTGGGGACATTTTGGGAGGGGGAAGGTGGCGCTGAGATGTTTATAGGCTTTCTTCCCAAAGCGGTACAATGTTCCCACCATTAACTTAAAGCATCACGTGATCAGGATGAGCTTCACATCATGTTTTTTTTTTTTCCAGTATTTTCTTTTTGCTGTTGTGCCGTTTTCCTGATGGAGTGTCTCCTGGTCCCCACCCAAAGGCCAGCATTATTGACACTGTGGGCCAGGTAACTTATGTGGAGGAGGGCTGTTCTGTGTTTGGCAGCATCTCTGGTCTCTGCCCCATCAGATGCCAGTGACCTCTCTGCTTCCTGCCACCAGTTGTGACCAGCCAAAATGTCTCCCTTAAGAGCCCCTCACTTAGCAAGGTCTAGCCTCCTTTGGGTGCCTGAGATGCCTTCCTCTTTGGCTCCTCCTCCTGCTCTCTCCCTGTTCTTTCCCTCCTCTGGGTTTCTGCTCAGGGCAGACAGCTCAGCCTGCAGGCCTTCTGCTCAGGTCTTAGCGTGGCTGGCTGCCTCCCTCTATCCTAGAGGTTCATGTCAAAGGCCTCCCCTGGTCTTCCTGTCTGAAGCCACCTCCTCCCTGCTCTTGTCTCTTCCTCTTTCCTGTTCTAACCACTTGTTTCTTCATCATGTTTATCCCTCCTGGGATGACCTGTCATATTCCACTGTCTCCTCCTAGGGTCGGTTGACTAAGGAATTTACTGTATGGTGGTAAACCTTAGGAACAGGAACCACATCTCTGTTGCCTTTCACTATGTCCTGAAGTCTAATACCTTGATGGCATTTAATGAATCATAGGTGAATAGAATCATGAAAAAATGCTGGCTAAAGTAGACCAGATGACCCCATCTCTACCTGGTGGAGACTTCACTGAAGGATGGTACTGACAGTGGGACCTTGGTTGAGTGGGGACACACCCATTTTTTGGGGGGGGGTGGCTTTAAGATCGACAAACCTCTTATTCCAGCAGACCACGGCCCCCTGGCCATATCTCATCAGCTTTTGTGGCTCTGCCAGCCATTCTCTAACAGATCGTAGTGCTCCTGGGGGTCAGAGGTCACTCAGAGGCCTCCCTCATAACCTCCACTGGTGAAAGATTGGCATGAGGGCAGGTTCCAATTGCTTCCGAGGTTGGCCTCTCTCATGGTCCTTTTCTGCAGATAATTTCCTAAACGCGCTGGCAGCCTGAAATGCGAGGACCTGCGGGCCATGGTAGGCTCTTTGAACTCTCAGCCGCCCCAGGAAGTCGGCCTGTGGAGGCCGCAGTGCTGGCCCCGGTGTCGGGCAGAATGCTCCCTAGTGTCAAGTCAGGGTACAGAAGTGGGGCGAGGAGACGGTCGCGTTCACAAGAGCAGCAAAATGGAACTTCAGCATGGGCGGTGAAAGAGCTCGATTTTATTTTGTTTTCACACATTAGGTTCTGCTTATAGCCGACAAGTACCTGGGAAAATGTTCTGAAAAGAGGCTTTGTGTAGGAGCTGGGAGTTTTGGGAATGTCGCCAGATGTATTGACTTACTAGCAATTGCTTTGGTGCCATCTGGCCTCATGGAGGCTGCGTTTGGGATGGAAAAAAGCTGCACAGAAGAAGCGAGATTTGTTCATCAGGCCCTTACCCTTGCTGCTTATTTGAAGAAGGGAAAAAATGTAACTTCTTGGCAGGAGGGATGTCATTTGAAAATAAAATATAAGGTTTTCAAGAGTAAGAGCTCCAAAACCCAAAGTCAGCCGTGATGTTTACACAGAGACTTGAAAGCCGGCCCCCCTCGCTGTCATATTGTATATAGATATTTGGTTCAGTGTAAAACTTCTGAGACCCTACTGTTCGGCACGGAAAGAAAGTTAACCCCTTAGATCCTGGTTTTTTGAATGACCTTCCTTTTACGGTTTCTTGGAATGTCACCAAATAATTGTGGCTCATATTCCATGACAAGGATTTCTGCTTCTTCTTGGCTTATGATAAATAGCCCAGTTGTCACCTGGTACGAACTGTTTTCCTGCAGAAAGGCACCTCTCCAGGAAAATCAGATTCAAATGGCTTTCTGCTTGTGGTGCGGCCCTCCCCCCCATTCATAGCAAGGGTTTCGCTTCTAAGCATTACTTCAATCAATTTATTCAATCTGGGGGTGGTGTGGCTGTATAAATACCTCAAATGTTTGAATTAATAGATGTTTTTCTAGGGCGAGTGGAAAAAGCACCACTGTATATTCAGAACTGTCTGTGTAATTTGTAGGGCTCGGTGTAAAATGAAAATGAGGGCTCTCTGCTCAAAATGCAGTAAGAATTTCAAGATGGTGATAGGAGAGAATCAGACTGAGCCTGGTACCTTTGGAGCCCAGGGCCCTGGGTGACTGAGCTAGTCACACATTCATGAAGCTCACCCCATGTGAAAATGCTCTGGGGACCCAGGTCCCCGTCATCCTTCTCCACCATCCCACTGGCTGCCAAGCCTTCAGAACTCAGCTAGGTCACCACCTCTTGTCTAGTTCATCTGCCTCTGACTCTGTGTTCCCCTTTCTCATTGCACACAATCTTCAAATTTTATTCCATTAATACATTAATTACTAAATATATGAATAATGATTTTGATGTTTATAAAAATGCATTTCCGTTATCAAGCACCTAGTACATACCAGGCTGGGGACTTGGAATTGTAGTTTTCTGTTATTCGTTTCTGTGCTTATCTATCTTTCCCCTCTCTGTGGCTTGCCTGTTATCCTTCTGTGCTATCTGCCTAGGAAGGAGAAAGTCTGAAGGCCTGAACCAGAGCTACAAATAAATAGCTGGGAAAACACAGGTGGCCCCCCACACTGTGGTGTGATCTACAGATGCATGGGAAACTAATAGAAAATAACTGACAGAAGGAAATTATATGGTATTACTGAGTTTTGGATTTGCTAGTTTAATTCTAAACAACAAATATTACGGTCATTTCTAAAATGGCCATAATATTTGTTGTTTATAATCATATAGTCTCGGCCACATAATTTCTAAAAGGCAGAGCCAAGATTTGGATCCAGGTCAGATCGAATCCCAAACTCCTGCTATGGCATTTGATCTGAATCCTATGATCTGAACATGTGAAAGTGGATGGAGAGGAGGAGGGCCTTCTGGGTACAGGACACAGGCAACTGGGCAGGCAGGTCCGGGCAGGTCCTGACTCGTTGCCTGCCTGGTGGTAGACTTCACATGGTGCCATGTTTAATATCTCCAACGTGAGCATCAATCCTCCGAGGTAGGCAGGGAGGCATACTTTGTCTTATTCCACATCCCAATTTATTTGGAAGGGTTCCAGTGTCAAATAGTCTCCCTTGCCTCCCCAAGCTTGTCATATGTCACATCCCTGCCTATAGGAAACGTGGTCGTCATTGTGCCTGGGCAAGACCTTTGTCGCCTGGGCCTCAGTCTCCCCCTCAGTAAAATAGGCTCCAAAATCACTCCTCGTACTCTGACATTCTGTCTTTCCAACGAGAGTACACTGATGACAAAAAGGAGATCTTAATCAGCTGGAGGAGAAGAGAAGACTTTATCCAGTCTTTGGTGTTCTGGTTTCTCCGAGGATCAATGGTGGTCTGCATTAGAGACATGAGCCTGAGCCAGTTTTCCTTCCTCAGAAGTTGATTTGAACCACACCTGTCTTCCAGATCCTGCCGGGTGGCTTCATCATGGTACAGGAACCCAGTGCCATCCCTCTGGCAGAGGGACCAAATTTCTTCATTTACTGCAGCTGCAGAGGACACACAGGACAAGTGGGTGGCAGCTACCGGGAGCCAAGTTTCCATTCAGTAAAGGACGAGCCACCTCCCAGGGACCGCCTGACTGACTTCCTTCTCAAAGTGACAGTAGAACTGTTCACCCTAGATCATGGGGGACAACATGACCGTCTGGGCCTCACTTCTCAGGTCCAGTGCAACAGAAAATCCTTTTCATCTGTTTATCCTCCAAGAGAGTCACTCCCGGTGCCTCACTGGAGAGCTCACGGCCAGGGGAGGGTCCTTGTTTGGGGACAGTGGCCAGACCTCATTGGCTGACACGTGAAGGTCAGTCCTGTGGACGTGCTCTGTGAGCTGGGAACCCACTGCTGTGAAGGTCTTTGATAGGAGGACGACTCGGGACATGGGGCCTGGCCTTCCGCAGGTCGGCCAAGAAGCCTCAGCATTCCCTGTTGAAAAACGGTTTTACTGTGGTCGGCCCCGTCTCCTGATGCCCTGAATGACAAAGGCAACGACATAGTAGGCAACCTGTCCTGCTGGTGACCTCAGGGACTCCAGTTGTGACTTCCTGTTGCTAAAGGGAGATGGTGTTCAGGACATGGACGGGCCTGGTTGGTGCTGGTTCAAAGCCGCGCGGTTGTTATTGCGCGGAGCTGAGCGGGCGAGTTCTGGCAGAATGGCATCAAATGCTGGGCCCTCTACGTAAAGCTATGTGGCTGTGGCGGGTTATTAGTCGTCTCTTTCAGCTTCAGTTTACTTGACTATAAAATGGGATCAAGTCAGGCACCTAGCGCAGCACTGGGCATGGGCTCAGGGCTCAGAAACCCTCAGCCTGCCACTGTTTGTCACCTCAGGCCCCCTTTTAACACAGAAGCAGCATAGCAGCATGCTGGTGTGGGGTTTGCAGTTTGAGTGATCAGGAGCCCTGGGTTCCAGCGAGTGGAGGCAGGGGGCCTCCTGGGTGCTGCTGGAGGAGACGGGAAGAGGGAGCTCAGGCCTCTGACTTCCGCCCCAACTCGGCCCCCAGGAGGGAACCCTGGGCTTCCAAGAGCACACAACACTTGAGGACATCGCCTGACCTTTCTTTCAGGCTTGCAAAAGGAGCTTAGATTTCACAAGACGCTTTCTGGAGCTTCCTGCTCCGGGTCCAGGCAGCCCCGTGTGTACTTTGGCAGGGCTTGGCCAGAATGGGGAAACCGTGAGGAGCAGGACTCAGAGTCGGAGGGAGGGAAGGGATACTTTCCGAGGCTCGAAATCTCTTTGGGTTCATTTCAGATTTGGGGCATAGCGATGGGTGGTGGTCCCTCTGTATGAAGGAGGCCGGCCCCCTGCAGCCCCTTCTTTCCTGTCGGGAACCCTCTTCCACACGGTGGGCTTTCAAACGTGTGTTCCCAGATGCATGCAGTATCTCTGTCGCTGCCTTTTTCTTGATCTCTAATAAAATCCTGGGACCAGTTGTAGTTACTCATGTTTCCCAGCCCTTTTAGGACTAGCAATGAGTGTTGTTAAGGAGATTTACTTTGAACACAGCTGTAATTTTGGTCTTAGGCAGTGACATTTCATGCCGTGTATGTCCCCTTCATAGAGTGAGTACCCAGTGGTAGTGTGAAGTAGGGACAGGAGCTGACACAGGCTTCTTGTCAATAAATAGGTTTGTGGTCCCATGAGTTACTAATCTTTCTTACATAATAAAATCAGCCGGATGAATCGAGCTCTTCATTTCCTTGGGAGTGGAGCAAAGAGCTGCTTTGTTCTCGATCCCTACCTGGAGTGTCCCAACCTTATCCCGGATACAATGGCTTTCCCTTGAGACTTTATTATTTTTTACATCTCATCTTCCAGCTCTCCTAATCAAGCTCATCTGAAAGGAACACCTATTGGAAACCTGCAGACATGGTGCTTACCTAAGTCGTCTTCTGCAAGCGTTGCGCAGTGCTCTCTGCGGTCTGCAAACGTGCCTCCCTGATGTTCTCTGTTCCAACATATAATGAAGCAAGACGAACTGGAGTCTGCACAGGCTTATACTCCTGGCAGTAGCATCGTCAAAAGCTTTCTGGATAGGATTTAAGTGGGTCATGTTTTTTCAGATATTGATTTATCATAGTCAGTGAATGTTCCGGGTTTGTTGAGCATTGGAATATTGGATGCTTCCCGGTGACCAAAGAATGTATTTTCGACATTATTTTACAGGTGTTCTGAGCACTCACTGTGTGCCGTGAGGAGGGTCTACTCCACTCCTTGCTCTAGAATGTTCTCCCGTGAATGAGTTTCTTCCTGTCCCCAAGGCTGTGTTCAGGCGTGCCCTCTCTGAGAAGGTGCCATGAGTTCCTTTCCTACTCCCTGGTGTCCAGGACTGTTGGTAGCTCAGGCTCTGCTACTCACAGGCTCCTTTTCAATTTGGTGTGTGTCTGCTGTCCCATAGGATTCAGAACTTTGCAGAGCAGAACACTTTCTATTTTCACATCTCAGTCTTCACTTTGGGCTTCTCAGGTGCCTAGAAAATATTGATTGAATGGTTGTTGAATGAGCCTCAAAATAGGTGTTGGATAAATGAATGGTCATCTCTTAAGATGAAGGGGGTTTGCAACGAGCTGGAGACGAAGGTTCCCAGGGGTCCAAGTCCTTCTGTGCCTCTGACCAGCTGCCTTTGTCCACAGCCTCATGCTCTGGGAGGCAGCAGGCCCTTTCCATGTGATCCACGCATCTCTCTTCTTGCAGAGCAAACCTCCCACTGTGTGATCTCCCTTCTTGCAAGGGGTGGTCTGCCTGCTCCTTCTTTTTGGTTTTGTTCTGTTTGGCTGTGCGCTGAAGGAATTAGCAGTGGGGTTTATTTTCATATTGGGTGGTCTGCAATACGGATCACCACAATCCGTAAGGCCCCACCAATGACATCAACAGGAGCCCCTGCAGCCGTGTGAGTTGTGGACCTAGAAGCAAAGCCGGTGCTGCCTCCCATCTGCCCTTTCCCATTGCGTTTCTGCCCGAATCACCCTGGGTTCCTGCTGAGCAGGAGCTGAGGTGGCCATGCTTCATGTGTCAAACCAACAGCTGAGGGGCGAGAAGGAAAGAAATGTGACCTTAAAACGGGGGGTGGGAGGGGAATGCCCTAGATCTCTCTTCATTTTACATGTTTTTTTTTTTTTTTTTTAAGAGAGAGAGAGAGAATTTTTTTAATATTTATTTTTTAGTTTTCGGCGGACACAACATCTCTGTATGTGGCGCTGAGGATCGAACCCAGGTCTCACACATGCCAGGCGAGCGCGCTACCGCTTGAGCCACATCCCCAGCCCCCATTTTACATGTTTTAACTTGAAATTTTAATTCACGTTTTTCTCCACATCACATTCAAGAAGGACTGACTGCCACAGAGGGCACACAGCTTCCTCAAGGTGCCGAGCTCCACCCGAGGTCAAAGTCCCTCTGCCTCGGCCTTTCACAGTTAATCTTCTGATTTGCTGGCAAATCCCTAAACATGTGAGCACTGCCTGACCTGGTGATCGCCCTGTCCCTGGGGGTGACAAGTGGTTCTAGGCTCCACTGAGACAGCCACTGTGGACATTTGTGACAGGGATGGATTCTAAGAAATGGAGACAGTGTCCTCTCACTTTCCTGAGAAGCCATATGTGCTCACAGGCTTCCAGGGCAGAAGCCACATCCTTCTGGGGGTCTCCAGGGGACTCCAGAGGCAGTCAGGGCACCAGGCAAAGGGACCATTTGCTTGACAAGTTTCCTGAGTGGGCCAGACCAGGCCGCACACATCACCTCTGACTGCTGAGGTCTGCCCTGTGTCCTCAGAGCTTTGGGGCTTGTTGGACAGTAACCCAGGGTCTTGGCTGAGACCCTCAGCCTAAAGGCTGCCCCAAGCCAGTTGCCAGAACTTCAGAGTGAACACTGAGATCGACGGGCACACGGGGTAACTGTGAAGATGCTCCCTGTGTGTATTTATATGTACACACCCACATCCACAGTACATATGTGTGGTATGTATGTAAGATTTTATTTAAACAAAGAATTCCTCAACTTTAACACAGATCATTTCAAAATCGCTCCACATTTAAAAAGACTATTTATTTATTTTATTTATTTATTCAACAAACAGCTGTAGCCCTTCCGAGGCTCTGGACTCTACTCTAGAGGTGGAGACTCCAGTTGTGCCCATTCTGTGAATAGGGACAGAGGCACAGGCTACGGTGGGCATTGGCAGTGACTCTCCAGTCCACACTGTCTGTCTGGGTGGCACTCCTGCCTGCAGGCTGGACCTTCCTACTGCTCAGGCCCTGCGGGCTCCAGGAGGTGGGCTCACCCCGTGATCTCCAAGGTCCCCTTCAGTATTGACGTCCGTGGCTCTGAAGCCAGACAGCTGGCCACTCGACTTACCGTGCCCTTGACTCTGTGGCAGCCAGCAAGAGGGTCGCCAGGGTAGGGGTTCAGGGAGTCAGAGACTCGCAGCAGATGTGGGTGTCTGGCTTCAGACTCGGCCCTGGACAGCCCTGACAGGGGCCAAGCAGTTATTAGATGGTAATGAATGTGGGCCTCTGTGGGCCATCAGCAACCTGAACCAGATGTGACACGGCTCTCAGAAACAGAGGGCCTGCATTCCAGTGCCCGTCGGCGGGGACGAGGACAAGGCAAAAGTGATACTTTTTCTTAACTTCAACTTACCACATTATGCTTTCATTTAACTGATACTTAACTTGGAAAGCGACCCTTAGAAATAAGAAATGATTGAATGACTGCTAAGTAGCCAGTCGAAGTCAAAAGTTGTCTGAGAGTTATTAAAAATTAAAACAGATGTTATGAACATAATGAAATAGGGAATAAGTAAGGAATCAATGAATGTCGCGGTCATTTTTTCCGACACAGTATAACGGATCCCTTCTATTCTTATGGTCTGCTGCCTTCCTGGGGCAGGGTAATTATCCTTTGAAGAAGAAAAACTACAAAGTTTTCAAGTGATATTTCTAAAGGCTACAGTGAAATGTGTCTTAAAATGATTCCTGTGCATTAATGCAAATTTTTGTGATATTGCTACAGTACAAAATCACACCGAGGATGGTTTTTAACCTAGACAAGCAGAGTATCATTTTTCTTGTGACTCCCAGAAAGTGCCAAGCTGTGTTCTAGTGTGATTTAGGGAGAGGGGTGCAGGTCTAGAGAGAGGAGATTTTGAGGATAAGAGATGTTTGACTTTTTTCTCTCTGGGCTAAAATCCTCTTCCCTACCACTGGCTTGGTAGCTTTTTTTCCTGAAGAAAATCTCAGTTGTATCAGGGAACCTAGCTCTAGGAGGGGAAGATAAGAAGATGCCCTGCAGGACTGGCCTGCCCCAAACAGGAGAGGAGAAGCCATTGCTGGGTTGGGTAGTGTGGATAGTCTCCCACATGGGGACATCTTCACAGTGAGAACAGTCTTTGTGATAATACCATCCCAGTGGAAAGGCTTCAGAACCACTCAAAAGCTAAGTCTTGGAGCTGGATAGTCAATGAAGGAGTGAAACATATAAATAGATAATAATTGCATTAGAATATGAAAAGTGCTACAGGGGAGTACAGTAACCAGGGGAGCTATGACCAGCTAGGAGTTGTCAGACATTGTTCACAGATGGGACAGGGGAAGTTCAAGCTGGACTTGAGGGATTTGTGGTGGTCTGCTTCCAAGTCCAAGTGCTCAACACTGATTTCTTGAAGAGAAATGTGGGGAGGGGCTCCTTTGTCCTTCAGGCTGCTTTTAGGTCTGATAAATAGAGTTAGGGAAAAGGAACTCTGTGATTCCCTAACCGTCCTTATTTCTTTCTCCATCCCCCTCTTTCTTCCTTTCTTCCAAAGATATTTATTGAGGGCCTCTTTGGGTCAAGCTGGTAGATCACGTCCTTATTTCAGTACAGTAGAACAGTTGGCCCCCAATTCTTGGGCCTTCCTGAATTCCTACTCTTATGTAGTCTCCTCTGTCACGGGGCCAAGGTTGGCTTTTGTGATCAAAAGCATTAGTGACATTCTGTCATTTCTGAGATTGGGTTATAGAAAGACTGTGGTTCCATCTTGGTTGTGCCCTTATTTGCTGAGATCACTTGTTCTGTGAGGAGCCAGCTGCCTTGTCATGACAACACTCAGAAGTGTTGGGGACAGGGTGGGATTCTTAATTTGGACTGGTTCTCCAATCTGAGGAGAGGTCCTCATGGTGAGGAATGGAGATTTCCAGCCAGAATCTTGTGAGGCACCAAGGCCAGCCAATAACCCCATGAGCAAATCTGGAGGTGGCTACTTCCTCCTTTTCCTTGTCAGGCCTTTGGCTGAGACAGCAATCCAGGCCAGCAGCTTGATCGGCACTTCATGAGAGTGCTTGACCACAGCCACTGGGCTAAGTTGCTCCCAGAGTCCTGACCTGGGGAATCTGATATTAAAAATGTTTATTGTTTTAATCTGTTAACTTTGGGAATAGTTTGCTATTATAGCAAGTGATAAGTAAAATGAAGGCTACCTTCTGTCTCATCTTCAGTCACTGTCCGGTGCCTCTCTCTAATGTCTATACTGGCCAGTAAGGAGCAAAGGTGCTAGAGGTATTGCCTTTGGATGTGGCAAGAGATGCCTTGTCCCAGGCCTGCGCTGTAGCGAGCTCCACTCTAGTCTCCCTGTGGTCATGCCTCTTTCTATGGACTAAGAATCTCAAAGCTCAGAGGACTGCAGCCTACACTGTCCCCCACAGGGCAACTATCTCTGGGATTCTCCGCCTCAGGGTTCCCAAACCTGCTTCCAGGACCTGGGGTCATCAGCCCTAGGCTAGGTCTCTGCTGGTGGTCTGTGGGAACAGAGGAAGCTGTTCCTGTGGCTTCTGCAGGTCTGACACACCTGGGCAAGAGTGTCCATGTGTATGCCCTTAGGGACTGCCCTGGTGATGGAGTAATGGGCTAGGTCTTTCAAGGCATTCTGGAAAGAAAGTCTGAGAAGTCTGAATTGAACCTGGTCCTCCAGTCATTATGGTGATGTATTTGTTAAGGGACGACAGAACAGATTTGATTTAACAATTTGCTACTGTGATTTATAACATGTTTAGGCTTGCAGTATGTGGGCCCCAATTTTACTTTTGTTCTGGGTCCTATAAATGTTGTAGTCAGTCACAGCCACTTCAACTCCAAAGGGATTTGTAGAAAATAATTCTTTGGAAAGAGAACTAGTCAACCTACCAAGAAGAAATGTGGTTCTAACTCTCAGAATTGGGAATGAAGTGGAGTGAATCTGACACTTTGTTGTCTTCATATTTCTCTCGATACTAAAGTAAGTAAGTAGACAGAGAGATGACCTATCTATCCATCTGTCCACCTGCCCGCCCACCTACCATGTACCTACCTTTTCATCCTCTACTGAAATACACCCTTTCGTTTTAGGACATTTCTTTTCCAATAAAGTTGTTCTGCTTCATAAATGCTTTTTATTTCCCGTATAACCACCTCATCCATTTCTTTGGGTCATTTTTCTTGGGGACTGCTTGTTAACCTTGGGCTGGCTGGCCAAAGCTATTAGAGGCACTGGTGAATTTGCAGGATTATTGGATTTCTGAAGTCAGTTATCTCTGCCATTCCCAATTAAAGAAAACGCCTGACTTCACCATTTTTTTTTTTTTTTTATGCTGGAAAAATGCTTCCTTCCTGCTTGTTTTTCTGCTATGTCCCATTACCTGCAGCCTCCAGCCCAGGAACTGACACATGTTAGTAGTGGAAGGAGCGAAGAGGTTTATATTTCTGTTTATATTTTTTGACTTGTGAAGCTCTATTTCTAAATCATTTGTATGTAGTATCCTGGTCACTGGGGAAAAGATACCGAAAGGGAATCATTTTCTGTTCCAACTGGAACTGGGACCTCAAACGTGAACTATGTTGCATTTGAAAATGACCCTGTGGTGTTAGCATGCTCGCAGGGAGCTTATCGCATTCTTGTGTTCTAATGAAATCCAAAAGACTGGCTGGCTATTAGTAAAATCAGTGACCATTAAGCAATGCTCAGGTTACCCGACCCGTATCTTTCCTTCCCTAAAGTATGTGATAGCGCCATTTTAGTAAATACGATACAGGAAAGCAATTTTCAAGTTATTTCCTGATATATAAAGGCATTTAATAATCTACAAGTTCAAGATTATTTTGGAGTGTTTTTCTCAATCAGTGCATGTGTCTCTGTGTGTGTGTGTTTGTGTGTGTGTTGTGTGTGCATGAATTTTTGCACCCATGTACATATTAAATTTTTTCTCTTTAAACTGATGTTTTTTTCTGAGGTTATCCCACGTGCCTGCTGGCCAGTCCTGAATGCGCCTGTCTGTGAGAAATGCTGGTTTGGTCATTGTTGCAACATAGAGCAGAGCGGGGGAGTGCCCCCGTTATCAGTATAACTCCAAAAGACACGTTTATTTAATCCTGACTCGTGGAACTCAGGCCATCAAGACCCTCTGTCTCCTTTGCCAGCAGAGTAATTGCTACCACATTTAACTCCACGAACGCAGTACCATTTCCCTGCAATTGTGGTTAACTAAGGAGAAATCCTGAGACACATAAACCTTGGTTTCTGTGAGACATATATGTATGTCACTGAAATATGAGCACTTGCCGTTACAATGGTATCCTTTTAGAGAGCCAGGGTTGTCCGAGGCTCCTTGGAATGGTTCTTGAAAAACTTTGGCAGTGCTGCAAGCTTTTTTTTTTTTTTTGAGAACTGGGGGTACGGATTAGGGAAAGAGTGAGTAAAACAGGTGGGGGTGCAGAGTATTATTATTTTTTGTTGTCAGGAGTCTGGCATTATTCTGTGGAAGCCATTTAGGCCCATTTTAGGCAGGGGCCTTAAGAGTCTGAGCGTGTTTGAAACCTCGCCCTGTACACGTGCCAGTGTGTTGGATGGGCTTCCAAGGGGAATGTCTCCGAAGTGTGGCGAGTGACGACAATCAGTGCCTTGAGATCAAAGCGTCTTTGCCTTATCTGTTGACACCTGAGAACATTATCAGAGGGAATATTGAACTGTCAGCAACAGACGTAAAGGAATTATTTACCGGAGATGGAGTGAATTATAGGGGGCTAAAAATACAATCATCGGTAAAATACATAACATTTCAAAGCCAGCCTCTAATAGCTTCAGTCTGGCCTCTGCTGCTGCGGCCATCTTGGATGGGATGCACAGCCACAATCGGGGCATTGATTCCTCCTTCCTCGTGGCGCGGGGGCCTGCGCTTCCTCTGGCGAGTGCCAGGGAGCCGCCATTTCCAGGTTTGGTTCACTACTCATTTGTGTTTCCGAAAGAACCATAAAACTCAGGAAGTAAACGGACACCGCGGAGAGCAACTCTGCTCCAACACACACACACGTGTATGACACCACATCTGTGCGATCATGTTTTTCTTCTGGAAATTTGGAAGGCATGTTAATAATAACTTTTCTCTTCTGCAGGTCTCAGAGTTTCCCAGTAAACATGCTCAAGTCCCTGGAGTGCCCACAGAAGGTGGGTTAGGTGAGTTCTCCTCTTAAATGTGCCGGGGAGGAAATGGAAATTGTCAGAAACTACCTGTTCAGTGAAGCGGGAGAGCAAGGCGAGCACAGAACGGGTTCAGAGTATCTGAGTCAGGCTGGGGAATTTGTCACTGGTTCCTCTATTCTGCAGGTATTTACTGAGCACCTTCTCCCAGGCAGCTCCCGGGATGACAAAAATAGGCAGATTCCCAGAAGCTTCGTCTCCTAGTGGAGGTGACAAGACCTCAAATAAATAATCACACCAAGGTGGAATGGCAAACTGTGGCGACTGCTATGGAAACCAAGCACAGGATGCTCTGCGGGAGCAGAGTTAGGGAAACTTACCCAGATTGTCAGGGGTGGGGTGTTCAGGGTGCCCCCACTCAGGAAGAGATCTAATTGAGACCTGAAGTTGAGGCTGACCAGGGCGGAAGGAGGGAAGAACCTAGCAGGCTGACCGAAGGACATGTGCACATGGCTCAGGACGTAGGGAAGAGCTTGCCCTGCTGAAGGTCTTGGCTGGACCCAGAGCAAGAGATAGAGAGAGAGAAGGTGGGGAAGCCAGAGAGGGGCTGGCCCCGGAAAACAGGAGGTTGGTTGTGAGCAACAGCCTGTCTCCGAGAGATTTTCTACTCTCCCTGGGGAAAAGTGTCTGGCTTCCTTCAGTGTCTGTGAAGGTTTGGATTCAACTTTGGAAAATCAAATGTCCTTAAGGCAATTTGATAAAAACACCCCTCTTTCCACTGAACCCAAATGGGAATTCTGAGCCTATTGTTTATAGAAACTGCTCTGTGAAGGTATGTAGGTGGGGGACTTCTGTTTGATGGTTTGGGTAATCTGGTGTCACTGTTGATAGTCCTGGGGTGGCCCCCGAAGGAGGAGATGTGTTGGAGTGGGGCTCCTGGAAGCTCTTCATCAGACCTATTGCATTTTTGTTTTGCAATGCTACTTCTTGTCAATAAACTCTCCGTCAAGTTAATACATCTCTATAAATATTTCTGTAGTTCTGAAATATGCAAATTTGAGAGAAACACTATTTCTTCTTGCTGGGATCCCAGGTCTGATGCCAACCTTAAGCTTTTCTAACAGAGCCGTCACTGGGATGGTCACCTCAGGGACTCCAGGTGAGAAACCAGAAGTAGGATCGGCCTCAGGGATCTCGCTGTCCCCCATCATTTTGGATGGGGAAAACTTGGTCACTGAACACTTGGTCAGATCAGTGTGGGAGAAGAAGTCACAGAGAAATTAAAGGTGAAACAGCAATCTGACACTGATGTTCTGAGTTGTGTACCGTGGCGTGGGATAAAAGAAAACTTTGCCCGCCAAACTTCCTACTGTCATGACTTTCAGAGGTGTACAGCTGCCCCCAAAGAACTGTCCCTTTGACAAGCAGGCAGTGAATGTTTGCTTTGTGCCAGGTACTGCATCACATTTGCCCCTTGGGAAAATACTCCACTCTGTGTTGATAGAGCAGTGATAGAACGAGGACTTCCTTCTACCCAAAAGCAAAGTTGGTGAAATACCGTATTTATAGTTCAGCTGGAAAAGGCAGCCTGGAGCTAAAGGCTGCACAGATACTGGGGGAAGGGGGTCTGGAAATGGTGGGGGAGGGGCTGAGGGCCTGCAAAGGGTCAAGCCAGAGTCAGGTGGGTTCACAGTAGACTTGGAAAAAGGAGGCACAGGGTGGGAAAAGGACTCCTAGTGAAGGGTCATACTTGGGGGAGCCCCGTCTTCTTTTATGAGATGAGCAGAGCCTGTGTTTTATTTGGAAGCGACTCTTGAGAGCGAGGGCCCGGCTGCCCGGGATGTTGTGAATGGACTGTGGGAGAGGAGGAACCTGCAGGTCCTCAGCAGTGTCTGGATGGGGCTGGGAGGGGTGTGGGCTGCAGGCGCCATGTCTTGGTTGCTTTCCCACACGACTGCTGATCTTTTCATGATTCTAAATGTCATGCATGTGTAACACCAGGACATGGAAGTCCAGGAAATTAGAAGAAATAAGACTATCCCATGATTGTGCATGTGAATTTACATATAGTCACATACATGTTCTTAAGAAAAATAGGTTTATAATATTAAACATTCTTCTTGTTATTATTTGAACAACTGTATAATGTCTTTAGTCATTCTTATTTCGTTAGACATATATATATGGGGTTTTTTTGTTAGTATGATTAGCCATGTGAGAAACACCCTGGAACATAATATTTGTTTTCATCTATCATTATCTCTTTCGAGTAAATTCCTAGATGTGTATTTATTAGCCATCTGAACATATTCCAGCCTTTGTTACACCTACCCAATTGTTAGGACTCACTGTTGACCTGCTTGCTCTTGAGCAGGAATCAACATTTTGTAAACCAGGCTTGGATTCCAATGCCCCACAATGTAGGCACCTTTGTATTATAAGATCCTATTGATATGAAATATCCAGAACAGGCAAATTATAGCAACAGAATGAGTGGTTGATGGTGAGAGAACACTGGGGTTGTGCTCAATGCCACTGAACTCCATGCTATAAAGTGGTTAAATGGTATATTTTACCTCAATGAAAACAAACTCTCTGGTATGTGTGATTGCTCAGGGAACTAGTGAGGGAACTTACTGGGGTTAATGGGCCCTTCATCTGTGTCAGCTTATCTAGTCCAGGACATCCAAGAAGAGCACATTCCTCTGAAAACAAAAGAAATTAGATCAACACTTGGACTCCAGGAACTGGCAATTACTTTCCTAGTAATTCTCCAGGTAAATTCAGAGGCAACACATTTCTTGTAGCATTTAGTTTATCTTCAAATAGACTTTCTAATGGGACAAGATGTAGCTTTCTCAAAATAATTTTAAAGAGGCATCTGGAAATGCCAATGTTTCAATATGGCGGCAAGGTGCTTTTTAATGAAAAGACAGCTCTCAGAGCCCTTGTGATGGACTTGCTTGGTTCTTTAGTTACTCATTTCATGAGGGAATGCCTATTGACTATAAAGTTGGCTAGAGTCTCTGGGAATTAAAACTTGAATGTGAATTAATAATTAGCTTACCTGGCCTCAATTTCAAGAAGCAAAATAGATCCACACATCTCTGTAAGAGGTGCCAAGATCTTGCTCATTGGAAATCTAATCACAGGGAAATGACATTAAATCTTTTTCCTTCCCTATCTCTGAGATTTAAGATTTTTAAAATGACAGTTTGGCTTTGGTTATGCATTAGAATCAGTGTTTCTGGATGTTTAAAGTTATTGATATAAAATAAAAAATAGCATTTTTGTCTAAAAAAAGTGAAGAAGGAAAGAAAAGTACCTCTAGAAAATCCTATTAGAAGGCAGCAACGGCGGAAATGAAATTTCCATTAGTCTTATTAACAAAACCTAGCGGACTTTTGAAAGGTGTTTAATAGAAAAAATCTAGCTTGAGAGACTTACAATTAAGCCTGAAAAAGAAAAAAAATTAACTACACCATTTTTTTTTCTTTTTGTGCTGCTGGGAATCAAACCCAGGGTCTTGTGCATGCTAGGCAAGTGCTCAGTTACTGAGCTTTGCCCTCAGCCCTAACTGCCTCATCTTCGTGGTTACTAGATCTGTAATGGAAGAGGATTCAGGTCACAGAGGAGCCCTCCCCAGTGACGGAGCCGTGCGTTCACACGTTCATTCACTTAGCAAGCATTAGTGTGCTGGTCCCCCCTCTGTGCACCGTAATAAGTTCCATTTCTACAAAACTCGATGTGACACAGTTGACATTGGGTTCTACTGAAAATTCAGGGTACACAGGTTAGTAGTGCTGATAGGAAACAGGCCCCATAATCATGCAGCAAATTCTACATCAAGGTCAAATATACTCCTGTGCCAAGGTCTCATAGAGAAAATGACAGTGAATTTGACCCTTGAAAAGCCGATGAGCCCATGGGAGGCAAAGGTGAGGGTGGAGCAGATGGCAGATATGAAAGTTGTGAGCTTCGAGATTACCGTCTGCTGGAGCATGACAGCCACTCCCATTTGACTGATGGGGTGGAGGCCAGCTAGGGCAAGGTGGGGGCATGAGGCTGGGGCATTGCTTCCGTAGGCATTCTTCTGAGCGGCATCTTGGGTCTTGGCATCTCTCGGGGTTCACTGAGGATACCAGCTGTCCCTTGGGTGGAGTCCCTTTCTGTTCTTGCCTCTTCCTCCCCTCTAACAGAAACCCTTACATGGATGGGTAAATGTGACTTGTGCTAAGAGCAAGTTAGAAATCTTGGACTTAGAAGGCACTTCTCTTATTTAAAAATAAAGCAAAGCACTTCCCATTTTATTTGGGGCTGTGATTCTGTGGTGAGTTTAAAAAAGTAAACTATTGTCAGGCAGCGAGTCTCCTCCCGCATCGGAGGTTTCAAAGCCAAACAAGGGGAAGGTTGTCTCACCCCTTCTTTGGGCAGGGAGGGAGTGTCACCCACATTATTCAAGCTGGATGGGGTGGTGACAAAGCACAGGCATCCTGGGGTGACAGGAGGGGGCATAGTTGAATGAGGGGGAAAGGAGCACCCAGAAGAGATGCTGGAGGCCACACCAAGCGGAGGCAGGGGGCGATGTCGACCCCAGAGGTGGCTGCAGGAAGGCCGGCAGGCAGCCATGGAGGTTGGGGCACTTTTGTGTGTTCCAGAAGCTTCTGTGGGAGCCATGAATTTCTAAAGGCTGCAGTGCAGAGAGGGCCTATAACTGCCGGCAGGAGGCCCGTGAAGAGCCAGAGTGACAGTGCGTGATTCCTGGGCCCAACGGGGTTCTGGGTGGGTCTGCTTTGAACTTCAATTCACAACTTCGCATATGCCACCTGCTGTCAGTCCACTCCCCATGGATCTGTCCACCTCTGAACGCCGTGTGTGACAATGCCATCCCCAGACAGAAGCACTGTGGTTGGCTTATTTCTTATCCTCGCACAATTGCCTGTATGTCCTCTACACCATACCTGCCATGAGGGTACATGTCAAGGGTGTCCTGTTCACCCCTGTATCCCCCAGGCCTGGGAAACTTCCTGGCACGTACTAAGTGCTAAATAAATGTCCACCAATTTATCAACTCAATATCATTTCGAAGCTCATTCATCAAACACTACCCCTAAGGCCCTGTGCTGTATTCTGGGCATTCACAAATGAATAGGGCAGGTCCTTGTCACTCAGAGAAGGAACATCAGGGAATGTTCACAAAAAACACATTCTATAAAAGTGATATAGGTAGAAGAAGAGACTTACACTTATGATATACCTGATAGGTGCTGGGCACTAGATTCTGGGTTGTCTTCCACAGAGTTTATTTCCTGGTATCGTTCTTGTAAGGCATGAGCTCTATTCTACAGATGAAGAAACTGAGAAAGTGATGTATCTCCTGTTAATTAAAAACACTCTGGGAGAACAGAAGAGGGTGTGCTTCATTATGTCAGAGAAGATAACACAGATCCAATCAAGGACCTAGGGAGAAGTTTCAGGATGGCCCCGGGGAGAGGCTGAACTAGAGCTGGCTGTGTTTTCTAGCACAGGTACCTATCAGAGCAACACCAGTTCCATGAGGAAACTTGGTAAAACACATGGATTAGTCAGTGTGGCTGGGGAGCTGGTGCACCTGGGCCTGAAGACGGGTCATCTGCTGCCCACATACCCAACATTGCATTTCCAGCACATTCTCTCCCATAAAGCTGAGAAACGGCTGCCTTGGCCACTGGGCTTCTTTTTAAGGACAACAGTGTTCACAAGGAAGGGAAGACCTGTTTGTCTTCCCAGAAATGGATTACAGTCTTAAAATTAGCAGGCTGAGTCGACATTCTCCAGCGCTGATGCCTGTAATGGGCAGATTAGATTTTCCTTAAAGAAATAATTATCTTTCAGAATAGAAGTTTGTATAAAACGTTCTTAATTAGTTCATTTCGGGTTGCTCTATTCCGCTTTGGACAGTAGCCTTTGTTTAGTATTTAGCCATAAAATATTTATCCAAACAATCTGCCCCCCTCCCATCTCTAAATTATATGGGTCACTGCCTTGGCCTTAACTCCAGTTTGACAGCCCCTGCTCTGTGTGAGAAGAAACGAACAGTATCGGGTTCCTTTGCTCTAAAGAGTTAATTCATCTCACATGGTTGAGCGGCTCATTCCCAGAAGTGCCTGCCCAGGCTCAGAACAGGGTTAGACCCAACTGTCATTGCGGGTGAGGACCCTGGGTTTTCAGAGACCCCTTCCCTGGCTCTTCCCTTCTAGAGAACACCAACCAGTCAGATAATTAAAAATAAAATAAATGTTTGCTTCATTGTGTTCAGTTTCCGTAACTCAAGTACCCAACCCACATTTTAATTAAAAATGTGGAACTAATGCTAAGAATATGGAGGTACTTGAAGAAGCTGTATTTGCTGGATGGTTTCCCTAAATTCAAAAGAGATAAATGAATGTAGAATTAACCAAAAAATGTGTTGTTACTGGCAGATGGGAAACAATCCCCATAAAAGCAGAACTGTCTTCAGGGCCTGCCCTTCAGGTTGTGGGTATAAACGGAGATCCTCGGATATCTCTGAGCTTTGGCGGAGCCTCAGATTTTGCACTTGTTTTACTGAGGTGTCCGTTGGTATTAAGCCCTATGCGTTTGATCATCTAGACTTGCTTTCTCCCTGGGAGCTGCGTCTCTGAAACCAATTTGCAGAACTCTGTGTTCAGTTTCAGCGGCACCCTGGCAGCTGGCAGGGACGGTGGAGCCCAGAGTCTGAGTTCCTTCCCTGATGGGCAGTCAACATACGGGGCCTCCTGGTCCTCACAGACTTCGCTGGCAGTGAAGGTCCAGAAATGCCCCCAGGTCTGTCCTAGTAAAGGTAAACAGGAGGTCAGTCCTTGAAGGCACCCGGTGAGGAAATCAGCTGGCCTGGGACCAGTCTGACAATGAACTCTCCCTTTACCCTTAACTTTCTGGGTAATCAGATGAATAACTTGTCTTTCTTTTAAAATGGGTAGAAATTTTTGTGATCTGACAGGCGACAGGCAGGTGCTCCTGACTTACAACTTTCAACTCAGGATGGGCTTCTTGGGGTGATGTTCCAGTGAGAAGCCCATCATAAGTTGAAAATATCATAAGCTGAAAATGCACTTAACACACCTAACCTACTGGGTGTCAGCACCCTAGGGCAGCAATGGTTCCCCCTCAGGCGAACTGATCCTGCACCCTCGAAAAGCAGAAAAGTTGTGAGTCGAACCATCACACGTTGGGGACTGTGTTTCTCCCTCTGAGAAAGCCTTCTTTGTCAGGAGAGCGGCTCTTGGAATCAATCATGTATTTATTCCTGGCTAACAATGGGGGTTTAGAATGCTTTCCAATCTTAAAGTTTGTAAAAACTCAACCCAAATGCCAACATCTGCCTCCAACCCTTCATCAATCTTTAAGAGGCCGTTCCCAAGAAGACCCTTGAATGTGCCCTCTTTTATGACCAGCACCACCATGGGAAGCTTTAAGGCTTGCAGTCCCCTCAGAGGCTGGTGTCCCCCATTCAGATCCCTCCCCCCTTCTCTTATAATCCTCTGAGTGTCAGTGGGGGTCATCCGTGGCACTCTCCCTTGCAGTTGCCTTCTTCCACCCTCAGATCTGCAATTTGGGGCAAGGGGATGTGGTTTGTGTGTCCCCTCCCGCCCCTGCAGCCCGCCGCCCAGGAGTGCACAAAGCAATAATAAAGACCCCAGTGAAGCTTACCCCGTCTGACTAAGCAAGTCCAAAGGGATGGGGACAGCAGAGGACTTTATTTAAGTCTGCTGCTGGGATGAGGGCTTTGGGACAGGCTGCCCCTTTTCTTGTTTGATGTCCAGTCCTGGAGAGAGGGCGGTGAGCTGTTGGGGCCATAGTCCCAATGAACCTAAATATTCCTCCTCCTGCATTATGTGAAGCGGCTGCGGAGCCTTTCAGAGACTGAGTGGCCTGGAGGGGGTGGGGGACTGGCCACTTCAGAGGAGGGAGGGAGCCTGTGAGCTGTGGCTGGGAACAATGGGGTGGGGGCTTTGCAACTCAGAGCACTGTGCCCTGCCCTGTGAACTCTCCTCCTCTGACCTCCCCCAAATTGAGCCTAACAATGGGACTGTGGGAATGCCAGAATGTAAGCAGCTCTGCCAGGCTTTTGCATTTCTCCTCCAAGTCTTGTTTCCAGATGGGAGAAAGAGGCTGAAGGGAAGGGGAGGTCTCTAGCAGAGTCATTCATGTTAGGCTGCGTGCAGCGGGTTGATGGCTTTGTCAGCAAGAGGTGATGGGGTCCTAGGGATTCCTGATTCACTTTTGGATAGTTCAGATCCCTGCTTGTGCCCGGTGACCACAGCAGACTTTGAAAGGCTGTGGAAGGACTGAAGTGTGCAGATCAAAGATACTTTGACTCATCACCCCATATTGGCAACATTGAAGGGGTGTTGGACAGTCCCCAAGTCATTCAAGAGCTGATAACCAGACACAGTATTTGGGAGGTGCTGGGCAACCCTGTTGGGGTATCAGTGTTTAGATGTTCAGTGTTTAGCTTTGTCCCTTCCCATCCATCTGGTTTAAGAATGTAGAGCGCTGAAGTTTCAGATTAATCCCCCTTGTGAGTTTTAATGGCTGGTGGATGAAGAGCCACAGAGGGGAACTTCTTTGGAGAAATAGGCCCCAGGACTTTAAAGGCTTGTGCCTGCAGAAAAGCCCCCAGCCACAGTGGGAACAGAATGAGACACAGAGCCTGGCCTGGTGGGTTTCCATGAGGTTTTTTTTGGTTTAGATTAAACAGAAAATCTGGAGGAAACAGCTTTCTGACAACATATACTTCCACTCTTCAGTAATTTTTTCCCCCCAAGTTTGAGAAATGCCCAGATTTTCCAACCTCGAAAGGATATGTTGATTCAGATCTGCTCAGAATTTTCTTGTGGACTATGAATTTCTTGCCTTTGGGGGTTTTGCTCCTCTTGATGAACACAAAAGTTTATTTTAGAGATCTCCATGGTGATTACCTGAAGGTGTGCGACCCTTGACAAAACGTCCAAGGCCAGGAGGGTCTGCTTCCTGGTAGCCCGCGTCTGTCAGTGCTTGCTCCAAGACTCCAGGAAGAAATTTCTTTCTACTGGTAACCTAAACCAAGGGGCATTCAGAGGATAAATCTTGCTGAAGAGCATACCAAACAATGTGTTCTGCTCTTCCCATCCCTTATTAAAAAATAACCTGCTCTTCTTGATTTCTTTTTGCATTCTCTTTCTCTTGATTAAGATTTAGTTTGTAATTCAGATGCACTTTCTGGGAGAAGGTAGTTGTGTTTGGAGGACAAGTTTGAACTGGTTCTTTGGTTGAATATGAATTTTGCCCACAGAGAGACGTAATCACTGAGAACAAAACAATAAAAAGCCCAAACACCAAGGAACCAGGAGGGTGCTGGACCCTGGGGAGAGAGGATGTCTGTTTGGGGCTTGCCAGGCCCCATCTGGCTTAGCAGGTGGGACACCGGGAACTGCATCTGGAGACGACCTGGCCCAGGTGGAGTTGGTGGCAGAGAGGACTGCCAACCTCCTGAAGTGTGATTCACATCCTGCACGTTGAGTCTGGACTCACAGAGGGCCTCTCTTTTCCTGTCGCCTCACCCTGTCCTTGTCACTACAGCTCGCGCCTGCCTGACTTCCAAGCCCACTTAAGATTGTGTCATGCCCACTTCCAGGCATCGGGGATATATAACCGAGGGCAGGCCAGGCAAGGCTTTGGCCTCGTGAAGCTTTCTTCCCAGAAGGGGAGACCGAAACCAAACAGCTCATTAGATAACTACGGAGGCCATTTCTGGGAAAGAGGTGTGCTCTCTAGAAAACAGTGGAAGTTGACCTGATAGATGGTGACCGGGAGGGACATTGCCTAGGAGGGTAAAGGAAGGTCACAGAGAGGAGGCCTGAAGCTCAGCTTCGTGACTTTGAGAGGAGTGGCCTTCCATGCACAGGGAGCGGCAGATGCAAAGGCAAGAGGCTGAACTGAAATTGCTGAGGGGCAGGGGTCGGGGACTATGGAAGAGCCCTTGCTGGCTGGGGGCAGGTAGGGGAAGCCACCATAGGTATCCTAGCGCAGGATCTGGGCATGGTACCCACGGTACCTGTTAATGTCCTTTCCAAATCCACTTCTGAGACTCTGACTGTTGCCTGCGTAGGTCACAGTGAGACTGGCCACCAAGCTGTCCATAAAATGGGAGCTTGAGTCCTCCAGAGCTCCTGGGAGAACAGCCAAGGATGCTAAAATCAGCCTTA
Organism: Marmota flaviventris; assembly: GCF_047511675.1. Lineage (NCBI taxonomy): Eukaryota > Metazoa > Chordata > Mammalia > Rodentia > Sciuridae > Marmota > Marmota flaviventris. The sequence continues at coordinate 9,855,371 of NC_092501.1, forward strand.
ATAAGGGCCCTAGGAGACTTCAGGAGGAGAAGGAAATATAGACTAGATGGTGACAGTCATTCACAGGTGTCAGTATCCCTGAAATCACCAAGTTGTGTACATTCAACATGTGCGACTTTTTACATCAGCCAGATCTCAATAAAGTGGTTTTAAAAATTATAATGATTTTTTAAAAAGCATTGTGTCTGCAAGAAAGTGCTCCAGCCACATTTTGCAAGCAGAGCTCCAAGAGCCCGGCGTGGTTGAATGAATCGATCTCTACCCGCCTGCAGTACCCGAACCAGCCCCCAGCGCTGCCTCCTGGTGCTCCCAGGACTGTGGGTGCTCCGCCCCCTGGCGTCACTGTTATTCACATAGGTGGGTGTGATGTGAAAGGCAGCATTGTTTCTGAATCAATAAGGGGCTGAATGTGTGTTGTACAGTGAGTGTCTGAGCCTCAAGTACCTCCTTATCGCCAGCGCGGTGGAGGATAGGTCCAAATAAAACACATTATCAGGCTTTGTTGACTTTCCAAGCCCAGCAGCTGTATTAATGGGGCTCTTTATGTCCACTGCCTTTATGAACTGGGTTTTCTCACTTTCTTTCTCTGGGAACTTCTAAATAAAGCTCTTGCTGAAGAATGATGAGGGCGTTGCAGTTGGACGGTTGAACAGGAACCGTTTGCTTAGTGCAGTTCTTACTTGCAAAATGGGGAAAAAATATAAGAAAAGACCACCCCCCAAGAAGAAAGGGAGGGACTGGGTTGCCCACTTGGTGGCCTTCCTTATCGTATTTAAATTTACGGTGCTCAGCTGATACGTGGAACAGTTACTTCATGAGAAGATTTCCTCCCTGCAATTACAAACTTAAAAAAAAAAAGAAAGAAAGAAAAGAAAACTGACAGATGTTTTTGCAATTAGAATCCTAGTAATTGCCCGGTTGACTTAGTCTGTGTGTAGCACGGCACTGGAATAATTTTGAAAAGATCTAGAGTACCAGTATTGTGTCATTATCTAAAACTTTAAAAATGCCTACTTGTGGCCTCCTTTCTACTATTGGGTAGGTTATAGTTATTGCTGTCGGCTGGGCACGTTCAAGACGAGTGGTAGCTGCAAATAGTTCCAATTCTACTAAATCGAAAATGAGTATGTTTAATAGCTTTGCTATTGTTATTCCATGCTATAGGTCCGTAGACTTGCTTCTCCTTGGATTTTCCTTGGCTTATATGCTGTTTAAATATTTTATGAATCACCATAAAGAAGAGATTTGAATTTCTGTCTTCTCTTGAAATATCAGAAGATCCAGCAACACCAGGTCTCTGCAGGGCCTGTGCTTGCCCTGACTCCATAGTCCCTACCACTCCCTATCGTCTCTCTGCCTTAGAGACTTGATTTGGCAATTTCTCGTAGCACCTTTGCTTTTCTTAGAGAAATGTTTCTCTGTACTCATGTCTTTATCCAAGTAGAAGTGTAGAAAATTACCCAGGTGGCTGTATGCTTAACAAAACTTGGAGTGCGCTGCTCCCCAGGCCAAGCTCTGTTGGTGATATTCACTGGGCCCTTGAATTCATCTGCATTTGTCACTTCATACTTATGTCCCTTGTGCTTGAAGTCACCTTTCCTCCCTCTTCCTCGAGCCCTTGGCTGGAATGTCATCTGCCCACCTGATCAGGTCGGCTGGCTCTCTGCCGGCCACACAGCACTTGCCCTGCTCTCTTGTCGCTTTGTGCTTGAGATTTAAATGTGACTGTCTTTGACCGACTCTCAGCTCTCTGAGTTCAGGAACTTCTGTTTTACTCCATAAGTCCAGTTTCAGGACATGGCCAAGCATTCTTTAAATATTTTAAGAAACAAAATGAATGAGCTACCTGCATTTGCATTTTGGACAAAAAAATCAGATATAATGTCATTTTATTTGAGTCCTGTAACATTTTGGGTCAATTCCTGGCAGTTTCAGCATGGGACGACTACTTCTGAGAAGAGAGAAGAGCCCTTTCCTTCTTTCACTCTATAGCAGAAATTGGTGTGAGCCCTCTTTTCAGGGATGTGCTCAGGATGAGTGAATTATCACCTTGTATCTGGTGCTGTTCCCAGTGCATGGGTCTCTTATGGCACTTTGACTCTATGTGGGTGGGGGGATGCAGACAATAGCCTTAAAAACAAATAAGATAAGTGCAGGTATTGATAAACTCTGGAATGAAGTTAGAACAGGTGGGTGGACTGGGGAGTGGCTCGAGGGGGCAGGTGGAGGTAACAGCCTGAGGTCAGCTGGGAATGTCTTGGCCCCTGTGCTACTCCCGCTTGCTGTTTGCACTGAGATTCCAGTGATAAGAAGACACCACCCTGAGGGAGACCTGGGGGAGGAGTGCTCCAGGTCTAGCCAAGGTCCTAGCTTTATACATTTGAGGGGCGAAGCCTTGGCTGATGTAGCAGGGACTTAATGAACGAGGAGCTTAGTGCGGGTGAGATGAGGGAGAGTGGAGCAGGGGTAACACAGGCAGGAGCTTACAGATCACTCAGAAGCGTGGCTGTCTGCATCACTGGGGTGCTGTGCCTTTCTCAGACATGCAGCCTCTGGAAGCTGTGGGCTTGAGAATCAAACCTTCGACTTGAACCTGCCTCCACCTCCTGCCAAGCACCACCTTCAAGAATCCTTTGGCTTCTATGAGCCCCAGATCTCAGCTGTGAAGTCAGATTCACACCATCACTGGACTGAATCTTTCCTTGTTCCTTCATCCACATACACGGTGCTTCTGCTGAGCGCTGGGCGCCGAAACACATCCTTGAACCTGGCAATGCGGGTTTCTCTGCCTTCGTGGAGTTTACAGTCTACTTGGAAAAGACGATTAATAATAAGCAATAGGAATAAGATAACTTCAGGTACTGATAAGATTATGAACAGAGAGTGACGGAGATGGAGCTAGCGATCTATTAACTTGTCCCCATTTTACTTCCAAGGTCACTCAAGTTCAGAGCCCCTAAAAGGCAGAACAGATCAAAGCCTGTCCTCTGGCTCCGAAGTCCTTGCTCTTTCCCAGTACCACCTAGCTGGTGGTTTTATCCTCCTCTCCCCAGAGTAGAATAATAAATGACTTACCTTGTTTGAATGAATTTTGGATAGTCAGAATGTCTGCCTAGGGTGTCCAGGGGCCTGTGTGGTGCTAAGTCTACTGCATGGGTGCAGATGGGAACTGTCGGGCCTCTCTGGAATCCCGTGGTTGCTGTGACAGCCTGGGGCTGTGAGTCTGTCCCAGCTGAAGGGCTGTGTGGCTGGATCCAGGAGGCCCCACCCCAGCTCTACCTGCTGCCACCCTCCTGGGCTCCAGGGCACTTTGACAACTGCTGTTCCAGGGGAATTCCCCACCAGTGCTCAGCTCTCTGAAGCAATGGCTCTCGCCCTGTTCTGTGGCCAGACACCCTGAGCTGCTGAAGAGAGGCCAAGGGGCTGCCTGAGCTGCACACAAGTCCAGTGGCCTGCATGGGACTTGAACGTGGTCTTTACCGTCTGAATCTACAGCACATCCCACCCACCATCTTCCTTCCCGCTTCCTCCTCCCCAGACCCAGGCCACCAGGGGGTCACTTTATAGTGACACATCCTCACCAATACCTTCGGATTGTAGGGTTTGCCTATAGCAGGGCCGTTGATGCTGCTGGGTGACTTGAGTTGATGCTGGCCTTTAGCCACTGTACTTGGACACTAAATCTCACAGTAGGGAGGGGCGTTTTTGGTTCTGGAACCTTCCTCAAGGGGGCAGGTTCCTTGCCTGCCAAGAAGTCAGGCCTGGTCTTACGGAACATGTTCCATTCAGAGCTCCTGCTATACCTGAAAGATTTATTATTTGTATTTTTGCAATTTGAAACAAGTGAAGCGGATTCTTCAGTGAGCTTGGTTAAGTGAGGAGGGATGGTGGCCCTAAGGAAATGCCCTGCTCCCTGCCTCCCCTCTGGAGGCCCCCAGGCTCCAGCCCTCTGCAGATCCCTCCTGTCCACCCGGCCAGATCTCCCTGTCTTTGGAGTCTCATCTGCTGAGCCCAAAGATACTGAGGTTTGAAAGGTGGTGCTGGACTCTCTCAGGCCCTTGCTCATTACACTCCTCCTAGAGCATCTATGTCCAGCACATCTCTCCTCTTTCCTCCTGGGAGCAGCAGGTCACAGGCCCACTTGGCCCCATCAGGCTGTGCCTCTCAGCTGGGGGTCTGATGTCTGCTGATGTCATCTCCTCCATCTCAACTCAACGTGTACAACTGGATCTTCACCCCAAACCTGCTTTCATCTAATGCTTTCTCTCATCACCACCTCCATCATGACATCATTATTGTCATCATCACTGCCACCACCACCATCTCCATCATCATCAATACCACCTCCATCATCATTACCACCAGCACCACCTTTTCCATCCTCACCATCATCATCATCTCCATCACCACTACCTTCATCATCATTACCACCACCACCACCATCTCCATCATCATCAATACCACCTCCATCATCATTACCACCAGCACCACCTTTTCCATCCTCACCATCATCACCATCTCCATCACCACTACCTTCATCATCATTACCACCACCACCACCATCTCCATCATCATCAATACCACCTCCATCATCATTACCACCAGCACCACCTTCTCCATCCTCACCATCACCACCATCTCTATCACCACCACCTCCATCAACATCATCATCAATACCACCTCCATCATCATTACTACCAGCACCACCTTTCCCATCCCCACCATCACCACCATCTCTATCACCACCACCTCAATCATCTCCATCTCCATCCTCATTATCACTACCACCTCCTCCACCACCATCCTCATCATCTTGTTAATCTTAAACCTGGTATCACAGTAAGATCAGTTAGTCTTTTTCCATTATGGAGACTGGCACAGAACTAGCCATGCCAGTTCCACGGAACATCATAGGTCTGATGAAGTTTGCCTCCGATATTGATTGTCAGTTTTTAAAAACTAAACAATAAAAGAATAATGCTTTTGATTTAGAACTCAGAGGGTTTAGGTCTTCAGACTGAAAAATGTGAATCCTCCCAAGGACAAGAACTGGAATCTCTTTCATTCATTTAACAAACATTTATTGAGTGCCTACCATGAGTCAGTCCCTGTTTCAGGGATGGGAATGTAGTACCCTCATGGAACTTGCATTACAGTGGAAGGAAATGGACAAATGAATCAGAAACTATATGTTGGGAATATTAATACTATAACAGGAAAAAAAAATCCCGAAGGGATACACTGTAATTGGAATGGGCCATTTTAGATTGCATAGTATATTAGCTTTTTTGCTGTGTAGCAGGAAACATTAAAATCTCAGTGGCTTATGACAACAAAGACTTATTTGGGGGTTCCTCATTCATCTGTGGGTTCCTCATCTGCACTGGATGAATGGCGCTGGGTAATGATCTAGGCATGTGCTTCTCGTGCTGGACCTCAGCAGTGCAAGTGGGTGGGTGGAAACACATAATAGCTCTTGGAACTTCAGTTCAGGCCTGGCTTCCTGTCCTGACACCCTGTGTCTCTGGCCAAAGCAAGTCATGTGACCTATGTCCTTAGAAGTTGCCTGCCCATGGTGAGAGGTGCTTCAAAGTCCCCTGGATTGGGAAGCCCTTAAAGTAGGTGACTTTTAAGCTGAGACCTAAACAGAGAAGAAACCAGCCCCATGCTGATCTTGATGAAGAGTCGCAGGTAGAGGGCTCAGGCAGGAGAAGGGTCCTTGCAGAGCAGACTGGAGCAGTGGATAAACAGAATCAAGGGCAGCTGAAGTGCTGGGGGCAAGAAGGAGACTCAGGGAACTAGACAGGCACCTGGCCACATGGACCTGGGGAGCGCAGTGATGAGTTTCGGTTTTGCAGTGGGAAGAGTAGGGTGACCTATTTGTGTTTCACATGAAAACTCTTTGCTGGGTCTGGTGTCTATTATTGGCAGGTAATGCCTGCAGGGTGGGCAGTTTTGGAAACTTGCAAGAATGACCTGAAGCCTCAGAAGTTTGTGTGTCTCGAAGGACTCAGAGTCTATCCTGGAAAAGCAGAGGACAGTGCAGCCCAAGCTCCGGCCTCTGCTTTGTTGAAGAGTGCAGTCTCTTTCCAAGGGCTGTCCCTCCCCATGGAACCACTTGATTTGTCCTGGAGGACGAGTTCAGGGTGGGCCCAGATATGTATACCACCCCAACCCAAGCTCCTTTTAATTCAGAGCAGAAGCCTCAATAAGGAATCACTTGAGAAGAAAGACTGCTTTCATTTATTGTTTTTTCTCTAAAGTTTAAACATTCTTTGCACCCGAGTGGCTGTTGCTTATGCATCTGACTTACTTAGGCCATTTGCTCTTGTGTGTGTGGTCCAGGGCAGCCTGCTTCAGTAAGGAGCGTGTTAGACACTTGGACTTTATCCAGCAGGCATTGTGTACGTGTGCGTGTGTGTGTGTGTGTGTGTGTGAGAGAGAGAGAGAGAGAGAGAGAGAGAGAGAGAGAGAAAGAGAAAGAGAGAGAGAAGGGAGGGAGGGAAGGGAGGGAGGGAAGGGGAAGAAAGAGGGGAGAAGAAAAAGAAGGAGGGAGGAAATGAGAGGGTAGGGGAGAGGGAGGGAGAGAGAATTTAAATAGCAACTCAAGCCCGAGGTTCTCAGATGAATGGCGCACATTTAATTCGAAGAATGTGAGTTCCTTTTTTAAAGCTTCAGCCGCTGTCAGTCATATTGCACGCACACCAGTGTGGTTCCAGTTGGCGCTGTGGACACAGTACGCTCCGGTGGTGTTCATGACTGAGTTATTAAGAGCAGTCCGTGAGGATCAAGCACAAAACCATCTCAACAAATAGAAAAATTTTGTGCAGTGCTTTCTGCCAGCTGTGTGCCTGGTCATGGAGCACGATGTGTAACAGTGTGCCCGTGGACTATTTTGGGAAAAACAGTCATTTCGTCAAGGGGAAGGCTTGGGTCGGAGATTTTGTTTGGATCACTTGCCAAGAAATTGGTGTCCAAAAATTAAATATGAAAAATGTTAAGAGAATTGGAAACCAAGGCAGGAAGCTCTGCTTGTCAAAATTTAACTATTACTAACCTGTTAGAAAGCAGGATTGCCGAGCTGCTCTGTCTCATTAATAACATATAATCTGTTCTACACGTCAAGTCTGTGATCCTCTGGTGGGTAAGTAGACGTATCAGAAGCTTTAAAGTGAAATGGCCAAGACGAAGCCTTGGCTTTGTCACTTACTAATGGCATGAACATGGGCAAGTCATCTCAGTTTACTCATCTGTAAATGGGGAGCGGTCCTGTGCACCTCACAGGTTTTTGAGATGGATGAATGAGATCAAGCTTTCCACTTTGAGCTTGTGCTAATGTGCCCGATGACTTCGGTGACAGTCACAAGCTGAGGCTCACCATTGAGCACTGTAGTAATACTTAGGAAATATGAATTTCAGCCTTTTTTCGTTTACATCCCTATAACTATTTAGTTGACTAATCAAAGAAAAAAGCCAGGGCCAATGCTTCTGCTCTAAAAGATGGTGGGGAGCAGATTGTAAGCACAGGCAGGAGGAGAACATGAGGACAACGGGTTTCAACCTGATGCTGCTCGGAGTCTCATAAGTGAAGAGAGTGCTTTGAGACCCTCATCTCGTTCTTGTTTCCACACATCCGAGGCCTGTCAGTTTGGGATGACAAAAAGTTCCCCCAAGAGAGAGAAGCATCACTTGGCTCTGGGTAGCCATAGCTGGGGCACCAGGTAGGACCCCAGCAGGGTGGGGAGCTGACCACAGGCAGCTGTGAGGTCTCCAGGGCTGACAACGTCGTCTCAAACCCCCGGGGAGCCCACCCAGACTCCTGACACAACGTAATTGCTCAGGATTTATTTATTACATCAATGAACAAATGAATTGATCGAGACTGAACCAAGAGGCAGGACTCAGAGTCAAATTCTGCTCACTCCAGGCCCAGGTGGAGTTTACCCTCACACCTGTGGGTCCTTCCCACCCTGGTTCCTGTAGTTTGTATTATTGGCAGAACTCTCGGGTCTTTCTTTACTCAGTTTTCAAGGTTACTCCTTAATTCAGCCTATTTTTAAAACAGGAGGAGTTCCCCCCTAGGTGTCAGCTGTGAACTTGGGACTGCCCTTTACCCTAAAGACCCCATAAGAAAGGGGTGTGCCTCCTCTGTTGAGCTGATACTGGGGGCAAGATTGATTAAAAAAAACAAATAGCTAACATTTTTTCCTGAAAAAGAGACATAAACAGCCAGCGCACACACTCAAAAAATGTTCAACATCTTTAGTCATCAAAGAAATGTAAATCAAAACCACAATGAGAAACCACTTCATACCCATTAGGATCGCTATAACAATAGCAAAAACAATAATAATAATAATGAAAAAATGGAAAATAGCATGTTGGCTGGACTTAGAGACATTAAAATACTCCTGCATTACTGGTAGGAATATAAGACAGTGAAGTTAAACATAGAATTAGCATATTAACCTAGCAATTCCTCTCCTTGGTATATAGCCTCAATAATCGAAAACATGTGCTTAAACAAGAACATACACTAATGTTCATAGCAGCACTATTTACAAAAGCTGTAAGATCTAGACACCCTCCATGTCCATCAATAGACAGATGAAAAAAAAATATGGCGGACCCATACAACAGAATGTTATTTAGCCATAAGAAGAAATGAAGTGCTGATAAGCACTGCAGTGTGGATGGATGCAAAAGATTACATATTGAATGCTTTCAGTTAAGAAGAGCAAATCCGTAGAAACAGAAGAGTGGCTACAGGAACTGGGCAGGTGGGAATGGGAGTGGCTGCTCATGGGCACAGCGTTTTCCTCCTGGAGTGACCCAAGAGTCTAGAATGGGTGGTGCTAAATGATACATTGAAAATGGTAATTTTATGTCAATCTTGTTGCAAAAGAGATACATTAGTTAAAAAAGCAAACAGTGATTGCTGGTGGCTTTAGAGGGTGTAAGAGATGTGTGATTCTGGCCTGGGGGACTTGGGTGGAGACAGAGGTCTCCCTGGCTGGTGTGTTGGATGGGACAGGTTTTTGGACAGAAGTGACCTCATGAGGACAGGATCTTGAAGAGAAGGGGATGTGTCCAGGCAGAAGAGGGAAGAGTATGGCGGTGTGAGTAGCATCCAAGGCTTCTGGACTGAGTCGTCTTGCAAGGTTGGTGAAGGTTGGCGACAGGGACGGGCTGGATATAGTGTAATGGGCAGGGGGACCCAGCCGCCAGCATTCAAAGACTGCTCATCCCATGCAGGCAGCTTTGTAAGGGCTCTGCATCAGTCAGGTGTTTAATCATCCCCAGACTCTGACTTTTTCCCTCGACTTTTGCCTGTGATGAAACAGTGTGGAAGTTCTGCTGGAGCTTTGTAGGTTTTATACCATTTAGATGTTTTCCTCCTTTCTGTTCTCAGTGACGGAGTGCATTTGGTCAGTCATCGTAAGTGTCTTCCCTCGCACAGCTGACCGTAGAGCACCTGCGGGGGTAGGTGCTTGTAAAGAGGAGCCTGAACCTCCAGCCTCCGGGCTGAGGCCACTGTACAAGGCATCCCGGGTGCATTCAGGGACGTCGGCACCTTTGTTCTCAGAACCCCATGTGCGGTCATGTGTCTTTGTCTCCCGTGTGTTGGGTTATGGAGAACAGTTGTGGCACTGTGTTGCTCTGTATTACAGGGTTAAAAATAGCTGAGAAAATGTAAACAGATCTAGAGCAGCATTTGTAGGTCATAGGCTCGGATGACACGATTTGAAAACCACTGCTAACACTTTCAGACCCTGTTTAGCCTCGTCCAGTCCTATCGTGGAGTAGATCGCAGTCTTGTTGCAGCCCACGTTTATTTTGTGTCCTGTCTCATAATAAGAGTTTAAAAAAGCATTGTTTAGTCCATGACAGCTTTAGCCGCTTGTCTTCAGATAGAATGGCTGTGAGTCAAACTTGATGAGTGGTTGTCTGTCCAGTTCCCTTTCATTATGTACGTATGTCTATGAGCAATTCCACTTCCGGCCTCCGCAACTGCTAGAAAATTCTTTGTTGTTCTCCTACATCCCTCATACCATCTTTAAAAGTAATTCAACATTTCATTTTATAATACTTTTAGATTTACCCCCCAAAAAATTGCGAAAGTAAGAGTGTTTATGTACCCCATACCTGGTTTCCCATTATTAACACTTGTACCCGTGTGGTGCATTGAATCAATATTGACACATTATTAACCAGTCCACCCTACATTCAGATTTCCTTGGTTTCACCTATCACCCTTTTCCTGTTCTGGAATTCCATCCAGAATTCCATGTCATATTCCTTAGGCTCACCTTGGCTATGACAGTTTCTCTGACTTTCCTTATTTTTGATAACTTTGACGTTTTTTTTTTTTTAAATATTTTTTATTTTGTTTATTTATTTTTATGTGATGCTGAGGATCGAACCCAGTGTCTCACATGGGCAAGGCAAGTGCTCCACCACTGAGCCCCAGCCCCAGCCCAACTTTGACAGTTTTAAGTAGTGCTGATCAGGTGCTTCTTGAATTATCCTTCAACTGGAATTTTTCTAATATTTTTTCCTTGATCAGATTGGAATTTTGGGCTTTGGGGAGGTGAGTGGCCGTTCTTGTCCCATCATATCAAGAGGACTCTCTAGCAGCATGATATCACTGTTGACATTGACCTTGACCATGCGCCCAGTTGCGTTTGCCAGGGTTATTTACTGCACAGTGGGCTGCTCCTTCCTCCCTCTCATGCTGTTCTCTGGGAAAGGAAGTCAGAGGCACAGCCCACCCCAAAGGAGCTGAAAGTTCGATTGGAGCTTTATAGGTTTTATACCATTTAGATGTTTTCCTTCTTTTTCTTCTCAGTGATGGAGTGCATTTGGTCAGTATAAAATGAGGACACCCCTGAGGACGATGATTACATGTCCCTCAGCTTTCCCCCCAGACCAGATTTCTCCACAGTGACACAGTTAATGTGTTGAGCAGGATAATTTGTTGTCACGGGGCCACCTCTGCTTTGGAGGAGGTTTACCAGCATCCCCAAGTGCCATGTACCAGATACTAGCAGCACCCTACCTCTGTGAAGACAACAAAATGCACCTCTAGAAATTTCCAAATGTCCCCTGGAGGGCAAAATTCCTCCTGACCCCAGCCCCTGGTTAAGAACTACACCCTTGTGATTAATCATGCTACTGTGGCGGCACTGTAAAGAAAGAACTTCAAAAAGTATGTATAGAGTAAACAAAGATTTTTTTTCTAAAGGCATTAAACTATTATATCACAGTAAGAATGCCCCCATTCAGGAGTTAAACTGACAGATTCAGGAAATAATTAATTTAGGTTCAAAGTGCTGCCTAAGTCCATGGACACAGAACAAAAAGCAAAGCAAACATCTACGATTCATGCATGCTATTCCCATAGAGTCAGCATGAGTGGTGCCACCTGGAGTTGTGCAAGATATCAGCCCTGAGTTTACAGATCCTAAAGAAGTCCCTAGAATACTTCTCCCTTTATTTTAGTCAGGACTGGTAAAGTTATGCTGTGGTAACAAACATCCCCTCAATCTCAGTGACGAAAAACATCAAAGATTTATTTCTCATTCATGATATATGTACTGTAGGGTCAAAGATAACTCTGCTTTTTGTAGTTATTGGGAAACACAGGCTGCTCTGGACAAGAGCACCCTTGGCTCTCGTCAAGATTTTGTGGCATGTCAAAATCTTCATAGTGCTTCATGTCTTACACTGGCAATCATAAATTTCTGGAAGTGATATTCATCATTTTCTTGTAAAGTTCTTTGGCTAAACCAAGTCACAGGCTATGCCTAACTTCATGAGGACAGAGAAGAACAGTCCTACCACACACCTGGGAGAAGGTGAGGCAGAGTGTTTGTGAACAGCCTAACAATCACCACAACCTTGAAATGCAAAAAATGGTACTGTGTGAATAGGATGTTATTAAGGAAACACTATACAGGTAATTCCTGGGATACCTTTCCATCTTGATGACAAGTCCTCAAAAATATTTGTTGAATAAAATGACTATCTCAAAATATCCATAGTTTTTTTTTTTTTTTCAGAGAAAGGAAATTACAAAAAGAGTCATTAGTATAAAGTAGATCTTCTCACCAGGTCTAAACAGAGATTTAGGGAGTGGCTGTGTTGGAATAATGCCCCTCCCACGTCTCCTTCCATGGCTTTCTGTCTATGACTTGATATTTATCTTTATTGGAGATAGCCATGGAGTTGGACCAAGAGGGCTGGTGAGAGAATTAGTTTCACACGAAGGGCTGAAGGAGTTGTTTTGATGAAGTATTCTGTAAGATTCTGGATAGAAGTAGTGTAGCATAAGTAGGGGTGGGGCGGGGGTCTCAATGATGATGGAGCACCCCAGAGTGAAGATGGGGAGCCACCTCCTCTTTCTTCCCCTGCTGTCCAGTAAGGTCTCATTGAGGTGGCTGTGGCATCATTGTGACTGTGAAGGAGCACACGGGAGGTGCCTTCTTCAGATGGTTCGCTGAGCAGCAGGATTACAGGGAGGCTGGAGTGAGGAAATAGGGGAGATGCACCTGTGTCATCCTGGAAGTAACTGGGGAAGATAGAAATGGAGGGCTGAGCTTTTTCAGATAAGTAGGGAAGTCTAGGAGCTTGCAGATTCTAGGCATTCATTTAATATCATTCCATTTCTATCCAAAGTCTTATGAAGTTGGGAGATATTCCAGTTGTGTGACAAATTAAGAAGATTTGAAAGAGTCTGTGTAAGGAAAGAACAGGGCTAAACAGGTTGGCTGATGCCAAGATCTGTGAGTGGGAGAGTTAGAAAAGAGGTCTGTTGTAGGTATTTTAGTGTTGGTTCTTGGTGAGCAGAGGAGTATTGTTTGTTGGTGAGTGGTAGTGCAAGCAATAACATTGACTTAGGTTAGAAAGGGAATCAGGACAGCATGGTCAAATTACTGAATCCTGAAACTAAGTATTGTTTAGAGTGTGCATGCATGTGAGTGTGCGTAGTTATGTGTGCATGTGTAGAAACATACATCTAGCAGCCACCAAGGCCTCTCTGCAAGGTAGCACACACAAGGGCAGGCCTTGGCTTATGCCTGCTTGCTTGCTATGCATTTTATCCTTGGATCCTCTGTGAACATAGGTGCTAGCTGTTCAGGAGAGTGTGGTTTGGAACTTGGGGCCATTAGCACCCTTAGCTCTCGTCAAGCCTCAAAGAGGGATCACTCGTCTCGTGGGCATGGTGAAACACTCCCTTCTCACCCACAAGGTCTCCAAGTTGTTTGGTCTGGTGTTGTTGTAATGATGGGATGTTCATTCATGTGGTCAAGTTTGTTTTTGTTAATTGCCTGTGAGTCAACAGCTATGTTACTCTCTACAAGGAGAAAGCTTATGTTCTTACCATACACGTGTCCAAGTTTATTGAGTAAAGAAAGAAGGGCCCTGGAGAAGCATCTTTGAAGTTATCCACCTCCAGAAGAGAAACTGATGCTCTCTCCCCATCAGTGATGTGCAGAACAATCAAGAACCAAGTCCCAGCCATAATGAACTTAGCCTTGGGAGGTTAGGGGAGGGCAGCAGGGACAGAGGCAGGCGAGGCAGGCCAAGGCTCTGCTCCCTTCAGACAAGGTACAGATATTGATGAGTTTAAGAAACAATGGGGAGGGAAATGTCATTATGGATCTTAATGAACTAGGAGCAACTCTCAAAAACAAAAGCAGAATGCAAATGTTTCAACAAGGCAAAGAGTTTGGTCAACCCAGTGGAGAGCGAGAAAGAAGAAGAAAAAACTCAAAATAAGTATAGAGACTGAAAAAAAAAATAAAATGTGAAAAGAAAATCCTAATGTAACTATAATTACAGTACAATTAAAAGTCAAGTATGCAGATCTGATACAGAACTGAACTCCAATGATATTTTGTCAGGAAGAGAACAGTGATAGAAAAGAATTCAGTAAGACTAATAAGGAGAGAAAGAAAAACCACATACTAGGCAAATGTGAAACAGAAGAAAGCTGGAATCTCCATATTCTGATGAAATTAAGTTAAAGATAAAAACCATGAAGGGACCCAGAGGAACATGACATATTTATTAGTGCAATACTGGGGTAAATGTCACCATAATGAACACAAGTGCTCCTGATAATATTGCTTTAAAACATATCGAATCACAATTGACAGAACTCTGGGAAGAAATAAGTCAACCATTGTGGATAATAACTTTGTTTATTTTTTTCTCACTTTTAAAAATTGGTGCATTATAGTTATATGTGCTGATAGGATTTGTTGTTGGACAGTAATTTTAAAACAGTTCTTTTAAACTGATGGATCAAGTAGACCAAAGGTGGGTAAAGATAAGATGGATCTGAATAATGTAGCAAACTGAGAAACTATTAAGATATGTATGGAATTCTAGACCCAACCAACAGGAAAGGTAGTTTTTTTTTTTTTTTTTTTTTTAAGAATACATTGTTCACCAAAATCGCTATCTACTAGGCTACCAAAGAATCTTTTATATTCTGAAGAATCATATTTAATGCAGAAAGTGTTCCCAATAAAACTAATAAAATGAGAAATCTGTGTCAGAGGAAAGATCACAAAAACAGCCCAAATATCTGGAACCTAAATAATCTAGGTTAAACCAGGAACCATAAGGGAAATTATAAAAATACAAAGAACAAAAGAAAAAAAAAGCTTCTAAAAGTCACCTATTAAAATTTGTTTATACAGCTAAAATAGAACTTAGTGGGATTGTATAGAAAGAGTGAAAACAAATTAAGAGTTCATATGGAAGAGTTAGGAAAAAAAGTCCAAAGAAATAAGAAGGATAGAGATAATAAATTTATGATAGGAATTTAAGATACATTAAAAATAATAGAGAAGGTCAACAAAACCTGAATTGAGTACTGTGTGAAAACAAATATAAGACCCTAGAAGGCAGGCCGCTTCCTCCTGGCAGGAATGATCAGGATAAAGAGTAAAAAAGTAAACAATAAAAATAGAGCAAGAAAAAAGAAGGAAATAAACTAGACATAGTTGAGGAAAGTACTGTGAAAGAATAGTATGAAAAACTATCAGTAGATTTAAAAACTACAGGAAATGGAAAAATTCATGGAAAGTTTTCTGTGAAAACTACATTTCTGGAAAAATATAAAATGCCAAAGTTGATGAAAGAAAAATTGGAAAAAGTAAATAGATCAGTAAGTGGTAATAAAATTAAAATGGCAATCAAGGTCTTTTCTCTCATAAAAGTCCCAGATCCTGTGGTTTTATTGGTGAGTTCTACCAAAGTTTTAAGAAATAGACAACTCTAGAAAAGAGAAAAATGGTAAAGGCATCAGAGATCCTTTTATGAGACAAGCATATTTTTTATTATGTTTTTATTTGTGCACCATAGTTATGCATAATGTTGGGGCTCATTGGGGCATATTCACAAATGCATGCAACATAATTTTCTCGTTTCATCTCTAGTACCTTCCCTTTCCCTCACCTCCTCCCTGCCCGATCCCCTTCCTCTCTTCCACTGGTCTTCCTTCTATGTATTTATTTGTCTTAATCAGTGAGACTAGGATATTCTTGACTCCATTTCTATCAAAGACAGTGCAAATGGCCTTTTCACCTTGGAACATAAACCTTAAAAAATGCACAGTGAAATACAAGCTAAACAAGTATAAATGTGTAGAAAGGAAGAGATGAAACAAAAATTGTAAAATTATATAGGAATTAACAAGGAATGTATGTCACAGGTAACATTTTGAGAATTTATGACTCAATGGAGAGCTTCTCCGTTCTTTCAAAAGAGATGATTTGACATTTTAAATACGTCAATTCTCTCCAAACTAATCTAAATTTCAGTGAACTTTATTTTTTCTTTTTTAAAGGAATGTGACAAAGTTACTCTATGTTCATAAATGGGTAAGTCCATGAATAGCTATGTTACAAGAAGAGGAAAAAGACAACCTTCCATTACCAGGTGTTAAGACCTACCTAGGACAAACCAACAGGAATAAAACAGGGTGCTACTGTTACAAAAATAGAGAAATAGACTTCTTGAATCTAAATGACTCAGAAACTGATTCCTTTAGATGTGGCAATTGGATATGATAAAGGTCATTTGGCAGTAGAAGAAATTTCTTAATAGTGTGGAAAAAATGAAGACACCGTATAGAGAAAAACAAAGCCAGAGCCCTGCCTCATGCCATATAGAGCCTAGACCAGGTTGGATGGAAAACCACAGTGTGTGAAGTAAAGTAAATCTAGACTTCCAGGGGAGAAGACACTGGACTTCATGCAAAAGGTGGACTTCTTCAACATGACTCCAATGGAATAAACTATTTATACATGACACAAAGGGACCTGTTTTAAAAAGGACAACAGAGACAAAGTTATCAGACAGATGAGAGATTAGGAAAGCATATGTACAGTGTCCCAGACCAGTGAAAGACCAGTAACAAGGAATTCCACTAAGAAATAAGACAGAAAACTCTAGAAAATTATGGACACAGGATATGAGCGGCAGTTCACGGAAGGGAAATGTGTGGCTAACAAATATGTAAAGAGATGCTCAAACTCAGTAGTTTTCAGAGAAATGCAAATTAAAATTAGAGTAGGATAAATTTTCTACCCATTTTAAATCGGCAGTATTGTATCAAGTTTATGCCTATGGGTTGGCAGTGATGGGATAATAGGAACTCTTGTATCCTGCTGGGGGAAAGGGGAACTAGTCAGCAACCTGGAAAGCAATGGGGATAGGGCACTCAGAATCCCACCTATGGGCAATCTCAGAAAAAATTCTATGCGTGAGTCCAGAGGAAGACAGAGGTGCAGATGCTTGCAGCTTACTGTTTGTGTCTTGGGGAAATGGAGTCAATGTGCATGTCCATTAGAGAGGAGTGGTTTAGTGCATGTAGAGGAGGGGCATCACTAAGTAAACAGCTACAACTGATGTACTCTCAGCAATGGGAACAGATCTTTAAAACTTGGCATTGAATTTCAAAAGGGGAAAAATGTGGTCCTTAGCCCAAATGCCATTGATGTAAAATTAAAATATAGATACTCATGCAAAACAGTCAAACATTATTTTATAGAGATACGTACCAGTTTGAGGATACAGATTAAATCCTTTAGAACTGTGGCTTGTGTAGAGAGGGAAAAAGGAGCAGGAGATTGGGTGGGGGGGGGGGACAGTAAATAATTAAAATAATGCAAGAGGCAGATTTTCCAAGACTGTGGAGGATATTAGCTCATGAACCCAGCTATAAAATAAACTCAACCATCCGCCTGTGGAATCTGGAAAGCCAAGTGAAATGACTCCATGTTTGTATATTTCTGTACATGTGTATTTTCTTTATTTCTTGTTTGCTATCAAACATGGACGACTTAAATTTTCTAAACTTTGAAGTCATCCTTGAAAGAAAGAAGTAAATTTTTTCGGTTGCTGTAATTTAGAGGAAATAAGTAGGCCATATCCTGAACGTGGAGAAGTCCAGTCTGGGGCTCATCACCTGTTCCTGGCACCTGGTTTTACTTGGCCTCTCATTGTAGCCTGTGGAAAAATTCCACAGAGACCTTCTGTTTTCAGAAGCAAGGCCGTGGAGCTGGCACCCCCCGCCCACCTCCCTTTGCTGCAGACCTCCAGCTCCGGCTGATACTTTCCCTCCCATCAAGCTGCATCAATTATAGTAGCGACTTTATGGGCTGATATCTGACCCCTTGGCAATCCCACCAGGCAAATGTTGAGTTGTCACAGGCAACCAGGTCCTCAGACAATGTCCAGGTTTCCCAGATAATAACTTCTGAAGATTTATTTTTTTTCATTAAGAGTCTGTTAGATTCCTTAAATTTTATTTGTAACGTGGTACAAAGCAGCTTACTTGAATGCTGGTGACTTTCTTTTCTGAGGTGGCCTTTACCCTCTCCTAATGTAAAAGATGAATCACTCCGGGGCCAGCTCATTTAACTCCTGCCTTGGCTTAGGTCACCGCCAGCCTGGTGCGGCGGCTCTATTTTCAGAAAACTTGTGGACATAACATTTCCCCACCTCCACCTGGCCCTCAGGGGAGTTTCTGCTTTATAGAGCCCATACTGCCACACTGCAGGTTTCAGTTCCAGTTATTGCCTGGTTCTGTGAAGACCCTGAGCATCTGGAAAATATCCTTTGTTCAATAAACGTTCACGAACCCAAAGCCTATTAATGGTTCCCCAAGCAGTCTTTTCCTCTCCCTGATTAATTTCTGTTATATCTACCATGGAAGCCTGTAACTCTAGGTGTTTAGCAAAATTCCTAATAATTCATTTTGTTGCTGTGGGTGACATGGAATTTGTCACCAACTGTGGTCTACCTGAAGAACCCTATAGGGTTCTACCTATAGGGTTGGTATGGACTTAACTGCCATTGTTCTGGTAAGGTTAGTAGCAGTAGATGCGCTTTCTCAACAAATTTCCAGTCTCCAGAGTCTTAGAAACATGTCATGGAAGTAGAATGCTCCATCTATTAAAAGCACCATATTTTGTTATTTTGTGTAATAACCGGTTCAGGGGTCATAAAAGTCAAGATCTCTAGGAAGCTCATCTGTGCTGTATGGGCCTTAGAAAAGACCATTTGGAATATGGACATTTTCCTGTTCCCTTTATCATGAGGACATCTTTTGCATCTAATTATATTTATGAAATATACGTGTGTGTGTGTGTGTGTTTGAAAGACAACTTTTTCCTCTAATAAATTAACTCACTTCCCTAAGACTGAGCTTCCTTAGGAATGAAATGAGGATTTTTTTATTCATAGAGTAAAAACTTACCAAATATGTGTATGTGCTTTTTGGTGCTGGGAATAGAATTGTCAGCAAGAGAGACAAGGTCACCACTATTGTAGAACCTGCATTCTGCTTGAAATTTAAAGTTATAAAAAAAAAGGGAGCAAAAAAATAGATATAATATGATTCAGTGCAAATATCATCATATCTTATAGAGCAGTCATAAGACTGATCTGATGGCTGTTGTAAGAATCAGTGAGAAAATGAACTTCTGTAGTTGTTCCTGGTGCAATGGTAACTATTTGAGTTGAGAGAACAGCTGAGGTTAAAGACTATCATTTTTTTGCCCTCCTTAAGAGACCTACGGGCACGGTGACAAGGAGGCAGCCAATGATCTTGAAGTGCTGCTGGCATGCCCATGGAAATTTTTTTCACAATAAAATATCAGAAGAGAAGCACACATACCCATTGGCGTCCTGAGAGAGTGTGTGGAATGGGTATGGAGGGAGGTACCAGTACCAGTCCGTGGAGCCCATCTCCCATCTGCCTCCCTTCCCACCCCCCGGACTCCACTCTACATTGGGCTATCGCCCAGCAGGGGCCTGAGCAGAGCCTCGCTGCCCTTTGAGTTCACTTAGGATGAAGTTGAATGAATGCTTTTGCAGCTGGTGCTTGTGCGGGAGAATGTCATGCCAGGCCAGGCCCTTCCCCCTGTGTTTTGACTCACGTACTGCTTGCCGAGCATCTCCGGCAGCCCACTTCATCTGGCCCAGAGAAGGTCCTGGGTCCCTCCAGTTGAAGCACATTGCAATTCTAAATTCAAGAGATCCTCATCTTCTCCATCCCAGTAGGACTCATGCCTTGGCCAGGGAAGAAGCTGCTCTAAGGGTTGGGGCTGATCTGGGGCTGGCCATTCACTGGCTTTGGACCTGTCCATCTAGAGCCTTGACCTTCTCTCTCCATTGTCCAGAGCTCGGCTCAGCTTGCCTGCTCTATAAAACCACGTAATATGTAGTCACTCGATAGGCTGAGCCTATTGCTGGTGCTACACTTTGTGGTCCTTTTGGAAGCGACTGTGAAATATGATTGAAAGGCAAGTAGAAGGAAGGAAAATAAAAGTGGTATGGCTTGACAAGTCAGCAGAAATCAGGTCTGAATTTGTGAACCACTCCGTGGAGTGAAAGCCAAGAAATTGGAAATAAATCAAAATGACTGAACACATTTTTCTATTATCCTTATTTAAATATTTGTTACATCCATTACAGCACTGAGGACTATTGACCTTTCCCAGGGGACGTTGATTCTTGGGCTTTGGCTTTTGTTTCCACAAAGCAAGTAATCAGTTGAACTCCCTGGCATTGCTCTTGGCCATGAAGCTTGTGGGGGAGCCATTCGGGGGGACTAATGCCTTCCCCGGCTGCCTCCGGACCTGAGCGGGCCAGGTCTGTAGCCTCGGAACCCCGCGAGCCAACACAAACATGCTGATTCCCCTGAAGTCGTTAAAAGGGGTTCTGTTGGGTTAGAGAGAATTCCAGCCATGGCTCCTGGAAAACACAGCCAGGCCTAACAGTTGAGATATGTCACCACGGACTGGAAGCATGCCTTTTTCAGAGAAGCAAAACCCAGTGCTGACTTCCTGTAGGAATTCAATATGATAAAGATTTTAAAATATTTAGCACAAAAGATTTTCGCGTCGGGTATGCAGAGCGGTACCTGGGACATGAAGAAGGTAAATTCATTAACCAGGTTGTATTTCAAGCCTGAAGCACGTCCTCTGTGAACATGATTTAACAGCTCCGTTGCCCCAAGCCACGTGGACCACTTAGAGCAGCTGTGTCAGACATGCAAGTCAAGTCGGGGCACGAGTGGCCTCGGCGTCTAATGGAGACTTGCCTCCTTGTAAGTTTACCCTCCCATTTTTAAGAAATTGTGTTTGCTGACATGCAGCCTTCATTAAGCTGCCAGACATGTCAGATAATGACAGGAAGCGCTGCCCAGATAAACCCAACGTGGGGAGAAAAGGACTTCGTCAATTAAATCATTAATGGATGTTTGAAATGCCATGATAATGGGGAGCCAGGCGGCTCACACGTTCAAATGAAGGAGAAAACATCTTATCTCATTCCATGGTTCTTGTTGGGGCCAAAAGACTCTCCCTTGAACTCGCTCTGTTTATAGATGGCAAGGAGTGAGGTTTATTTGAACCGGTTTTGTTTTGAGTTTGTGTGGGTTTTTCCTCTCCACTGCAGAATGTATTCTTGGACTTTCTGCGTCTCTGAGCCTGGGTTTTTCTTTTTGTAGCAGTGCCAGAGTTTATCACCACTCACTTCTGGATAGTGTAAATGCTGCAGTCGCTTCCTGTCCGCAGAGCGCTCAGAACCTTCACCGGAGTTCTGGGGGTTACAGGCACGTGGGGGATCGTTACCTGAAACGGCTAAAAAAGCGTTTTTCAGAACTCGGCCCAATATGTTCCCGCTGTCTGTAGGAAGACTGTTCCTAGGTAAGCACGTGCCCTCCCCGTGCTTGGGGAGAATAGAGCAGGCCGCAAACAGACCAGAGGGCGAACAACTGAGAGCAGAGCACGGAGCTGCCTGTGCCTTTGCCCCTCTGCAGGGAGAATGAGCTTGTGGGCACCGATGGAGAATGATGGAGAAGGGGGTTCACCCACGGAAACGGTCCTCATGCTCTCTCTGAGCATCAGCATCATTGAGAGACTTTATGAAAGCTGGGTTGTGGGTTCTGTTCTGAGGAATTCTGGTTCAGTTAGGCATGGGTAGGGGTCGCCCTGAGAATGTGCCTTTCTGACCAGTCCTCAGGCGAATCAGATGCTTCTGGAGCACATTTTGAGCATCACTGATACAAGCTAAAAGGCACAAAGGGCCTTCTCACTTAAGGTCAAAGGGAAAGAGGCCAAACTTTCATGCTGGACATAATTCTTTACTTCTCTTGTCCATTTTAGAGGAGAAACCATAGGAAATGAAACTGAGGATAAGGGTGGACCATACAATAGTCCACCCTTATCCTCAGTTTCATTGCCTATGGTTTTAGTTTCCTGGGGTAAATCACAATCTGAAAAGAGTAAATGGAAAATTCCAGAAACAAACATTTTCTACATTTAAAATGATGTGTTGTCCTGAGTTGCATAATGAGATCTCACACTGTCCCTCTCTGTTTTGCCTGGGATTTGATTTGCCCCTTTGTCCAGTGTATCCACCCTGTATACACTGCCTGCCTGTAAGTCATTTAGAAGCAGTTTAAGTTATCAGAACCACTATCATGGTGTCACAGTGGTTGTGTTCAAGTAACCCTTTTCTGACTTACTAATGGCCCCAAAGGCAAGATTCGTAAGGCTGGCAATTCAGCTATGTCCGGGAGAAGCCAGCCGTAAAGTGCTTCCTTTAAGTGAAAAAACGTGAAAGTTCTCAACTTTAGAAAACAAATTATATACAAAAGTTTATCAAATCTTCAGTTCAATGAGATATTTTAAGAGAGAAAGACCATGTTCACATAACTTTTATTATAGTATATTATTATACTTATTTTATTGTTCATTTCTGACTGTATCTAATTTATAAATTGAACTTTGCCATGAGTATTCATGCCTTGGAAAATAAATAGTAAGTATAAGGTTTGACACCATTTGTGGTTTCAGGCATCCACTGTGGGTTTGGGATGTATCCCCTACAGATAAGGGGGAACTATTGTAATTTTTTTTTTTTGGTCTTAAATATAAACACACACAATCCTGGCTTTATTTGTATACAAATGGCTGCTGTTGGTTTGGCGATCTCTACTAGTAACACAAGGGAAGTGTTCCCTAGGAATGGGGTTCTCTGAGAGAGCTGAGCAGGAGAGCTCAGGTAAGGAAGAGGCCCAGTGCCGGGCTCCTGGCATTTTGGTGCAGGAGTCCCAGCCTTGGCACTTGCCCACACTCCTGCTTGCTGAACTGTATGGCTCCACCTTCCTCCAGATAATTTTCTCCGTCCTGGGATCTCTCCTGCCAGTTTCTTCTTACCTTGGTATTGTGTCTCAACACTTGGCCCATCGCTCCTCAGCAGAAACTTCTCCTGTTCCTATGAGACCGACTGATGCCACCTGACACATTCTTAGAATGTAACTTTCCTCTTGTTATCTGAGTTTCCTAGTGTCTGACATGAGTGGACAACGTCTGGCCTCACTTGGAGAAACTGGCCCCCAAATCTTCTACCACGCCTGGAGAATGCTGTAAATCGAAGTCCTTGGGTTGTGTAAAGTAAACCAGTGCCCTGGGTTTTGAATCCCCCAGATTCATAATTGCCCCCAAATGTATGCATGACCGGGGTAAGACCTGAGGGGATTTTCATGTACCAGGATTCTAAAGTGGGAGAAAATGGGACCATCACGTCGTGGTGAAAGCCACAGAATTTGACCGCTTGATGATCTTTCCAAATTGAAGCTGGGGAGTCGCTGGGGACAGTTAGAAACAGGAGCCGTTTGTGCATCCCAAACTGGGGGCTGCACTCATGACTTATTTCTTTGGAGGAGTTTTAAAGGAATTCACAGAATGTAAATGATTCATTATCTTAATGATCCAAAACATGTCAGCGGGTGTCAGGAATACATATCGTGTTCTCAGGTTGTGGTTAAATATTGGATCAAGCTCTAGATAACACTGCACATGTCACCGCCTGGGGCTTAGAGATTGGAAAGGAAAGGAGAATCCGATTTAGCTGGGGGAAACTTTTTCCATGCAAGCAAAAAAGGAACTAGTCTTTGCCCTCATTTCAGAGCCACTTCTTTGGCCTCAGAGACTTTGCAGGGTGGCTGCTTGTGACCAAGTCAGCCACTGTCCTCTGCCCCCTTCCTCATCCCCTTTCCAGCTCCATTATTCGTCCCTGCCTCTGCTGTCCCCTTTATCGTCAGCTGCTGGGGAGCTGGCCTTCTGGCTGTCTTTCTCCATCTCTGCAGGGACCCGCCTGTGACAATCCTCCTTACTGCCCCATCCACCTGTTCTAAATGGTCTCACTGTGACGCCACCGTGGGCTCCCTGTGCTTCCTCGTAAATGTGCTCAAAAGGATGATTGTGGTTTCTCAGTTACAGGCTCGATGTGAGGTGACAGTTCCGTGGTCAGTCTAGCTGTATTGGGAGTTAAAATTATCCACGCTTGTCTACACTCATGCTCATGGAGCTGTCTGGCTCCACCTTTTCCCAGCTGATTTAGCCTTCTCCCCCCTGTGGGGTGTGCAGCCCGAGTCCATGGCCTGCTCAGGAGCTGTCCCCCTTGCCTTGCGACATTCATCAGGCCATGGCTGGTGCGTTCAGATTTCTCTCTTTGATGAATTGTGAGAACCCTTTTTTTTTTTTCTTTAAGGTACCAGGGTACCAGGAATTGAACTCTAGGGGACTCAAACACTGAGCCACATCCCCAGTGCTTTTATGTATTTTTTTATCTAGAGACAGAATCTCACGGAGTTGCTTAGCACCTCCCTGTTGTTGCTGAGGCTGGCTTCAAATTCACCATCCTCCTGCCTGGGCCTCACAAGCTACTGGGATTACAGGTGAGCGCCACCTTGCCTGGTGAAACCATTGTTTTTAATGTGACATGATAACTCGTTGTTCCTTCATAGGAGGGAAAGTATTTCTAAATTATATCATTTTTTTCTCTCCTCTTGTTTCTTCGCTATGTCATCTCTGAATTTTACTTGAAGTAAATTTTCAGTCTTTGAATGAGCCTTGTTGTGTAATTATGATTTGGTGATGAAGGCAGGAAGGCAGAGAAATATTAAGAAGGGGTCTCTGGATGCATGAGATATTAGGAACTTCATGGTTTCCAACTCGGCCCTTCAGATTCCAAGAGAGGTCATGTTCAGGATCACAGTGCTGCATTCACTCAAGGATTCTTCCAGGAGGAACATTCTCACAAGTTAGAGAAGTCCAGACTTTAAGAGCCTTTGTTGTTCACCATGCAAATGATTTCCCTCATCTTCCTCATTCATTTGTCTGGCTGAGTGATTCTTCTAGAAACCCACTGTGTGTGTGTGTGTGTGTGTGTGTGTGTGTATATATAAAATTATCATTTTTGTACCTGGGATTGAACTCAAGCACTTGACTACTGAGCCACACCCCCAGATCTATTTTATATTTTATTTAGAGACAGGAGTTTAGAGACAGGCTGGCTTTGAACTGGTGATCCTCCTGCCTCAGCCTCCCCAGCCCCTGAAATTACAGGTGTGTGCCGCTGCACCCAGCCCGGTGTGCATTTTAATCAGGAAATCCACATGTGGCCACTTGTGGGTTAAGCCTGCGTGGACCTGGACTCCGGGTGGATTTCGTGACTTTGCAGAACATGTTTCTTCCTGGTGTTAGGAGGCTTGGGGCATTGTGAGCGTGTTGCGTGCCATGTGGTGGAGTCTCCAGCTGAACGTAGCCCTGAATCCTTCCAGGTGTTTTTCAAGGCAGCAACCCTTGAATATTTCCTTACTTTCTCAGGGAAAGAAATCCAGCTGCCTTGAGTTCCGGGTAGGGCTAGCAGGGAAGGGGTGGAAATGAACCCGACAAAGCTTCCATCTCCCGAGGACTCTGCTTTGTGGTGTTCTGGGAGACTAGATGGGGGGAGGAACTAGCTTCAGAGGGAAGACCAAAGAAGAAGTGGGAAAGCTCGGGTGGGAATTTCCTGGAGAAGCTGGCCTGTGAGCTGTGTCATGGAGGAGGAGGAGACAAGAAGTGACATATTGGGGTCCAGGGGCAGGAGGGGTGAAAGCCCAGAGACTGGAGGCCACCAGGTGTGCACAGGAAGAGCAGGCATCTGGAATGTTGGAACATGTGTCTTGGGTGGAGGCGGCTGGAGGGTATGAGGGGCAGACAGTGGCAGCCACGCGCCCAGGCATTCCTCACCGTTCAACTTTGAGCAGCTTATGTCACAAACGGTTATTGGGGCACTTCACGGTAGATATTCCTCCCAGTAAAGATTGCATTTTCTTTGTCAGTGAAACCCAAGTCTCTTTGGGTTAATCTAGAAACTAGAGAGAACGGGATCCATCAGGATGCATTTCATGTCCCTCCTGCACACAGGGATTCTAGTTTAAGCTGCATCTCTGCAGGGCTCTCTGTCTGGGGCGATAACTGTGTGGAACAGAGAACAGCAGCAGCCGCAATTAGGACTGATGAACTCTCCGCGGCCTTGATCTCCACATGCCTCCGCGGGGCCCAGGCCTGTCTGTCTCTGCACGTGGTTAGAGCCTGGCTCCAGTTCTGGCTGATTTAATAGCTTCTCATTTATTTTTCCAGGTTTCATCAACATACTTCTAAGTAATTGTCTTCACATCCCATTACCGTTCTCTCGAATCTTCCCTGCAGAGGAGAACCGACACACCAACCTGCCACTCCGGGTAAGTGTTGGCAAAGGCCTTGTAAAAGTCTTATAACACATACATGAAGCAATTCTCCTGGAAGCCTGTTGTAACAAGCCCTTTGATTTTAATGAACTATCTCCTCGGAAGGGATTTTGCCATATTTACACTCCGTCTTTCACTAACTAGCTTCTTCTGAAGCTGAAAAAAAAAGAAAGAATTTTAAAAGTGAGTTACAGCTGCCCAGGTGAGACAGACAGAACACAAAGGGCAAAATTTCTTGCATGGGGCCACGTGGTCCACACAGAGTTCACAGGGGGTAAATAAAGGGGAACTTGAGATGGGAAGTCCAGTCGCTCCTCTGTGTGTCCAGAGCACCAGAGGTTGAGGATCAGCGGGACCACGGGGCCCAACAAGAGATGTGTTTTAGTCAGATTTTTTACCACTGTGACCAAAAGTCCTCACAAGAACAATGCAGAGGAGGACAAGTTTATTGTGGGGGTCAGGGTTTCAGAGTCTTAATATGTAGACCTCCATTGCTCTGGGCCCAAGGTGAGGCAGACATCAGGGTAGAAGGAAGCAGAGACAGACTCCACTCACCACGTACAAAATATATACCCCAAAGGCATACTCCCCAGTGACCACCTCCTCCAGCCCTACCTGCCCATAGCTTCCATATTAATGCACCGATTAGGTGAAGGCTCTCATTTCACCTCTAAACCCTCTCGTACATGAGCTTTAAACCACACCAACATGCTATGGAACAGAGCCGTGCTCGGCATGGGTCAG
Source organism: Marmota flaviventris (assembly GCF_047511675.1). NCBI lineage: Eukaryota > Metazoa > Chordata > Mammalia > Rodentia > Sciuridae > Marmota > Marmota flaviventris. Next base: position 9,882,222 of record NC_092501.1, read on the forward strand.
GGCTCTTTCAATACAGCTTTGATTCTTCATCATGATTCACTGAGTATGAAGTCAATAGCCACTCAAAAGTTAAAATCACAAGTTTTAGAGTTTTTCTTTGACAAGATAGATGCTCCCCTGGAGGCAATAGTCTCTCACCCATCAATCAGTTATCCCGGGATTGAATTCGGTCCAGCCTCGGGCTCATCCTTTACCACGCAAGGGTTCTGGAGTGGGCAGGAGGTAATGATTCGTGCTGTTTCCCATCAAGGTGTGTGTCTTAGCAAGAGCTGACTTTCTTAGCAGGAGGTCATCAGTCTTTCCTGGGTTTATACAAGGGACAGCATCCAGGCAAGCAACCAGTCAAATGGGGATCTGTGTTATACAAGGCTTCGGTACCTGGAGGAGCATTTGTGTATGTTGATGTGTATTTCTATACACACACATTCACAAACCTTGTCTTAGCCAGTTCTCTGGAAGCAGAGCTCGAGACAAAGAACCATGTGCAGATGGTTTATTTGAAAAGTGGTCCCAGGGAACAGCAGGGAGGGACAGGGGAAGGAAGGCGAGTCAGTCCAGGGTTGTGTTACTGTGTTGCCCACCATGTAGGGACTGGTACTCTATCCCCAAGGACCTTCTGAGAAGCCTTAGGACAAGAGAGACCTGCACAGTGTTGCAGAGGGATGCATCAGCTCCCAGCCTCCACCTGGTATTGTCCAGGTGGCCCCCAGGGCTCTATCTTACCTGTGCTTCCTGAACACATGTGCATTCATTGGGTCCCACCCCCAGGTGTCAGGGGAGCTCCAGGGCAGAAGGTGAGAGGTTGTGGTGAGGCCATGGCTGGTCACTGTCAAGCTGCCCTGAGTGAACCCCGTCTGACCCTGCACCAAGCAGTAGGAGAGGGATGGCACCAGATCTGAAGATGTTCCTGCATAGGGGCATCTGGCACTGGCCTTCATCTCACCAAATGCCACGAAGGCATGCAGTCCACTGTGACATGTGGGTTGCTTCATGCAGTCACCCCCTCCCTTGGCCCAGTCACCCCCTACCTGCAGACTAGCTGAAAATAAATGCCCAGCCACCTCCTGAGTCAGAAGGTGGGCTTTGCTTCCTGGAGGGAGCCTGCTCTCTTCTTCTGGTGTGTATACGTGCTCTCTTTGAGCTGAGTCCTTAGTCTTGGCCTAGTAAAGAAAGATTTTTTTTTTCAATAGTTTAAAAAAAAATCAGAGTGTAATTTCCATGTAGTGAAATGTGCAGATTTTAAGTGTTTTCGTTTGATTCATTTTGACAAATGCATATCCCTGTGTATCGTACACCCCAGAAGGATAGAGAGTATTTCCACCATGCCAGGAAGCATCCTGTGCCCTTCCCAGCCATTCCCTCCCCATTCTGGACACAATCCCTGATTTGATTTCTATCACCATACAATAATTTTTCCATGTTAAAAACTCCATATAGATGGGATGATCTGGCATGCGCTACTTTGTATGTAGGTAGATTCAATAGGATGTTTTCACTCCACACTCGTCCGTCCGTCATGTCTTGGAAATCCGCACTGTTTCATGTCTCTGCCCTTTGAACCTTGTTTCCATGTGGTATTCTATTGTCTGACTCTACCACAATTCACTGATCCATTTCACTATTAATTAGCTCTTGGGAAGTTTCCAGCTTGTGCTGTGGGTAAAGCTCCTATGAGCTAGTCTCTGGATGTGTTTTGATTTCCTAATACCTGGCTAGGAGACTGATGGGTCATAGGGTAGATGTCTCTAGCTATACAGGTTGAGCATCCTTATCTGAAACACTTGGGACCAGAAGTGCTTCAGATTTTGGAGGATTTGCATAGACTTCACTGGTTGAGCATCTCTAATCCCCAAATCTGAGAAATCGGAAATGCTCTGAAAAATCTGAAATGCTCTGAAATCCAAAACTTAAGTTTGAGGGAGCTCAACCTGTGTAACAGAAGGGATCTGATGAGGGTTCCGTCACCGCATATCCTCACCAGACCTGGTGTTACCAGTCATTCATTTGAGCCATCCTGAGGATATGGAACAGGTATTGTGGTTTCAGCTGATGACTAGTGATGCTGAGCACTCTTTCAGGTGCTTACTGATTGTTTGAATATTTCCTTCGGTAAAATGTCAGTTCAGACCTTCTCCTTATCTTTTATTGAGTTGTCTTTTTGTTAATGATTTATATGAATATATATATATGTGTGTGTGTGTGTGTGTGTGTATTCCAGAATCAGGTAATTTTGTAGATATTCAGGTTGCAAATCATCTCTCCTGGTCTGTGGCTTGCCTATTCATTTAAAAAGTGTCTATTTGTGACACAGCTACATCGATGTCTATAGCAGCACAATTCACAATAGCTAAATTGTGGAACCAACCTAGATGCCTTTCAATAGATGAATGGACAAAGAAACTGTGGTATATATACAGAGAATGGAGTATTACTCAGTGTTAAAAGAGAATAAAATCATGGCATTTGCAGGTAAATGGATGGAGCTAGAGAATATAATGCTAAGTGAAGTAAGCCAATTCCAAAAAATCAAAGGCCAAATGTTTCCTCTGATATGAGGACGCTGATCCACAATGGGAATGGGGTGGGGGGAGCATGGGAGGAAATTTTAGATAGGACAAAGGGAAAGGAGGGGAATGGAGCGGGCAGAGGGGTAGGAAAGATGGTGGGATGAGATGGACATCATTATCCTAAGTACATGTATGAAGACACAAAACACAGATGGTGTGAAATGGTGTGACTCTACTTTGTGTATAACCAGACATGAAAAATTGTGCTCTATATGAGTACCATGAATTGAAATGCATTCTGCTACCCTATATAACAAATTAGAATGAATATATAAATTTTTAAAAGGTATCTATTGATAAGCAAAAATGTTAAATTTTGACTTTGTTCAATAATGTTTTTTCTTTGATATTTGTGGCTTTCTTTGACTTCACTAAATAATCTCTGTCTCCTCCAAGGTCATAAGGATGTGTTCTTAAGTTTTCTTCTATGAGCTTTGTGTTTTTATGAGGCATATGCTAATTTGTTCTGGATAGATAGTGCAATTTATATTTCTGACGAGAAAAGTTGGTAGTTGGTACTTTTCTAACCTATGAACACTGATGGAGGAGACGTTACCTCCCAGACTGATGAATTATGACAACCTTAGAAAATCCCAATTAAGTTCCCCATATTTGCATTAGGACCTGCCCCTGAGATGGAGTGTGAGTTGGGAGGGGGGGCCTTCTGTGTATTCCTTGCATCTACTTTGGGTAATGCTGTTTGGCTAACTCCAGCCCACATGTGCCTGTCACCATACACACACAGGGTCGCTCTGCTATGGAAACCTGACTTATGTTAAACGCTTATGTTGACACTTCTGCTCCTAAGTGAATGGGCTTTTTATTTAACTGGTGGCTGCTGACTTTTGGGGGCTGCCAGGTCTTTAAAATGATGTTTGTTTGAATTTGGCAGGATGAAAAATTGGACTTATATTTACATTTTTCTGGTTCCCAAGTCTGTTCTCACCACTTGCCCCTAACAATAATCTTTTGATTTTTATGAAGAAGTCTTTACAAAAAAGGACAAAGTGCTACAGAGGTCCACGGCATGGTCTAGGCCTCGTTGGTGCGCACAACTCTCTGGTCTACCATGCGTGAACTGAAGAGGCCTGGCTTAAACAAATTGGGAATGAAGTGTCCCTCTGGTAGCGCATATTGGTGGTATAGTTTGTCACTGAATATCAGTTGGTTATTAATTTTTGCATTCAGGCAACATCTTAACATTTGGATCTTGGGGAAAAGCACCCCAGAATCAAAAGTTTAAATTCTATTCTGAGCCCTGCCACTTACTACCAATGTGATTTTCAATCTGTGCAGGTATTCTCCTTCAGTCTCTGCTTTCTTATCTGCGAGACAGAAACACCAACAGGTAGTGCACTATTAGAATAGGCTAAGCTATACTGAGGTAGCCAATGTGATGCCAGATCTCTGTGGCTTAGTCACAGCACCTAATTTTTCCCTGGAGCACAATTTATTTATTTATTAATTCTTGAGCATCTCAGGCTGGAGCTCGCCTGAATGTCTCTTCCATCTGGTGACTCAGGGATTCAGTGCTCTACATCTTATTTTTTGCCCTCTCACGAAAGGGCTTGCAGTCATGGTGTCAGGGAAGAGGGGCAGGTGGAGGAAGCACGCTGCCTTCTTACCTGCCCTGAAGGAAGTGCCACTTGTTACTTCTGCTCCCAGCGCTCGTCCCTCAAGGGAGGCTGGGAAATGCCAGGGAGCCCGCGGACCCTTTGCTGAGCACTTCCTGTCTTTGCCATGAGGATCTCACATATGTCCCGTGATGTTTGAATGAGATTAGAGATTACAGGATGTTTAAGGGATTTACCACATTTCTAAGAGGACTGGGTTACAAGACATGTATGTGCTCACTCAGATACGCCTGCTGGCAGTGGTACACGCCATTCCGTAGTGTTGCCTCACCCCGAAGGAAAAGCAGCCCCCATGGCTGTACTTCAAGGCTGATGGGCAAACGGGTTCTATGGTCTCTATCTTTTTACATTAAACCACGTGGTCCAACAGTTGCTTGAACTTACAGAATGCAAACTTATTGTAATAAGTGGAAGATCTGAATTATAGACGAGTTTTAAAAGAATACAGGGGGGGCCTGTGGAAATGGGAACCAGCTGCTACCAAGTCCTTCCAGTTTGCTTTAATGGTGATTAAGAGGCTCCTTAAGGAGCCACAGGCGCTGGCGTGTGAGCTGTGCCCGGAGGCTCTCTTGAACTTGACTCCCAGCAATCTTGTTTGTATCAGTGATTTGTTTAGTAAAACCATGACTCAAAGAGAGTACAAAGCAGGCTTCAGTGCAACCCAAGCCAAATTATTATAATTCTGGAATGAGTGGAATCCGAAATAATGAGGTTTTATTTTACTTTGCCCTGGAGGTTTCTATGTAGTATTGAGAAGGGAAAAAAATATATATATTTGTTTTATTTAAAAACACACAACTTTCATTGTGTTCAAAAGTGAGTTAGAAAACAAGTCAATAAAGCATCTCAGGGTACCGTGGGGCCTCTGTTGTTAATTTGACTCTCAAAGGAATTGTCCCCCCAGCCACTATTTGGCTCATTTGGTTTTGAATTTATAAACGTAACTGCAAAGTCACTGTCTTTGTTATTAATTTCTTGTTTTGTTTTCTAAAGCTCTGAGCCATGGGTCTTGTGTGCAGTGTGTGCACTCAAGGTCTGTGTCAGGCTGGGTGTCCCTGCGCAGTCTCATGCACATGGCTGGTTATTGCTCTTGTTTTCTCTCCGCATCACACCCGTATAAAACATCGTTCATGGAACACATATCCATGGGCTACCAGGGAACCAGGCACTGGTCATCTTCCTGCCATGTCTGTTCCTTCTCTGGGGTTGGTGTCTTTCCTTCTACCTTATGTCCGGTCATGGTGGGGTTATCAACTGGGATACCCTGCCCTCCCTGAGTCGAGATATGACCACGTGACCAAGCAAAGCCTGTCAGAATTATGTTTCTTGGGAATCTGCATATTGCTAAAAGGATGGATGGAAGCTGTTTAGCATTGTTGGATTCTGTCACCAGCAAGCAGAAATTCTGTTTCAGTATTTATCTGTATTTGACTTAAAATGGTAGAATTTCCGTTGGATGGAAACTTAAACTCAAAATGCATTGAAATTTGGATCTGAATGGTTGGCCAAGTTATTTTATTGTATTACTATTTCATATATTAAAAGTGATCAGGTGCATGCCCGTAATTCTAGCCATTGGGGAGGCTGATGCAAGAAGATCGCAAGTTTAAGGCCAGCCTCAGCAACTCAGCGAGACTATTTCAAAAGAAAAATAAAAAGGACTGGGGATGTTGCTCAGTGGTAGAGTGCCCCTGGGTTCAATACCCAATACAAAACAAAACAATTTCAATGCCTTTTCACATTAAAATTGGTCCAAAGAACCATTAACTGAAGATAGAAAATATTTTCCACCAATAGTCCCAATTGTAAAATTTAAAGTACATAAAAAGAATCTTCTTCATTGAAGATTTATGGGCTCAACCCCTTAATTGCCACCACCACTTGTATACCTCACAGACGCCTCAGACCTCAAGTGTCCAAAACAAGCTCCTCATTCCCCAAACTTGCACCCCAGGGTCCCAGACAGAACAAAGTCCAGGGCAAGAACAAATCTCCCCTTTCATTCTGTTGCTGCCTCTTGACTGGGAAGACAATGTGGAGTCAAATAATTGAGGATCAAATGTTTTCCAGAAACTTCTAAAAGCATCTGTCATCCATTGTTTTTCTTCATTATAATCGTATTATTAAATTTGAAAAAACAAGAGGAAAATATCATGCCTAATCCTAGCACCCACAGACAGTTGGGGTTCACATTTTGGTGTGAGCCCAGTGGACTTGATGGGGTGTTGCTGATCGTGCCAGTGTCTTTAACCCTGCCTTTGCCAGAGCATCATTTACGAGCCGTCTCTGGCAGTCAGGCGTCTTAGCCATCTCTAGGGACGACGTGTTATTCTCCTACGTGGCTATTCAGTACTGACTCAACCATTCTCCTTCTGGACAGTTAGACGGGTTGGGTAAATACAGAAGACCCTGATTTTGCATCCACACTTGCTCTGGGAGAAAAATAAGTCGGACAGCTCTAAGTCTCACCTTGCTGGGCATTTACAGAGCATTTGCAATTCATTGGTTCTTTGGCTACTAAAGACAGGATTTCTCAGGTAGAAATACTGATCACAATATAAACCTCTATATTCCCAAAGCCATGGGAAGCTTTAAAAATCGACATTTGACGCTGGCCCATGAAAATTTGAAAGGACAATAGATTTCTTTGTGTATGTTACTCTTAGCCTCTAGGGTCGGTAAGATTTTAATAATTTGTATTTAATTTCTACCATTGAGTTTATTGGGTTTCAGTTTTGGAGCTCAGTCTGTTTGGATTTATTTCTGCTCCTTCCCCTATATTTTAGCAGAAAGTGATTGTGTTTGGGTTTCCATTCTTGGAGGGCAATCCTTGGTCTGAACTGTTTTCATTTATTTTATTTTAAAATTACAAAGACATTGCTAGTTATATTTGGTTTTGCAATTCATTCCTTCCTCTGTTTCACAAAAACCATAAAACCCACATTGTCTAAAAATGCTGTGTTGAGCAAAATGGATTCAGTCCTCCTTGGAGAGCAGAAAAGAGCGGAGCCAGTACGTGCTATAAACATTTCCAGGGATGTCGTCTCTTTCCCAGAACTGGTTTTAGTCGGAGGCTGCTGACCAGTTGTGTGATTTCACTTGGGGTCACTGACCCTGAGCCCTGCTTGAACTTGGCTCTGGAGTCCTGTGGGCATCTGCCCACCCCACATCCACATCCTCTCTCACTCTCAGCCCCGCGACCTCCGCTCCTGCGGGTCTGGCCCCTGCTGTTATTTTTTAAGGACCGGAGCCATCAAAAACCAAGACTTTGGATTTCTGAATGAACGTCTCTACTGTTCAAGTTGGTGGTTTCCTGTCACAAAAGCACAGGCGCGGTGGATTCTGATTGCTCCTCAGTGTGGAGCTTTCTTTTCCGGTTAGATTAAACATCCTCATTCCCTTCGATTGCAACATTTGATCTTCCATGCGTGGAATCTGTAAATTCTCCTCAAAGTTTATTTTCAGCAGATTATAACTCGCCTTTCATTTTCCAATCTGAGAAAAACCAAGTGGAAAGTGTGAGTTTTCTGGAAGAATCCCCCCCCCCCTTGTCCTCATACATAGTTAACCGAGGACTCTGCTGGGCACCACCGAGGGAAGACTCTCGTGTGTGTGTCTGCTCTGAGTGACACCTTGCTTGAATCGACTTTTCCGTATGAAGTAGCAGGCGTTACCGTGTAGCTACCGCCTCAACCACAGTTGTGGTTCCAACCATAGACTTGGGAGGGGGTTTTTGAGAGAATCTGAGCCTTGTCCCTCCATGGAGACCAATTCACTGTCCTCTCGGCCTCCCTGCTCCCTGCCTTGCCTGCCCAGAGTGAGGAGCGAAAGAGAAGGGAGGAATGCACAGGGGTATTTTGCTCACGACCCTGACATTCTTGGGTTACAAAAGCCATGATCCTCCTCTTGGAGGTGTCTTAGGGGACTCAGGGCCCCCATCCCAGTCTCCTGCCATTGTATTCCCTCTGGTGGGTCGCACATTGCTTTTGTTAGTTCTTCCCAGTCCCACCCTTCTCTGCTCAACAATGAACCGGTTGAGGGTAGTGATTAGCGAATGTTTGTTGAGTGAATAATGAATGTCGATGTTGAATATCTCCTTGTTACTCTAAGGGAAAGAGGGAGGCATCCCTGGCTTGATCTGAGGTGACACAGACATTGGGCAGGTCTGGTTTCCCAGTAGTCCCTGGATCCGTTTCCCAGACCTGCTGTAACACAGCATCACAAACCTGGTGGCTGAAAACAATAGCAATGAATTCTCTCACAGTTCCAGAGGCCAGAAGTCCGGTATCCAGGCCTTAGGAGGGCTACTGTCCTGCAGACGGCTCTAGCGAGAATTCTTCCTGCCTCTTCCAGCTTCCCGTGGCTCAGGTGTCCCCTGCCTTGCACCTGTGTCTCTCTGCTGGCTCTCTTCTCCTGGTATCCCCCTCTTCTCTCTCATTTCTTACAAGGACATCTGTCATTGCATTTAGGGGCCATCTGTGTATCTAGCATGATCTCATCTTGAGATCTTAGAGTAAATCACATCTACCAAGACCCCTTTTCCAACCAGGGCACGTTTACAGGTTCTGGGGTTAGGATCTGAACATGTCTTTGGGGGGCCACCATTCAACTCCCTATACACCCAGGTGTGAGTCATGCAGAGGGGACAGAGTCTTAGAGGTTCACAGGCTCCAATAGAAAGACCAGACCCCTGATTAGATCGGATTTTGGTTCCACCAACAGACAGCCAGGGCCGGAGCTTGCCCCTGCCCTCCCTCCGGTCACCCATGCTGTCCTGTTCATGGAGCAGGGACGCGCACTCAGACTGTCCTTTGCCCTTTGTGTGCAGTCAGTGCCCCTTAATGTAACAAGGAGCCTCTTCCTCCAGGACCTGGGGCCAAACATCCACAGTAATTGCTAATTACTTGTGAATATGCAGCTGAGCAACACCTGATGGCTTGGTGGACGCTGTTCTTCATGTAGAGACAGTTTGGAAAACGTCTTTCTCATTTCAACCAGGATTTGGACCAGCGTGAGTGATGATGAAAGAGAGCATCTTTCTTTTCCAAAGATTGTTCTTATTGTTCTCTCAAATCAAGGCCCTTCCAGCAGTGAACTTCTACATCCACCCCAGAAGCTAGGAGATGGCTTCTTTGAAGAAGAACCTTTTGTTTCTCTCATCACTTTGTTTATTTGGTTTAAGTCAAGACCCAACAATGCTGAATCAACCATTCAATAGTTTTTCAAAGGCACAGTTTATGAAGAATCCCCTGGAGCCCCTGAAACCTGCTGTGGAAATACCCTCTCTCCCTCACTGAAGCATCCAGGCTTTAGTTCTTTAGACTAGAAAGGAAGTGGGCAGGCTGACTAGAGGTGGAAGGTGAGGGTCCTGGGCTCTGTGCTAACTGGTAGTGCCTCAGATGGTAGTGCCTCATTTAACCCTCTCACCTAATCCACTTCAGCTTCCTCTGGGCTCTGGTGTCCCCAACTCACTTTGATTCTAGCCCTCGAACTAAGTTTCTATGATGGATGTATTTATCTCAACCATCTGCAGAACTAGTTGGGAAGCAGGAAATAGATGATCTACAGTCTTCCTCGGCAATACATCAGCTCCTCCCCACAGAGCAAGGATTTTTTTTTAGACTGTAGCTTAGAGCTCCAACCTGTTTGTGATGGGAATGCTGATGGGAAAGTGAGGAACAAGAGATGGGCGAGCGAGAAATGAAAGACAGAGACCAGGCAGAGATACACCCGAGAGTTTGTGTGTCAGAGCTGACAAATAAAGGCCATCTCTCTATAGGAGAGAGAGGCAACACAGGCTTGGGTTCTGGGACTTTGTCAGGGAGGCTCAGGAATCAGAGCCAGGTGGGTCCTAATGCAGGTGGTTAGGGGTTGGGTTGGTATCAGGGAGTGGTGAGCCTTTCTCAGAAATGACCTTGGGCGGGAAAGAGAGACTTTTTCCTTAAAATGGCTGCTGTCTCTTAAGATGGCTGTCCAGATGCTAAGCAAGGACCTTATCAATACGTCTTGAGTGTCCTACCCAGGTCTTAGATGATCCACTTTTTCCTCTGGTTCTGTCCTATCTGAGATGGTTTCTGAGAGAGAGGGAGAGAGAGAGGGGGGGGGAGGGAGAGGAGGAGGAGGAGGAGGAGGAGGAGGAGAAGAAGAAGAAGAAGAAGAAGAAGAAGAAGAAGAAGAAGAAGAAGAAGAAGAAGAAGAAGAAGAAGAAGAAAGAAGAAGAAGAAGAAGAAGTCGACGATGAAGACGACGACTACGACGGACGGCAGCAGCACCAGGAAGCACATGATCTCAGCCAAACTTCAAAGATGTTGTGAAGGCATCTTCCTGTGTGGCCAGGAGGCGGCACAGGCTTGGTATGCAAATGGTGCTATCTGTGTCACAGTAACTTGGCCTCCTGCTTTGGAGGAATAAAGGGATAGAAGCAGAATGATTATCCTTAGCCCTTAGGGTATAGCAGATTTCAGAATAAAACTAGTAACTTGCTTTGTGCTTCTGAAGATGTGGATCCAAGCCTGCCTTGATGGAATCCTGCACCATAGTAGCATTGTTTAACCAGGGAATACTGTTTTCTTCCTTGATTTGCATAATGTGCTCCCAGTGCCTCATGGGAGTAAAACGAGAAGTAATTTGGATGACTGACAGCCTCTACTTGTTTTGGCTCAGGCTTCCTTGCATCCAACCACATCTTGGGAGGTCAGAGGTATTACTTATGATAAAAACCAGCATCTACTAAGTGCCTACCACATACCTAGCACCATGGTAAGCTGTGCTTTCAATCAACCTCATTTAATCCTCTCACCTAATCCTCAAGTTTCCCTTTTACCAAGTGACTTGGGAACTGTCTACCCTGGGTAGATTTTGAGGAAAAGAGCAATTATACTTCCTTTTAAGGTGATCTCTTGAGAACAGCCACCATTTAGATGGATAAGTTCAATGGATTTGTGAACACATTGGTCACATGACCCTAGGGTCCCCTCTCAAGTGACTTGGCGGGGCCCAAGTGCCTTGGCAGGGCTGGCCTGTCATCACTTCTGCTATCCCATCTGCTCCTCATTTTCATTGTTGCCTGCTCAGCTGGTGAGCTTGCAGCAGAACATGGGGGGATCTTTGCCCACCTAAGTGAATGGAACTTTCAAAAGCAGAGGATCTCAGTGTTCTCTTGAGGTCTCACATCATAGAGGAGCTGTGCACTGGGGGACCCTGATTGAAGAGAGATTGCGGTGGCTGGGAAGGGTGATGTTAAAAAGTCCAGGCACTTTTAAAGATGAAATTAGCATCTTTAAATATCCTTCCCTCTCCCAAAGTTAGTGGCTGGGGCTGTTTCTTCTCCAACAAGAATTGGATTCAATAGTCATTCCATTCAGATTTATCCTACATGAAATTACAGGGTTGGGAGATGTCCAAATCCTTCTTCCTTCACCTCTCTATGGCTCTAGAGATGGTCCTAAAGATGAATTCCCTAGGGACTTTAATGGCTGCAATGGAGATCATTAAGCTGTTGGAATGGAAGTGTTGTCTTTGGACAGTGGCATCTCTACCACGGAGAAAGTCCTTATTTGGATGGAAGCTAAGCAATAACAATTATCGTTATTTTAGAAGTGATCTTCATGGGGACTTTATGCCACAAAGCCAAGCGGAGACATTTCCCCACACCTGAAGAGCACTGTCTAATGACAACAAAGCCCCTAGTGTGTAAAGCTGGGGCCAGAATCAGGACAAATAGCTTTATTAATGACAACCTCTGTTTCAGTAAATCATTTGGATTTCAGATGGACATGTGTAGAAGCAAGAAGTGTTTAAGATGTTTAACCACAGTTTTTAGTTCATGAAGTATAGATTAAAAATATCTGGGTTCCATTAAATTGTCCAAGGCAGGGAGGGGGGACACAATACAGTGACTTGCTGAAGTCTGTATTAGTCCATTTTCTGTTACACCACCACTTGGATAACTTTATACAGAAAAGAGATTTATTTATCTCACAGTTCTGGAGGTTCAAGGGCACAGCACCAGCATCAGGTTGTGAGGAGGGCCTAGGGTTGATGGCATCTTAAGGGCGGGAGGGCAGGGGAGATCACACAGCTAGACAGGAAGCCATGGAGGCTGGGGATAGCCAAACTTTTTCTCAAGAGTCAGTGTCCCAAGTTAGTGTCCAAGGCAGTGCCCGTGACCTAATCACCTCCCTAAGCCCCGCCTTTTGAAGTTTCAACACCTCCTACCCAGATGCTGGGGGACAAGTGGTGTCCAACCACAGCAGAGCCGTCCCAGGAGAACATCTCAGACTCAAGCAGAAGCATTGCATATGTGCACGCATCTCCCAGGGTCCCTCCTTTGCCATGATGGCTTCTTGGCATAACCTTGGAAACGCAGCTGCCTGGGAAGACAGTTCCACCTTCACCCGGGCTTAGCTGCGGGGCTGGTATTGCGAGTAGGACATCCAGTCAGTCTCCAGCATCACAGGATTAGAGAAACTCCACAGCAATTGACATTTGCCTTTACTGAGGAAGGGCGTTGGTGGGCAACCTTTGCTCTTGAGGACATAAACTCTGGGAGTGACGTCAGCCTTTCTCTCAGTTTTCTGGTCACTGTCCAGGGACTGTCTGTGGTCTTAGCCTCACATTCTTCTGCTCTGATACCACCAGGGTCAACTTCCCTCCCTCCGATATGTATCCTGGGCCCGATGTTTACAGGATAATCAAGGAGCACCACTCAACATTACAGTGTGTCTCTAAGGTTGTTTGGTTTGAAAGTCTTTGCTAAGTAGCCAGAATAGCCATAAACTGCTAGAGTTGTGCTAATGATGACCATAAAATTTATTACAGAAAGTATCTGTAATCTTCCTGAGAGATGTCCTTTCTTGATCACCGTCATGCTGATTGCATTTCCATGGTTAGAATTTTATTATGGCCTGTGTTTTGCTCAGGGTCCCCTAACTCGCCCAGAGCCACAGCCTGTCAGCTAGAAGCTCCTTTTGGGAATTTGGTTTTATTAATATGTTATGGCTAGTGGCCTTTTAATTAATGTTGAATAAAAATGGGATTATAAAAGCCTCACAGAAGACTTTTCGCTTGGGTGTCAAAATGATGTACAGGGATTAATAAGCTTTAAATCACCATCACAAGAGATAGTTTAAATTCCATTTTGATCATAAGGCATTGACTGGAATGTGTTTATAATTAAAAAAGTAGTGTGTCCTGGGGAGAAAATTTCTATATGATCTTACCATTATGAAATGTGATACTTCTGCTGAACAACTGGTATGTGCTGAACCCACCAACAGTGCGAGGGTGGCGGCAGGAACAGCTTACCAGGGCTGTGTTGGTGGCCCACCCCACATCTTCATGGGACGCCTTCATGGAATGTGTTAGCTTTATGTATCTTTCCCCTTTTCCTTCCACCCTCCTGACTTACCCAACCTAGACTGCACACGTATCCCCTGTACCTCTTCTGGACAAAGGTGGAGTATAAAGGAATGAATAGAACCTAACGTTTACATAGAACTCATCACGTGTCAAATGGTGCACTATTTATAGGCATTGTCTCCTCTGATTCTCACAGTAACTTCACAATGTAGGTCTTATTATTCTCTTTATTTTATTTTTGTACCGGGCGTGGAATCCAGGGGTTCTCTACCACTGAACTACATCCCTAGCCCTTTTTATTTTTGAGATGGGGGTCTCCCTAAATTGCTGAGGCTGGCCTCGAACTTGCAATCCTCTTGCCTTCGCCTCCTGAGGGATTACAGGTTGCACCCCAGTGCCTGGCTAATCTTCCCATGTTGAAGATAAGGAAACTAAGGCTTGAGTGATGATAGACTTGCCCAAGGTCCCCGCTTGTCAGTGCCAGGGCAGGATTTAAGGGTTTGTCAGAATCCCGAATCGTTGGGTCATACCATTTTGTGTGTGAGTGTGTGTGGATGAACATCATGTTGAAACCTTGCTCCTCAGCTGTCCAGGACCGTTGGGACTGGATTTCAGGGTACGTCTACACCTCCGGGAGGAACTGGTGACAGGTCAGGGCAGAGGTCCCATGAAACCTACTAGTCAAGCTCAAGGGAGAGGGAGTCCCTCATGGTGATCACGGGACACTTGGGGCTGGTGGCGCCCCTCCTTCCCTGTACTCATGGGCCAGCAGCTCTGGGGAAGCACAGGCTGTTGGCAGTGGATTTTGTTCAGAAAAGACAGCAGACTCCATTCCGCCCCCTGTCCTCCCCATTATGCGACCGTCTACTGTAACCTTCTCCTTTCCATATACTTAGCAGCACTCTTCAAAGGGTCTGTCTGCAGCATCAGAGAGGGGATTCCCATCAGTTCTGGCTTATTCCCGGCTGGATCGGCTGGATCGTGCCATGGTGAACTCTAGCCCAGCCTGCCTGGCTCCTATCTGCACCCCCTGTGGGGTGTTTGGTCCCTTCCCACCTTCAGGACGAGTTCTTTTCTTTCCGAGGGCTACACACCTCTTTGCTGGAGACCTGGAGGCGAGCATGACTTGGATACTAAATAATCTAACCACAGCACCAGCCACTCTCATGAGGCAACTTCTGGGTGCCAGGCACACTGCTGGCGCCACACATCCATTATCTTATTTATTTTTCTCAGTAGCCTGTTTCTCCTAAATCTGTTTCTCTTGCTAAAAGCGTGCGAAGACATCTCCAGCTGCACACACATGTGCGAGCAGGGGAATTTTCATGAGTTTTTAGATTATCGACTTCTTGATTCTGGGCTCTACAGCATCAGGTAACATTAACAATGGCAGTAATGTCACTGGGTACCCACATGGGCCAGGTGTGTGGCAGGCTCCTCATGTCCATCTCTCCTGGTCCCCTGCTACTGCGTGAATGGGTCTTGTTCCCCTACCTTAATTGATGAGGGAATTGGGGTTCCTCCCTACCCTAACCCTAACCTAACTCTCTGTAACTGGACCTGGTTCCCCGAGCTGCTCCTAGGGCCTGGGCTCTAGCTGCATGGCTCCTGCATGACCCTCAGGAATGCATGGCTGAGGATGAGAGTGGGAGAGGAGGAGGGTGGGTGATTGACAGGCCTGGGTGGCCTTCAGCATCAGAGAGGGGATTCCCATCAGTTCTGGCGTATTCATGGCTGGATCGTGCAGTGGTGAACTCTAACCCAGCCTGCTTGGCTCCTGGGGTGCTCGCTGACCCTCTCTGGGCATCTCAGGTACTCAAGTCAGCTGATTCCATCTCAGTCCCATGCCTTATTATTATTATTTTTTTAAATGAATGACCACTCAGTTATCTGCAGAGAGTAATCCAAAGATATTATGTTTCTCAGTTGCCGTAGGTTGACCACATCTTGCACCTGCATCCCATCTGCCAGGGCGCAGGGCTGCTGAACTGCAGAACCCAGAAAGTAAACATCTCCATAGAAACTGGAGGCTTCGTGGGTTAGACTTCAGGATGGGCCCTCCTGGAAGGGCCTGCTGATCAGAACTGCTTCCTCTCAGGTCCTGGGCTTGGGGTCAGTTGTGACCACTCACCTGTGACAATCGTATGAGCCTTTGCTGGTGAATGAGTGGGAAGTGCACATGAACGTGCATACCTGTGGATATGTGTGTGCCTATGTGTGTGTGCATGGCTGTGCATCAGTGTGGTTGAGTAGAAATGTGCACCCCGTGTAGTACGTGTGTGTGTGTGTGTGTGTGTGTGATCGTGACTTTGTGGGGAGGTATATATGTGCATAAATGAGAATGTGAGAATGTGTGTGATGGGTATAATGGGTATATGTGTCCATGTGTGCTTACGTGTGAGTGACTGCACATGACTATATTTATGGGAGTATATGTTCCAGTGTGTGCAATAGTGTCAACGTGTGCATGTGTAACTGTGTGCTTGTGGGAGTGTCACCGTGTATGTGTGTGCTTGTAGGTCATGTTCACATGTGGGTGTGTTCGCGTGACTGAGGGATGTGTGCCTCTGTATGTGAGAGTGTGTCTCTGTGTGCTCATGTGTGTCCCTGTGCATTTAGGGCACCCCCCTCCCCCGCCTGGTTGGAGACGCTGGCGGGCGGTGCTCTCCATCTCTCCGCATGTTGATATTATCACTTCAGCTTCCCAAGTCTGGCAGGAGACGCAGAATTAAACACAGACGCTCTGGTGCCAAAACAAAATCGCAAAAAGATTTGAAGCCCCCGTTCCCTAAACTTGCAGCCTATCAAACTGGGAACAAGCCTGGCTTTGTTTTATTTCCTGCATCGAATGGGGTAGAACAGTCTGGAGCCACATTGGTTCTGATAGAAGAGCTGACTCCAAGCCAGGGAATTTAAAATTGCTGAAACCCAAAGCAGAATGGAGCCGGTAAGATGCAATGGGAAGCCGGAGAGCGTGTGGGAAGAGAAGAGAACTTCTTACCTGGGTTAGGTGCAAGATGTGGCAGCCCAATTTTGAGAAATACAGAAACAAAGAGAAAGAAAAGGTGTCAGGGCAGGAGCTCTCTCCTAGGAATGCCTCCCCTTGATCTGGGGCCAGCTGGGTGCAGAGTTTTGGTAGCTATGAAGGACAGCAGGCAGGGCAATGGTGTCCAGGAGAAAGGGCTCTCATGGCTGATCTTTAATGTCACAGTGGGGGAAACGAGGTCCCAGCAGGGAAGCCACCTCCTATAGCACAGAGGACCTGGGTTCCAGCAGCTGGCAATTGGGTCTCTGACTTCCAGTCCAGGGCTCCTGCACATTGAGGCACTGAGGGGAGCCAAGAGCTGCCTTTTGCTGGGGTCTTGCCTGCTCCCTGAGGCCCCACTGTTTCATCATTTCACTTTCTGAAAACGACTTTTCCTGTTATTTGGAGCCTCTGATCTTGCATTGGTCCGAGTTTCCTGGGTGCTGTAGTAGTGTTTGGCACAGCGATTTTGACTAATGAGCCCCCTCTTCATCTACCTCCTAGCTACTGATGACAATCCTAGGTGGCTGGGCTTGGTTGTGACTCTGAAGCAGAAGGGTTTGTAGAGGGTCCTGTATGGCCAGAGCAGGAGTTGAATCTGGGGACAGAGGGCTGATGAAGAGAATCATCTCATGACCCAGAGTGGCACCCTCTCTAGCTGGGTCCTGGAGTCTGGTAGAATTCAAGGCTCATCACCACCTCCCAGAGTGTTGATGGTGACATCTGCTGCAGTGTACCCAAGACCATGGGGAGCATAGGACCCACAGCCTAGTTTCTGTTATTGGACTGGAACTTAGAAGCTCCAACTGGAAGTTCCGGGAAGAGGAACTTGGAAACTTGTAAGTGTGTATCTCTGTCCCCAACCCCCCGTCCCCGACTCAACATGAATAATTTTTAATTTAAAAAGCCCTTATTAGATATGGGGGTAGGTATTACACCCATCCCAGATGGCAGGAGGCTCTTTTTGTGTGTTAATAATGAAGCCAGATTTAAAATTAGGTAGTCAGTGTAGTTAGGTAAATCGGGTCTAATATCGAGTGAAATCTAAAATGGAGGCCATGCTGACAGTGATTCCGGAAACGCAGGAAGTCCCAGAAAGGCCCTAGGCCAAAGTCTACCCCAAAGAAATGTTAATGGAGCCCAGGAAACAGCCCCCAACAGATTTGGAGATAGCCCATCCCAGAGAAGTGATAAGCCCATCCCCAAAAGTGATAATTAAGTCCTTCCTGCCCAGATTACTTGTTTGGCCCACCTGTGTCCTAACCCTTCCCCCTTGCATTCCATCACCAAACCTATAAAAAGGGGAACACATTTGCCTGCCAACGGATTCCACCTCTTGGGTCCCCTTCTTCCTCCGGGAGAAGTCTTTTCTGCTGTCCTTTAATAAACTTCTAATTTCTACTCTGACCTTGCCTTTCTGGTGTTATTCTTCAACATCGGGGAAGCAAGGACTCGTCACCGGCCAACAGCGGTAACAATAACAGGGGGGTGAACATTTAGGTTTTGCGTCATGAACCCTATTGAAGTCTGAGGAAGTCTTGAATCCCTTCTTAGAACAATGCCTTAAACACATAAAGTAAAACATATAGAATTACCAAGGAAGCCAAACATATTGAGGTATACGTATCAAAATATTTTTTTAAAAATTTGGATCTAGTAATAGATGTGCCTCTTAATACATTAAAAGATAAGATGTCATCATAGGCTCAATAACCACTATTGTAAGGGTCCGGCGAACATCGGAGGAAGAGACCACCAAGAGACCGACTCATGCAACAGCAAAAGGGGGTTTATTGAGGATCCAGCATGCTGGGGCTCCAGGCTCACTCAAGAAGGGAGAGTGGCCAAGAGCCCCGAGCAGGGGTTGAGCAGTGCTTAAGTACACTTTTTGGGGAGGACGGGGGCTTTGCATACATCACAGTCCCCTTTAACAAATCAACATACACCGTGGGAAAATCAAACAACAATTCTCAAACATGATTAGTACATTCATTGGCGGGAACAGGTCGGGCGGGAGTGATAGGTCAGTCCTAGGAGGGGGGTACATTCAAACTGATTGGTTTGGGCCCTGAGGTGCCTACGTGCCAAGCTGCACAGGGTCCAGGTTATTAAATAACTAAATGGTCAGGGGGAATATCTACTGGGCAGTCCCAGGAATTGTCCTAACAGCTACAGGAATTTCAGGTTTTGAGTGTAGCATAGGAACTTAACAATACCTGGTCCTTTACATTTTAACTCAGGCTTTGCAGCTTAGAAACTTTACAACACCCGGTCTTTTACACTTTAACTTCAATTTCTTTTACTCTTTCACTATAATGTAGAATTAGCAATGAGCAGAAGTGATAGTGTGAGAAGTACACAACTGGATATTACATGAAACCTCTGTTATTTCTAATTGTGGACACGGTCAGATACTCTAATGCTACTGTGATATGTCACCTGTCCTCAGATGAAAGAAACAATCACGGTAGAGATAGTGAAAATAAGGACTAGAACCCCACATGGTGCTGCACGTCTGTAATCCCAGCCACTCGGGAGGCTGAGGCAGGAGCATTGCAAGTTTGAAACCAGACCCAGCAACTTAGCGAGGTCTTAAGCCACTCAGTGAGACCCTGTCTCAAACCAAACTATAAAAAGGACTGGGGATAAGTGGTAAGCTACTCTGGGTTCGCCCAGTGTCATAATGCCCTGTTTGAATTTCTTGGCCTAAGAATTAATGCTCCCAACTACCTGAGAGATGTTGAGGGATATTGTTCTTATCCTCGTGGCCTTTCCTGGTCAGTAAAGTGAGAGGCTTAGTGATGGCAAGGGTGTATCACCTTACCTGTCCACTGTGATTGCTCATGCCAGCTGTGATTGATTGGTAATGACTTGGTCCAGTTGAAAACATTTTTGAGATCACCTCTGAGCCCAGTGAAAAGGATGTCAGGAGTGATTGGTGATGTCTGCCGTGAGCGCTAAACCACAGAGAGGGAAAAGAGGTACAAGTCACGATTGATTTTCCATTCCTCAACTAGAACAGTCTGTGGCCCTGTCCAGCACTGATATTCCAGTAACTCTAAAATTGATCTTCTCTTCTGATTCTCATTACAAATATCTCTGTCCAGCAACAAGGACAACTGCATGAGTATTGCTAGCTTTTCTGAGTGTGTATGTATGTGTGTGTGTGGGTGGGGGGGCATTGGTACCACCAAGCTGTACCCCAGGTGGAGCAAGTCTTCTGATGAGCTTTTCACTGGATGGAATCCTAAGCATTACCTCAAATTTCAATGATAAAATGGTTACTGGGAACAGATTGTCTAGAAAGAAAACAAGAATTAGTAAACATAGTCCTGCAAATGAGCCATCTGGAGATTTATTTACATAAGAAAAGAGGAAGCCTTGGTATTTTCCTGCTGGGGTTTGTTTCTCTTGCAAGTAGCCTCAGGGGTGTATTCGTCCTGAACACACATGGAGTAGGGTTTTCTGAAAGCATGAAGAAAAAACAAAAAGCAATGCTCTTTGGGTTGGTTATTTGAGGACCGGGATGGAGGAGAAGGGGGAGAGTGACAGTCACATGCAAGAGTTTTGGAATGAGGTTTGGTCTAGGCAGACTGTTTCAGAATAGTTACAATGCCCTCACACCTTGCTTTTAAAATTGCTTATTATCCCCAAAGTGCCAAATGAGTGCAATTTTCCTCTAACAAGGTCAAATTGGGAGGCATTTAGCCATCATACAAATGCAGAAAGACGGCAGCATAATAAGGCTGAGGGAATGAAACCTTGACACGGTTTGACTAGCAGCGGGAACAGTGACCTGTTGACCCCGAGAGCCGCCTGGGTGTCAGGCCAGCTCTGCAGAACCACTTAGCCCTCTGGCTTGTCTTTTTCTTCTTGTTGTTCCCTCAGGAAGTGCACATTGGAGCAGTCCCCTCTGCTGAGGAACCCAGGCTGCGGAAAGCTCCTGCCTGGCTCCAAAGCCCCAGCAGTTTTCACCCATGCGCTCTGTGGAGGTCAGCAGAGAACGGAGGGGCAGGGAGGGGCCCGCAGGTGTCTGAACTCACCAAGCCCACACCTGTGTGCTCCCTCCATCCCCCCCCTTGGATGATTCCACACAGGCCCAGGCGCCACTGCCAGCCACACCTGCAAAGTGACAGCCTGGGTAAAAATAGCCCCCGTGTGTCTGGGCAAGCACTGTTTGGCCAATAAAATACTAATTAATAAGAGCAGTTGGACTGACTTTACAGAAAGATGGCTTTCTGCTCCTGCCCTGGGTTGGCTGTAAAGTGTCTTACCTGTTTGTTCTGGAAATTGTATAGCTCAGGGCCCCTTCAGTTACAGGGGCAAGAAGAGGCATGACTGAAAGGCTGGGCTGGTCTGCTGCCCCGGGGCCCAGAGTCAGGAACAGCTGGGGAGGACAGGAAGGGAAATTCGCAAAGTGAAGGTAGCTGGAAGGCACCCAGCAATTCAGAGCCATCAGCACGGAAGATAATTACCTGCTGACAGGTCTCTGATGTGTACGTGTGTGTGTGTGTGTGTGTGTGTACGTGTGCACATTCAGGCAGTGGTTAACTGTGTCTTTGCAGGCTACTTGGGAGCATGTTCTACACTCTATACCTGGACATGAATGGCCAGGGCTTATAAATAAAGATCCAGAAAACGAAAGCATTGTATTGTGAACAAATCTGTAGCTAAGCTTGAGAATGTAGAGGACTCAAAAAAATAATTAAAATGTGGAAAAGTTTTTAGAAGAGGCAGGAACAGAACCATACTGTGGTCAGTGCCTTGCCTGGAGATGTTTCCAAAATAACGTGTCAAGGAGGGCTGGGTGAACTGTCAGGAGGGAAGTGTGAGAAGCAGCAGCCAGTCTGAAGGGCAGACACTGACCATGAGGCAAAGGCCTCCAGGGCCCATCATCTCACTGGGCACTCGTTGTGCCCATGGGCATCCTGAGGTGGAGAGAGGAGATGACCAGGGCTTGTGAGGAGGAGAGCTGGAATTCAAATTCGGCCTGACCCCAGAGTCTGCCTTCTTAGCTGTTACCTAAGCAGAGGGGAACGTGGACCTGGAGAAATGACCAACAGGAGGTCCTGTGAGGAAGGGTGCAGGGTGCTGGAGGAGAGCAGGCCCCGGCTCAGGAACCCAAGGACCCCACACTACTGGGGCAGGTCTTCGTGATTTCTGGATGCTGCTCCCCACGGCATCAGGATGACTGTCATTTTGGTGTGTCACTCCCAACGTGTGGAACAGGAAAAATGAAGCTACAGCATCTTTTTGTTTCTCAGACTTTCAAGAGAATGTTTCTGGGGATCTGAAAGTAACTTTAGACGATAACGAAATCTGATGAACCCCTAGCTCAGTGATCCTAAATGTGGCAGATCCGTTCCTAATTTCCACAAGTTGTGCAGGTGCTCACAGGTTACAGTTGTATATGTAGTAGCAAACATTAATGAAACACATAATGCCAAAAAGCTATTTTAAGTTCAGAAATGCCTTTAAATGAATTTGTTCGTTATCATTAAGATATCATCTCCCCATATTGAACACTGTCCTATCCACATGGTGGAGACCGTCTCTTTGCTGCTTCCTGAACAAGTGGACTCGTAGGTACCCAGAGGTTGGGAACCATCATTCCAGGTAGATTTCAATCCTAAAGTGAGGGAGAAATGGATATTTTTCAAATACCAGGAAGGTGTTCATCTTCTTAGCTTCCAGCGGACCTTTTGACCTTTCTGTATAATCTACCACTGACCATGGTCCACTAAGAATGGTTTGATACCAAAGTCCAGCCCAAGGAAATGGCCGTCTAATTTGACTATTAAGGGTATCAGGCCAAGAATCTGACTCTCAGGGAGGTCATGATCCCAGCCATCCCAGAGGACATGGATTCAGAGTCAGGCAAGTGAAGATCTAAACTCAGGACCCTATTTCCCACTTCCAACTCCCGTTAGTGAGAGCTGCTGCCCCTGGGTTTTATGACAGCAGTGACAGAATGTGAGCTGTGGTCAAACAAAGCCTGCAGCTCTGCAGAAGAGACAGGTGGCCCCGTCCCTCCCGCCTTTGAGGAGGGATTTTGTCGGGTGGGGTTTTGTTGGATCCCCTCTCGCTCTTCAGTGCCGATGCCAGGAGCAGCAAATTCCACAGGCGCTCGGTGGGGTTTTATCTGATTGTCCCTCTCAGGGACTGACATCGTGGAACTCGCTGCTGATGGAAATGAAAGGTAATGTAATACTGATATCATGCTACTTTTCCATGGGGGCCCATAAGCAAGAATCATGCTTATTATCCATTCATCTTTTTCTCTTTGTGAAGTTTGCACAATTTAACCAGCCAGAACAAATTTGTGTACCCTGTCATCATTTGAGAACTGGCGCTGGAATTTTCTAACGTCCCCGGTATTTTCAACTCGAGCGCCAAATAGATTTCATTTTCCTTAGACACGAGTTAGCTCTTCGATATGCAGATACAGACGGGCGATACCATGCCTTGGTAAGGCCTGACACTTGGAACCTGCCCGTGGAAGGCGGGGTGTGGCTGGTTTCCTCTCACTTCGGCTTTCCCGTGAGCTCGAATGAGATTACATTGGGAGTAGCAATTCTGCCTTCCACTGTGAGGACCGTGCTATGCCTTTTGCGGAGCCTTCGGACACAGTGCAAGTGGCAAAGGCTTAACAACAATTGTGGGCAGAATCTAGTAGGCTTGCAGTTCCAACTTGTTTGGGGGCTCAGCTTCTGGAAAACAGCCTATAAAAATAGCAATTTACAGGAAAAAAAAAAAAGAGCGGGTCCTGAGGCATTTGGTCGGGGCAGACATTAGTTCCATTTAGAGCTTAAACCAGCCCACAGGTAATTGTAGGTCTCTTGCATTAGCTTGTGGAGCAGTGAAAGGATGTAATTCGAGCTAATCTGATGGGCACATGAACTGGGTACTTGGTGCCAAGTGAGACCGTGAAACCAAAGAACACATGTGTTTTTTCGGGGTGGGGGGAAACCCTCAACACAACATAGATCCAACTGTTGCACACAGGAACCTCTGGGGAATTCTCTGGAAGGCTTGTCATTTTAGAAAAGTGCTTTGAGGGTGCAGTGGAGGAACCTCTGGAGCCCACTGTCTCTCAGTGACCTGTTCAGTGAGGTGTGGGGCCTGCAGCATGTTGGGGGGCAGTTGTCAGAGGGGGTTATTTCATCTGAATCTCAAGGCTTTCTTTAGAAAGCCCTCTGCCTGTGCCTGGGAGCATTCTACCTGACTCACGGGGAAGGACGCAGGCTCCGCCCTGTCCGTTCTGACTTAACTAGTCTGGGGTGGGGCTCAGCAATCCTGCTTTGTGAAAGTCCCCCCTGGACAATTGCAATCCTATGACTCTAGTTAGGATGGAGAACCCCTGATCTAGTGGCAGATGTGGTGAGCTGGTGGTCAGAGTCCACGGTCCTAGTTCAAGCTACCTCGCAGGAATGAGGGGCACACGTCCACCTCTGGGGATAGAAGTGGACATTTGGCTCTTTGCAATGACGTCTTCATCATAGAATCTGTGTTCCTGGGAAGTAGAGCACTGGTGGGTTTTCTGTTGTCATTAATCTGCAGACTGGCTTCCTTAAAGCGTCAATGTCACATGACCTTCAGTAAGACCGGCTCTCATTTACTCCATGATAGAGCAAGTCCCCCAAAGGAGACTGACTCTTGACTCACCCTTAAGACGGAGCTTCAGAATGTCTTCACTGAAGGGAAATGAAGAGAATGCAAAATGCTGATTTTTTTATTCTGCATTTTCTGCCTATGAAGGTGCTTACATCCTGGGTGTCAAGTGGGGCCTCAGGATGATGCTTTCCCACACCCTGCCGGAGCCCCGGGTGTGTGTGCCCATGGGCAAGCTGGCTTTAGGACTGTAAAACAATCAGGCAATTCACCCATGGAAATAAGAAATCATCCTTTTCAGTAAAAACAAGTTAAAACTATAAATCAGTATGCTTCTGGTACACTCTGCTCATTTAAACCGGTTATGTAAAAGGTTGTGTTAAAATCAGAACTTTGGTTTTTACCACTAAAAGAAAAACTTTGTAAGGGCAATTTTTAAAATTCCAAAGATGTCTAACTTGGACTGAACTATAGGATTAGAGTGGTCAAAAATCAGGAGCTGAAAATTAAACAGTAGAATTAGATTAAATACTAACATGAGCAGATACATGTCTTGAAATGTGAGAAGTCCTCATAACACTGAGGATCAGGGTTCATCAGAAAGGTCACTGAAAAGAGAGGGGCACATCATCTGCGGCAGTGGTATTCACCCCAAGTTAGGGACACTGGGCTGTGGCCTTTATGCTACAGATGTTCACCTGGGAGGCGGGAGTTGGAGAAGCAGACTGCGTCTTGCAATTGCCGTGACTTCACGTTGGACCCACCTTGGTAGACATGAAAGCTGTGACCTCATTGTCCTCGACGATGGCCTCAGGTGTGTACCTGCTGGTTTCAGAGGCAGGTGGACCAGGGTTGGGGAGTGGAGGGGCCACAGTGATTCCTTAACAAACATCAAACATTAAGGAGACTGAAGATCCACAGGGCAGGAGCTCTCTGAGTTAGCAACTTTGTTGATTTTGCCTCTTGTTTTAATTCACTTGAGTTGCCCAGAGGCATGTGAACAACTGGCCCAAGAGGGCTCTGTTCCAGGACCAGGGCAGCTCACTCCTCTCTTCCTCATTCCACAAATGTCTTTTGAACACCTCTTCTGTGCCAAGTGAGAGCTCACACAACCCTTCAGGAAATAGGGCTCTATGGGCCAGGGGTCTCCCGAGAAACAAAACAGAAAGGATGTGGATGGTGTGTGTGTGTGTGTGCACGTGCGCATGCATTCACGATGTCAACTGTATATGTATTATATATGTACTATGTACGTATGTATGTATATGTATAGTAACATCAAGAATATATATATATATATATATATATATATATATATATAAGATTTATTTTATTTGTATTATGCAATTATGGAAGCTGGCAAGTCCAACATCTGCAAGGTGGACCAGCAAGCTGGAGACCAGGGAAGAGCTGACATTTTGGTTCAAGTCCAAGGCCATCTGCTGGCAGAAATCTTTCAAGGGGTCAGTCTTCTTTCCATTGAGACCTTCAAATCTTTGGATAAGGCCCACCAATTTTGTCGAGGATAATCTCCTTTACTCAAAGTCTATTGATGTGTTAATCTTATCTAAAAAAATTTCATAGAAACATCTAGAATGGGTTTGACCAAATATGTGGGTAGCTTGGCCCAGTCAAGTTGACCCATGGAGTTGCCCACCATGGAGTCTGTGGTTCTGAGTGGTGGGCTGTCTGACCCAGCTTGCCAGAGCAGGCTTGCTCCCCTTGCAGAAGAGTGAGTTACCAAGGGGCTCAGTAGATTAGGGAAGACGCTCTGATCTTCCTCCACCTTCCATTTCCTCCCAAGAGATGGAATGGACTGTAATGGTAAAGTTTCTTGGTACACATGCAGCATTCAGAGAGCAGAAGGAGCCTCTTCCGTTACTTCTGTTGCCCAGAAAATCATTCTCACTGCTGAGTTTATGGTGGAATCACAGTTGGACCCACAGCCAAGCCCGGGGTTTCCTTTCCCTGCCTTTTGACTGAGGGGTCTCTGATGGCCATTACTTTGACATAAATAGCCAAGTAAAAGTGAAGTCAGTAGTGACCGTCCACCTTGATTAATGGAATTCCTTCCCATAAAACTGGTATGCTTGTTATTTTCTTCTAAAGACTGTATGATAATATTTCAGCAGTTCAGGAACATGGAGACAAACCACGGCCCACCACCCTAGCGCGGTGGTACACCCTTCCAAGTAGTCTCTTCTAGTTCTTTCCCATTCAGGTACATTTGCTTGCATAATTATTGCAGTGTGCATATATTTTACCCTTTCCCCATTATATCCAAAGCTATGTATCATGAGTTCATTTCCATGTCTTTTAGTCTTTATGGAGACATAACATTCCATCAAAGGATGTACCATAATTCAATTAACCAATTCCTATTGTTTCAAGTTGGGGTTGCCTGCAATCTCTTCCTGTTATAAATCACACTGCTGTGGTTTGTTTTTCTTTAGGATAAATTTCTAAAAACAGGATCACTGAACCAAAGAACATGAATATTTTTATGGCCCTTGATGGATACTGTTTTCATTGGATTGCATGCGTTTTTCTGTTTTTGTTGTTACTTTTGGTTATCCTGACTCTTTGGTAATGACCTTATGTCACCACCCTGGTTACCATGCCAAGTTACCATGCCAAGGCAGTGCACCCAGAGCCATCCCTGTCCCCGATTCCTTTGGTCATATCTTTCTGACAAAAATATTCTTTGAGGCTAAAAATGTCCTTGCCTAGTCCTTGCTTGAGAGAGATTTATAGCTTGGAAAATCTGAGTACATCTCGGCAGCCATTTTTCAACGGAGAGTGGAAAAAAACCACATTTCACACTTAAGAGGCAATTTGGGATTTATTTTTGGTTCCTCGATAATCCTGGGAGACTTTGAAATGCTTAACGTCTCATTGCTTCCCAACAGAAGAGTCCAAGGTGGGATGTTTAGAGAACGGTGATTAGAATTTGGAGCAAACACTTTAGAATGGTGCTATTACCTCTTTAAAAAGAGCTCTTTGTATTATTATTATTATTATTTTTTTTGCAATATTTGAAGTTTCTATTTGGACATTAAAGTGGCGTAGTTTTGTTTTGTTGGGTAGATTCTGGTAAGTATGTTTGTAGTTCTCATCTTGGAATAAGGAAGTATTATACTTTAAGAAGTAACTTTAAAAATCGCTCTTAGGCATGTTTTTAAACTTAAGTATGACGAAGGAAAGGAGACAATTAGGTTTTGGGGAAATTATTTATATTTACATCTATATTTTTTGGGACATATCCTATAAATGGGACAATGTAGTAGGTGGCCTTTTGTGCTGGCATCTTTCATTCACTTAGCATTATGTTTTTGGAGTTTATCCATGATGTGGCATATATCAGGCCTTTGTTCTTTTTTATGGCTAAATAATATTCCACTGTGCCACAATATGCCACATGACATTCACCCATTCAGTAGTTGCTGAACATTTGGGCTGCATTTTTGGGCTAGCATGAATAATGCTGCAATGAATTTTGCTGTGGAATTTGGGGGCTCTGTTTTCATTTCCCTGGGACGCATATGTGGGGGTGGAGTTACTGAGTTGCAAGGTAACTCCAAGTTCAGCTTTTAAATGCTGCCCATGTGCTCTGGTGGCTCAAGTGTCGAGGTGAGTGAAGGTATTAAGTCAGTGTCAGCTTGGGCAGAGCGACTGCCCACCCCCCACCCGTGGGGGCAGAAGAGTGCACTGGTAGAGGAGACCCTTAGCCCAGGAGGCTCCCACCTGGATGGTTTCATAATAAACCGTTCATTTCAATACTCTTTTTTGTTGGTATCATATTTGTATAATTGTGAAATTGTTGGAGGACGTTATGGTCCGAGAGTTTTGATGTGATTCATGTGCAGCTCTTCCTATAATTCTGAAAGCCTGATTTACTTTTTAGGAATTAGTTTTTCAGTTGGAATACAAATGCCACACCCATAAAGCTTTCTTTCTCAATAAATATCCTGTGGAGCCTTCTTACAAAAACACTTTCTGTGGCTGCCTTCGGCTGAATAGCCTAATGTTGATTCCTGGAGACCCCACGAGGAGGACCCACAGTTACCAAATGCTTGAACGCTCCCTGGATCTGCTGCGAATCTGACGACTCTAAGACAATGGTTTATTTTAAGCAAAATCCCTTTCATAACATGGGCCGCAGTGTTTTGAGAACATTTCTGAAATGAACATTTAATAAGTTGGCGAAGACATGCTCTAAGCATGTTAATGTTACTATTGGATGCTTAAGTTTTCACTTTTAAACTTCTAAATATGAATAGCTTAGGAATTTGATCTTAACTTTGGTATTGAACCTAAAATGATTAATTCACATGAATGTTGGCCATGAGGATCCGTTTTCCTATTTTTTTTTTTTTTAGTAGAAAGATGATATTAGCTGCTGTAATTATATCCCTAGGTGGCATTAACCACAGAATTGAAGGTTTGGTTTCCCCCTGGCAAGCAAACCTCGGTTTTTGACTTGACGCTCGTAGGGCTCGGTTGTATAATCACGCTACATGTGAAGGGTGGAAATTAGAGTGTAGGGTTGCTGATTTATATCCCATGAGCTGAGTTTTCCTGTGCCAGCCCAGAAAGATCTTACCATTGCTGAAGTGCTCAGCTCTTCTGTGGCTTCGACAGACCCTGCAAGTCATCCAGGAGGCTTTGGAACATTCCAGCGCAAGGTCTAATTATGGATGTAATGATTGCTGAGCATTTAAAGCAAAAGCCCCAAATACCAAGACTGGACCTTCTTGTTTTTAAATTAAAAGGTCAGTAACCCAATGTCAACCATTTCAGACAGCTTGGGCTATATCTCTAAGAAATAATCAAAGTCAGCAAGAAAAAACAAACCCTGGCCGTCCCGTTGCCCTAAGTGGAGAAATCCAGTTGTCTCATGCGTTGTAACTGACATGATTTGACATGCTCATTTTTTTTTTTCTTTTTAGTCTTTGGGTTTTGAATAATTGCTTCTTGCAGAAAGCCTGTATTTTCTGTACTCTGTGGTTACCAAGTTGTACTTGACTTTTAAAAGAGAGTCAAAGGAACGTATCCTTGTGAGAAATTGCTGCTTTGTGGAGAACAAATGAGAGGTTTCGTGATCTTTGAAGCCAGGAAGGCCAAATCTGGCCTAGAAACTCCATCACCAGCCTGTTTTATGTTCTGAAAAAGAAGAGCTAGGGGGAGAGACAGGCTTTAGCTGAGGATTTGCCCCGCTCTGGTTTGGAAACCAGGGAATTCTCCTTGGCCATTCAGGGAGCAGGGTGGGCTGGCAGGCAGCTGCTGCCCTCTGTAGTCCAGGGCTTCTCTATCAGGGGTCACTTGCCCCCCACCCATAGGGGACGCTTGGTAAAGTCTGGAGACAGTTTTGGTTGCCACAACTGGAGGAATGCTGTTGGCATTTAGTGGTGGAGTCCTGGAGGCAGTGGGGACCCACCTGGAGGGGTTGTATCTCCGACCAGGGGTGACGTTTCCTGCTCTGCTGTCCCCAGAGGGGTGGAGATCAGAGAGCAGAGCCAGCATCTCTCGGCCAGCAGAATGTTCTGGTTTGGCACCTTGTTCTTTGGCACTGCTCCAACAGGGTGCGTTGGAATCAGAAGAAACACGAAGCAAGCTCCCTACCTGGAGGAGAGGCCGGGAGCAGCCAGTGGAAACCACACGCACCACCGGGTCACACAACCGCAGCTTCTCCCCGTGCTGCTCAGCACGTCGTCGCTGGCGGGCGAGACCCGGCAGGCCTGGACCGCTTCCCTTCCTTTCTTTGTCAAATCTTTCATAAAATGCTTTTGCCCCAGGTTACCTTTCTTCTTTTGGGGGGTGGTTTAAAGAGTGTGTTCTTGGTGAAGAGTTACTCCTTAAGCCCTTACCTTTCTTGGAAGGGAAACACGCGGATGCACGGATTAGGATGTCATTCAGAGACCTGTTCAGAACCTTGTGGCTGGGGCGCGGTTCTCCACTTTTTCTCAGCTGTGGGGCGTGGAATTACTCAAGTCTATTTTCTAGAATCCACCTGTCCCAGCACTCTGGGGTCACCTACCATCCACCAACGAGGGTGTGGCCAGCTGACCCCTCCCTGTGTCTGAACCCCCACTCTGCCGTGTGAGCCCCACTGACTCCTGTGACTTCTCCAAGCAGGAAAACTGAAGGAAGTGCCCTCATAGTAACGTACTCGTGACTCTAGCTGACATCCCTTCTCCATTTTTCAACATCAGACTCCACGGGTGATTGTCCCCTGTGCTTGTTTGAGAAATTCAAGGTGGGGGTTGGGCAGGGTGAGGAGAAGTCTTGGGACCTGGACATCTTCATTTCCTTTACATACCCAAATGGGCCAACCCTGGTTAGCCCTCTCATCGGGAAATATTTATTTCTCTGCTCTATGCTAGTCATAATGAGGACTGAAAGAATGAATTAAGTGTGATTTCTTTCCTGTGCTTTGTTACAATTATTTAATTTTCAAAAACAACCCTATGAATGGGGAACTGTTGTAGTCTTTGTTTTGCAGATGAGGAAGCAGAGGCTTAAGAAATCAAGCAATGCATCAAAGGTTACAGAACTCTATGTCAGGATTTGAACTTGGCAGATAGCTCTATAATTTCTAGATTCTGCCATAGAGGAGAACTTCTAAAATGTCCCTGGGCTGAAATTTTATCCACACCCTGAGTGGAGGTGTGAGGTGTGCACTTAACCTTCCTCGTTCAAAGACACAGACTGAGGAAGCTGACCCTTAAACCTCAGGGACCCTAATGTGTGTGCCATGGCCAAGGGGACTCTGCCATCCACCAGCATGTCTAGCTGCACTCCTTGAAGAAACCACATCTTGTTCAGTGAGTAGTTCTGATGCTTACAGATAGTGTTCCATCTTGGGTCTAAATGCAATCCATCTAATTCACTGTGGCACTCGGCTGAAGAAATAGGAAACTGCTTGAATGTTGGAGGAAGTGCCCTCATACTAATGTACTCATGGTTTAGCTCCACCACCCAGCCGCCCCCGGTGGCCTCTGGGCACTTTGACTGTGGCTAGTTCAAGTTCAAATGTGCAGTTCAAGTTAAAAATGCACACTGGATCTTAAAGACTTAGCACAAAGAAGTAAAATACTTAATTACCACGAAACTCAGGTGCTCCGTACAGCTTTGGATTGTAGGGCATTAAGAAGGAAGGGCTCAAAGGATATCCCAATGGAGAGATGAGGTCCCCAACGCAGTGAGTGCCCTGTCCAACCTCCCAGCCACTCATGTCTCTCCAGTCCAGTGCTCCTCATTGCAGTTAGAGAACTGGCCACTGAGAAGCAACCCACAGTGCTTAAGCAACTACAGTGGACCCCACGACGCCATGCATAAGCACACCTCCTCTCCCCGATGAGCTGGAGATCTGTCTTAAACAAGTCCCCCAGATTTTTATTAGGCAGCTGGTTTGGACGGTACTTCTCATGTATTCTTCCTCAGTGTGTCTCCCGTGCGCTGCTCCTGTCTTGCATGAGCACCTCCAGCCGCTCTGTTGACAGTTAACTACCTGCACTTTGCCCGAAGCCTCCACCTCACAGCCTGGGCAAGTTTTCCAATGCCATTTTCAGTTCCTCCACTGATACCTTTCACTCCAGCCACTCCAAATGGTGCTAGGAGAACTGTCAACAGTCCATGTTGTTCAGCAACTGGCAGGGGGCCTTGGCTAGCTTGGGATTTCCAAGCACAGGTCTTAAGCCTGAGCCTGGGTACGCCCGTCTGGTCAAACCAAGGGACCTGAGGGAGCTCTCCGGGACCTGGGATGGAGTGTGCCCTTTCTCAAGTGGTGTTTGCACGTTGGTCTTGGTGACTGTCTCTGTTGTTTTTGCTCAGGGTTCAACTCTGTGTGGAAGAGTTTGTTTTAAATTCTGTTACTACAAAATTGAGGACTGCTGCGCTCCCAGAGGCCCGGGATCTCCAAGGGGCTGCGTGCTTTCTGTGGGACTTTCTGTCCTGTGCTCATTTTACCCAGGACATTTGCTGCCCTGCTGTTCTCCCTGTCCCTGGAGGACAGAGGGGAGACTCTGGTTCCTTGGTACTCCCCACAGCCCATTCCTCTGTCTCAGGTGTCATTTGTCAAGACGTGGGCTCCATGGTGTGGCTCCGAGACACCCTCTGCAGACGGGGACAAACTGTCCTCCATGTGCTCTTGGTAGTCAGTGAAGAAGCTGTAACTACCTTCTTCCTCCTCCCCACATGTAACACTCTCAGGGGCAAACAGAGACGGAAGGCCACCTCACGTGTCCCTTCCCCACCCGGATGCCTGAGCACTCAAGGAATCTGAGCTCTGTGCCTTGCATTTATTATTTCCTCGTTGATTCATTCATTTGCCCAGTGTGTAAGGGACACCAGGTCTTCCTATGGTCACAACAAGGACTCACCTTTTGCCCCAAAGAGTCCCTGATTGAGTGAAATGCTCCCACTGCCTTTTAAAACCTGTGTCTCCTACACTAAGGAAAAAATCTCATGTCCTCTTTTATCACCAGTTGAAATAAAAACGATCATTGTGACTAAAAGTAAACCAAAGCAATGATGATTTTAGATTGTGCTCCCACCTTCTTACTGGTAGTCCTTTGTCCCCCAACCCCCAGCCAGAGACACCCCCAGATGTGGAAAACTGCAGAGTGTGACCCCTTGAATCTGTTTCCTCTGCTCTAAGGCATCAGGAACAAGCTAGGAACTGACATGCCAAGGTGACCCAGCGTGTAGCCAGTACACATGGCTGGCACTGGTTGGGGGTTGGATGAGGGCCACTTCATCCCCTAGCTTCTCTTTCCCTCCTCAGAGAGGTATTGGTTAATATAAAACTTTCAGAATGCCGGGACACCACGTGAGAAGTCCGACAGGTTGCTTTGTGGGGCCTGACCGTGCTCCAGGTGGGTCCCCAGTACCGGGGAGGAAGACATCCCGCCCAGCCAGGGCTCCAGGATCCAATGCAAGGCTCTTCAGCACCTGTGTGCAGTCAGACCTCGTGGTGACAGAAGGCCCCTCCTCATCTGTCTCATTTTTCCTTTACTGCCTAGAGCCCTGCGCGGAACCCTTCTTTGGAGTTTCAGCAAAACCTCACCCAGGACCCCGGGGCAAGAAGAGGCTGCCTGTCCTAGTGAACAGCATTCGACATGGTGGCTAGATTACTCAGTCTAAGTTTAATAATCCTTTGAGACAGATACTATTGTGCTCATTTTGCCACGTCAGAAACTGAGGGTTGAAAGTGGAGCAATCCTCCCCGCCCCGTGGCCCTAGTCATCAGCCAAGCGAGGATTTGAACCCATGTCGGCTTTCTGGATACTTGACCAACAAGCCAAATAATGCTGCAAATAATGTTGAGAAGAGAATGCTTAATCTGCAAAGAAAGCAAGAGCTTCAGCAGCACGGAAACAATATTTATTGCTAGCCGATTGATATATTAGTTACAAATCAGATTACATTTTCCATAAAGCATTTCCTAAAAGGGCTCTGTGTGGCAGTGGTGTTAGCAAAGCATGAATTATTTTAGTTCTTGAGAGTTACTAAACTACTTGTTGAAAATAATTACTTATTCAGACTTTCTTCTGCTTCAGAATGGCAGTTTCCTGGAAGAACTCAGGGTGAGCATTTACTATCATTTGCTAATTCAGTGGGCCACAAAAGCAATCTATTTGGCTTGCCAATATGCTAGCTTTGCCCTGGGCCCATTTATCAAAACTTGTCATGGTTTGAGCTCCCTCCATCAGAATTAATCTCAGCCCCTTCGAGCTTTAGTTCACGCTCTGCTTCTGAGCGCTTGTCCAGGACATGACTGGCACAGAGAAGTGCTCAAGGAATATCTGTTGGCTAACTGAAGCGATGTCCTCATTTGTAGGATTAATCAAAATTGTTGAATGGGACAGGGCTGCAAATGGACAGTTGTGTGTGTCCAGTGCTCGCCGTTGGCAGGCCCTGGCTGGACAATGTGAGCGCTGCACCGTCAGGTCCAGTGCCCTGCTCAGTCTTGTTCTCCCTCTTTACCTCTTCACTTCCCTCTTGGTTAAGCTCCTGGTCCAAATTGTCACCATTTTTTTTTAATCATCCCCTTGTCTTGTCTGTCTCAATGTCTTCTGCCCTCCTCCTCCTCGGGTTACCCTGGAGATGCTGAGCCTCTTCTCATTGAAGAGCCCCTAGTTTCCCTTCTGTCCACTCTCTCCCACTACTGGATTGCGTCCACGCACAGGACTTGAGAACTTTGTCTCAGGTCAGGGCTCTCTAGTCTCACTCTCTTCCGTTTCAGAAACGCATTTCCAATTCTTTTTTTCTTTTTTAAATACTTATTTCTTTTAGTTGTAGTTGGACACAATACCTCTGTTTATTTATCTATTTATTTTTATGTGGTGCTGAGGATCGAACTTGGGGCCTTGCATGCACTAGGCAAGCACTCTACCAATGAGCCACATCCCCAGCCCTTTCCAACTTCTTACTGAATACTTTTTCCCGATTGCAAAGTCCCACAGAAGAAATGATTCATGTGTGTGGATGTGTATGAGTGTGTGTGTGTGAATTTGTGTAGTATGGTTGTGAATATGTGAATTGTGTGATGTGTGGATGTGAGTGTGTACAGTGTGTATTTATGGATGTGTGTATAGGGTGAGTGTGTGTGCATGAGTCTCTCTGTGCATGAATATGAAGAGCACCTGTTTTAATCTGCAAATTCATAATGAAAACCCAGCCCATACAGCTTGGGAGAGAGAAACCATGTTAAAATGAGAACAGGTGGTGCTCTATCAGTAAAACCCAAAGGGTCTGTAAGAGACCTTGGTTCCCTCCCTGTCGTCTACAGGATCGAGTCTGACCTCGGGGGTCAAAGCCTGGCCCCCGTCCAGCCTACCCTCTGCAGCCACACCTCCGCTCTAGATAGGAAATGGCTCTCAGGATCCTACACTGTGGCCCGTGTCACATGTGTCTTGTGGACACTTTGCCCTCCTTTTCCACCAGGCATGTGCCCTCTCCTCGTTCAGCTCAGAATCACCCCTGCTGGGACCGTCACCTGGTTTCTGGTCAGGGAACGTGTAGGCTGTGCTGTTAAATCTGAATTTCAGGTAAGCAACAGGTATGTTTTTAGGATATAATGTATTCATGGTCTCTCTGACATTCAGTTAGCTGGGTGTCGCGTGTCTTTACCAGCTCTCTCTGGCCCCCTCCCTCTGGCGGCACACCCCTCTCTGCAGGAGTTACTGTTGCAAAGCTGCCTGTCTTCTCTACCAGAGCACGGGTCCCTGAGGGAAGAACTCTGTCCCCTCCCTCACCATTTCTTAATCCTGCGTCATCTACCAGGCACTGTGCTGGGGGAGGGACACCAGGCGAAGAGGACCAGACCCCGGCAAGGGCAGGCTTGGTCAACCCTGGCCCTGGCCGAGGCAGTTCACGGCCTCTTGCACACAGAGCGAGGAAACCCACGTGCTCGTGCGTGTGCACGGTGCTGACCCTGCTACCACGGCAGCATGTGTGGTCTCTTGGCCCACGGAGCCCAACACTTTTGCTATCTGCCGACCCCTGGTCCGGGGTCTTACGGTCTAGAGAAGGAAGACAGACACAGACAGACAAAAGCACACCATCTCTCATCTCCGAAGCCTCACGGTTTCAGTGTGTGGTCTGGCAGCCGCCTGCGTGGGGGCCACCTGGGGCCTCCGCCAGTTGAAGCTGGTTTCTGGGTTGTGAGAATCTGCCCTTTTAACTGTACTTCTAGGGATTCTTCACACTGCAGTCTGAGCACAGAGGGCTTCAGGACCACCACCCTGTCCCCTGGTAAGTACTAGGCTGAAGGAGGGGAGGGCAGAGCTCTGTTCATCAACTCTATCTCAATTCTGTCCTCGCCCCAGCCACTGGCATGGTTTGTTATGTCAGTTGGGTCATGATCTCAGCCTGTAACCCTGAAGGGGACCTCACACAACTGACCACCAGTCCAGGCACAGAGTGTCTAACTCGTCCTACAGGAGAAGGCCGGTGGCTGCCCCATCCTGGAGCTGCATACAGTCAGTCACCCTTCAGCCTGGACGCTGTCTCCCACCTCAGCGACCTTTGCCCTGAGCAGTCCTGGACTGCGTCACTCACAGCCACATAATCAAAATAGGCTCACTGGTTCCTTTATGTCCCCAAGCTCTCCTTGTGGTGCAACATGATGGGCCGACATAAAATAAATAAGAGCGACTTCAGCCCGTCCGTCCGTATTTAGAGGGCACATGCTTCCTAGTGAAAATAAGGCGCGTGACTGTGTGTTGAGACAGATGTTCACACTCGCAACTCTTGTTAGAGCACTTAAGAAAATAAATTCAAGATAAGAGAGGGAGGGCCTTGCTGGGGTCTGCATGCTTCCTGCTCCTCTGGGTGCAAAGGGAATAAAATAGTTGAATAAAATTCCCGCAGTTCCACCTAAACTTTCTTGGGAGTGCCACTGTAAATGGGGCAAGTGGGAATTAAAAAATTTTGGATTTTGGGCTGGGGATGTGGCTCAAGCGGTAGTGCGCTCGCCTGGCTTGCGCGCGGCCGGGGTTCGATCCTCAGCACCACATACAAACAAAGATGTTGTGTCCGCCGAGAACTGAAAAATAAATATTAAAAAAACTCTCTCTCTCTCTCTCTCTCCCTTTAAAAAAAAATTTTGGATTATCTATATAATAATTGATCCCCTAATTCACATACAAAGACCCAGGATTAACATTCTGTTGATGTACCAGCAAC
Organism: Marmota flaviventris; assembly: GCF_047511675.1. Lineage (NCBI taxonomy): Eukaryota > Metazoa > Chordata > Mammalia > Rodentia > Sciuridae > Marmota > Marmota flaviventris. Next base: position 9,919,109 of record NC_092501.1, read on the forward strand.
AACAGAAGTATTTGAGTTCTACCTCACATGGGCGGCAACGAACTTGACCCTTTGGTACTTGATTATCCCTTTTGAGTGTGGGTGCAGCCACCATCCTAAGGTAACTGAAGTGTCGGGATTCGCTGGATGAATCAAGTCCTCCCCTGTAGAGATCAGCTCCCCTAAGCCGTTCTTCTCATTGGACACAGGGAGTTATGGGTCCTGGGCACATTTCTGTGGGTGATTGTTCAGATGTCCTTTAAATGAGATGGTATTGACTAGAGAGAGTCAGCTGTAGTGTATTTAAATGAGAACTTCTCTGACAAGCTTTGGGGGAAAAAAGCAAATCCCTAAACACCACTATGCTTAATGATCTTTGAATCTTTAAAAAAATCCCCCAACCCAGGTGATTCTGTGCTTCATAACTTCTTTGACTCATATATCCCCGGTTTGTTAAATTGTTAAATTGATGACATTCCAGGCAGTTAGTTGATGCCACACTTTCCCGTGAGTGGTCTTACACCAGGTTAAAACCTAGTTCAAGTGCGCAACATTTTTTTTTTTAAGTACATTTGTAAGGACTTTGTGTTTCTATTTGGGGGCTTCTTTCATTTACAGAAATACCCCAGGGAGGGAAATCTGAATTAAAAATTGTCTTCTGACTTTTTTTTTTCTTAGAAAGGAGCCCTAGGTTTTGCTACTAATTGCACCAGCATGGGGCTTATTAGCAGGTTTAAGCCCTATTTGAGTAAATGTTGAAGGAGGCCACAAACATTCCATGTGCAAATCTGATGTTACTGAGAAGAAATGGATCCTTCCTTATGTAATCAGGCCGAGAAGGAATCGGGTGTTGTTATACATCCAGGACACAAAATAAATACAAAAAGCAGACCCCCTTTCCAGTCAGCTGTTCTGTATTAATAAACTTCCATCCATCACCGATGGCTGGGGATGCTGTCCAGGGCTCGAAGCCTACCCGCCTGGTGAGCCAGGTCACTTTGCTGGAGTTGCAATTTAGCTAATTTCACTACGACAGTAGCTCTGTATAATTAAAGACTCAGTAGGGTGTGTTTTTAACGCTATTAAGTCATTAAGGGTTTTTAGGGGACCAGAAAGTGCCCTCACTGCAGTAAAAAGGGTAACAAGTCCTTCTTTTTAACACAAAGAGACCAAGGAACCGCTTTTTAAAGAGTTAAAGTACCTAGCAGGGAAATGCAGTTCTCTGACATCAATTATGGAAATCAGTGCAGAATGCCCGCCACATAGGACCGCGCTCTGCCTGTCTGTCCTGGATGGAAGCGAAGACTGTGGCTGAGTCATCCAAACTGTTCTTTCTAATCAAAGCAGTAAGTTCTCTGGGTCAGAACTGCCCTTTAAAAAATGTTCTCAGAGGAAAAAAAAAAATAGTTTTGGTGCTGAAGTCTTGTTTCTGAGTCCAATTTACCTAATTCCTGAGAAGAATAAAGATTCAATAAAGGATTTACCTGCCCAACTGGTTTAAAATAACATGTAGATATTGCTCCACAAATCTTTCAACAGCTCCGTCCTGTGAGTAAAATATGAGGCAAATGGAGGAAGGCAGAGGCTGAAAGAAAATCTATGAGCAACCGAGTTGCTGAACAACAACAACAAAATGTCTGATGAACCAGGCTGCAGTGAGGTGCACTGGATGTCTGAAAAAAGAAAAAGAAAGGCATTGACAGCCCCCAGAACGCCTAGGCAGACTGGCTCTCCAGAGATGAGGCCGATTCCAAGGTCCATTTCGGTTCAACACACCCTGTGATGCGGATTGTCTGACCCCGTGGAGCTGGCCCAACACCAGCCTGCGAATGTCCCCAGCACCTCGGGTGGGCCTGGCTCTCCTCTCTGGGGACACTGGGGAAGGTGTGTGTGAAGATCTTCCACGTGCTCAAGGTCGTTTGTTTAAGTTTGGTTTTTACTAGTTAAGTGCTACAGCAGTTCACAGTCAGGTCCAGAGACAAGGCTCATAAATCAAGACCTTCGAGCACCCCCCACCCCCCATCCTGCAACAAGGAGGGAGCAGGGCAGTGAAAGGAGGTGTGGAGCTCCCTCAGGGAGCCTGTTCAAGGGACCCCAAAGCCACCACCAACGCGTTCCTGTGGGATGTTAATGGGAGGTGACTGGGAGGTGGTGGCAGAAGAAGACATGGGGGTCACATTAGGCCCAATGCTGGGGACCCAGATGACTGGTTAGCCCAGAGCTGGGATGTTTCAGACACGTTGAGACAGACCAGGAATGGGGAAAAAGGAAAAGATCCCCAAGAGTCCCCAAACCATCATCAAAGGCTTCACCAGAGGGGCTTCATGGTGTTTGAGGTCAAGGGTGTGTGACTTGGTCTAAGGCTGACTTATGGCCACTACAGCAGAGACCATTGGGAGAGCCCAGACAGCCAGGTGAGTTCAGCATTGGTGTGTTTCGTCTGGGGAGGGCTGTGCACCACGTCCGCATGCCGGTGGCCAGGGAGCTCCGTGTAGCTGTCCAGGCACACATCAGAACGAGATTCCAGCTGCCCCCCAGACTGGCTCCAGCAAAATAGGAAAATTTTGTCCCACGGGTGCTTGACCCTGAGGCTAACCACACCTCACGGACATGCCCGCTGGGGGCTGTCATGAAGAGGAGGGACCTGGTCCAGTCGAAACCTGGATTTCTGACTTGATCCAATTAGCATGCCTGGTGTGTGGAGGTCCCCGCGGGCCAGTGGATTCTGATGACCAGAGGCAATGGAAAGTTCCCGTTCTGAGCTGGAAGTAAACCAGGTGTTGCGTCTGCGGGGCTGTCAGTGTTGATCCTGGTTCACATGAGGATGGCTCTCCACAGAGGTGTGGGCTAATCAAAGCCAACTGGGCGTCTGGTCCTGAGAAGAGCGGCCTCACAGCCACCCTGCCAAGATGATGCAGCCTGCAGACAGGTTCACAGGTAGCTAAAGGATTCATTCACCTTTTATTGGGGGCCTACGATGTGTCGGGCACCGTGCCAGACACTGGGGGTCCACATGAGACAGGATCCTCCTTCACAAGCCTATAAGGCCACGTGCACGGTGGCTGTGACTTCAACCAGACCCGAGCCACACATTTTGTGCCACAGTCATACTGACCTCAGGGGCTTTGCACTTGTTGCTTCTTTGCTTGGAATGACCTGGCTCTTCCCACCACTGTACGTGTCCCATCCTTCAGTACACAAATCCTGTTCTTTCTCATCCTGTGTAGAGAGGGGCCTCCCTACCCAGGGTCCAAGAGACCATAGTAATATAGTAGATGTTAGATCTTAACCATATTTCCTCAATATTTTTCTTTATAGCCCTTATCACAACCTATCACTATTTTGCATTTGTCTGCCCAGTAGAACACGTTGGTCAAGAGACGTGGGCTCTGAGGGCAGGCCGCCTGGGTTCAGATCTTGATGGCTCCCTGGTCCTGTGTCTTAGTTAAGCTCAGTGCCTCAGTTTCGCAATTTGTAAAGTGGAATTGATGATGATTTCCTTTTCATGCCAGTGTGATTAGGTTTCTTTCAGTTTGGATCATCTGTTCAACAAAACATTAACATATCATGAAAAGACTGAATATATAAGTTTGAGATAGGAACTATCTCAAAAATTTGTGTTCTTACTGGGTGTGGTGGTGGTACATGCCTGTCACCCCAGAGACTTGGGTTGGGGCAGGAGGGGTTTGAGTTCAAAGCCAGCCTCAGCAACTTAGTGAGGCCCTGAGCAACTTAGGTGGGCCCTGTCTCAAAATAAGAAATTTTTAAAAAAGGGCTGGGGATGTGGCTCAGTGGTTAAATACCTCTGGGTTCAATCCCTAGTACCAAAAAAAAAAAAAAAAAAAAGAGAGAGAACTTGTATTCTTACACTATGATTACTAAAATAACTATATACCTCTATTAAATGGAATAATTTACAACTCTAAAATATATTCTTCTTGCTTTGAAAATATCTAAATACAGTTCAAGAATTGGGTGAAAATAATTGCCTTACACTCTCACTAAGTGGAGACTAAGGTTTACATGGTACCTGGAAATCTACGTGCAAAACACCTGAATTCAGATGATTTGATTTAATACCTGGAAAATGGCCCTTTGTAGGGTTTAATAATTTGGTAGTTCAAGATCATGAGAAGAGACCGGATAGCTGAGGCTTCTAAAACACGGCAGGTGTTGACAACACTAATAATTCATCTTATCTCACCCAGTGCTACTAGGTAACTGAAAACACAGTCAGTGATTTCTAAAAAGTGAAGCGTTATAACAGATCTGCTAAAAGTCGTTGGCAGCAGGCGATGGACTTGTAAGGGAAGGCATTTGATGATCTCACTCATCTGTGGAATCCAAAGATGCGAATCTCAGGGAAGCAGAGAAGAGCAGTTACAGAGGCTGGGGAGGGCAGAGGGAGGCGCTGGCCCAGGGGACCAATTTAGAGAGGGACACAGAGTTCCGGGATCTAGTGGGTGCCTGTGGTTAACAATATTGTATTAAATATTTCAACAGTCCGAGAAGAGAGGATATTTTGAATGTTCTCTCCACAAAGAAATGATGAATGTCTGAGGACATGGATCTTCTAAATACCCTGATTTGATTATTTTACTATAAACATGTGCATCCAAACATCAAACTATACACCATCCCTATGTATTAAGATTATGTGTCACTTACAAACAAAATCTTGAAAAAGAAGACATATGTTTAGAGTATTTTTGAAAGGCAGATCCTGTGGCGAGGAGAGGTCCTTTAGTCGGGAGCTGAGCCCTCACTGATGTGGTTGGTGCGCGATGGGGTGGTGGCTGTGGCCTGACACAGTTCCACTACGTTCATAGGCAATCGGAACTTTCTTTAATGTGTGCATTTTAAACAACCCATGTTGTGACTCTTGCTGTCTCAGATAATGAGAAGACCCCAGCCGTCTCAGCCACTAACTGTCTCATGCTAATACGGTGGGCATTTGGCATTCTGTTGAGTTGGTTTGTTAACTGAGTGCTTGTGTGCACCCTGAGGATTCTGAATATTCAGGGCACCCTTACTGGGGCACCCAGTTAGATCCATGGACTTTTACGTTCTGCTGCATAGAAATCCGTTCTTAACTCAGAAATTATGTCCATTGCCTTTAATTTCTATGCTCTTCATTCCGAGCACAATCATGCTCATGATGTGGAACTGGTTGGCAGAGGTCGGACAGACCTATTGTTGCTGAGATTGGACGCATAGACGTAGATAAGTGCTGATAGAGTCGTTGACACTTTGTGAAGTCAGTACCAGTGTTCATCTCATCCACATGTGTGAAATACTGAGGCCCAGCGTGGTAAAGTAGTTTGCTTGAGGGACTCCTTGTAGACAGAGGTTCAAGATTTGACTCTAGGTGTTCAGCCTCCAATATTCATGGTTTTAGCACTTTGCTGACCTTGGCTTTGGGTGGCCATTTTGGTCATGGGTATGTACACAGGGGAGTTGGGTAAAAACTTATGGTACCTGGGTCTATTTTCATGATGCATACTGATGTACATGCATTGGTGTGGCCCAGACTGTACCTCAAATGGGTAAGATTTTCTCTCTTAATCTTCTTGCTGCAAATCCATGACTAGTTATTAAGGATTTTAGGTTAAGTCTTTCTCTCTTCTCTTTTTCAAATTCAAATGTTTTTTTGAGGAGAAACAACTTGTGGAAGAAAAGTTCAAATGCCCAAGATACTTAGTTTTTGAATCAGATTTCTTCAGTCTGCAAAGCATTCTCTCAACCTCAGCTATTTTAAGATATCTCAGACAAGTTCATTAGACTGAGTCTCAGTGCAACCTTTAAAACTTTAACTTAAACATTACAACAGGCATGAATTATTTAACTCTTGTTATAGGCTATAAAATATGTAATGTAATATAAAGGAATAAAAATAATTCATGCTTACTCAAAGGTTTGTTTGCAAATGCATGAGAAATTATGATGAGCACCCGTGTTTTCCTCACAGATTATAAGCATTGTTATTTCACAGAATAATGGTTACTTTTTTTATGTCTTTGGGTGTTTATATATAAGCTTTTAAAATTTTAAAAAATATTTTTTAGTTATAGATAGATAATAATAACTTTACTTATTTATATTTATGTGGTGCTGAGGATCAAACCCAGTGCTTCACACATGCTAGGTGAGTGCTCTATCACTGAGCCATAACCCCAGCCCCTATATATAAGCTTTTTATTGATACAGAAAAAGCAGACAGATTCTAAGTACATAGTTTGATAAACTTCACAAAATGAAGTTATCCACATAACCAACAGAGCTCTACCTAGCACCCAGATCAATAAATATTAACAATCCACTATAATTTCCCTTCTGTAGACTTTCCAAAGGTCCACTGCCCTGATTGCTATTAGCATCAATTCATTTTACTTGTTTTTGAATTTTCTATAATTGGATTCAAACAGTATACATTTTTGGTGTATGGCTTCATTCTGATGGTGAAATCCATTTTTGCAATTGAGTGTGACATTATCTTTTTTATTGCAGTATAGAATTCCATTTTAAGATTCAGTCTTCTAAATCTTATAATGTCAATTATTATATGTTGAGGACCACAGCCGAGTCGGGATGACGCATGGCATTTTTGCCAGAAGTAGTGGTTGAGAGGTGACGCCAGCGAGCCATTAAGATGATGACTTTTGAGTTCTAGCGGAGTTCCCGTTGAGTTCCGGTTGAGCTCTCCCGGGGATTCCTGAAGAGTTGGCGTTGGTTGGTGAAGTTCCGGTGGTGGGAGTTCCTGTTGGTGTGTGGTGTTCCTGTAGGAGCCGCGTGGGTGGCGTTAGGGAGAGTTCCCGGGGAGCGTGTGTGGAGTGTGCTGGTGGAGTTCAGAAATAAAGTTTGTTCCTGCTTGAGTGGCTCGTGATTTGTGCCCAGCCAGACTGCGGCAATTATATAGGTATTCTGTATGTATTAATATATATAGTTATTTCACTCTTTTGTTAATATCCTCTTTCTTACTAAGAAAGGTAATACAAAACTCAACTATAGAATCTATTAGAATCTACTTTGGGGATTTGTGTGTTTTTCCCATTAGTGTCTATTGTTTTTTTTTTTTTTTTGCTTTATATATTTTGGATCTGTTATGGATTTAAAATTATATTTTAATTTTGAATTGATACTTTTATTATGAAATACCTCCCTTTAATAATATATTTAAAGTCCACCTTGCCTAATATTAGTATTCCTAGTGTCTTTGACCTTTGCATGCCATTTTTAGTATATTTATCCCAGAATTTACTATGTATTTCTCTGTATCATTATATTCAAGATCCCTTTCAGGTTTGTGTGTTTGTGAGAGGTGTCTTTTAATGAAAATATCTGGACCATTTACATTTAATGTAATTACCAATATTTTTGGATTTCTCTCTATACCTTTATCTTTCTATCATTTGTTTTGTATTTTCCAATTTTTAAGTTTAAAATTTTTAAAGAAAAATCATACATTGTTTCCTTCTCAGTTATCATTGCTTGTATATTCTTCATTCTCCTTTTGGTGACTAATGTACATGCATACTACAACATGCCTCTTTGACTTAACAGGATCAACACTTTTCCTCCCTTAGACAATGCTAAGATACTTGAACATTTTTGACTCTGTCATCCCCCTCCTTCCTTTTTACCATTGTCATACATTCTGACTCTACATATGTGTTAATTCCCAAAAGATGTCACAGTTATTTAGGTTCACCCACACAGTGACCATTTTCATTTCTTCCTGTATTACTTCATTTCCGTCTTGGGATCATGGTCTTCTACCTGGAAGCAAAACAGAACAAACACGATTCCATTTAGCATTTCCTTTAATGCAGGTCTATGGGTGACTAATGCTCTTAAGTTTTGTTATTTTAGAAATGTCTTTGTTTTACCTACAGTTTTGTTTTCAGTTTTTATATCTTTTTTATTGTGGTATAAGTTACATACAATAAAGAGCACAAATCTAAAGTTTATAGCTTGATTCCTTTTATAAATGTACACACCTGTTTAATCACCACCCAGATTAAGATATAGATCATTTACAGCATTTCAGCAGATTTTTTCCATGTGTTTCTACTTTTTTTTAAAAAATGCTTTAATTGCTGCATTAGAGTTATACATAAGAGCTTGGTTCATTTTTCCATAATCATACATGCATGGAGGGGAAAGAGGAGGAACCAGGGATTGAAATGAAGCTAACTAAATTCCAGCAGACTTCCTTAGAGGTAACCAGGCAGTCTGACCCCTGGATTGGTAGGTTAGGTTAGTGTCACCTCTGTAAAAGTTTTTAATATAAAGGAACCATAGGGTAGGTACTCGTTCACCTCTCCTTGCTTCTATAACATTGTGTCTGAGGTTCACCTGTGGTGTCTAGCAGCAGTGTGGTGTTTTATTGCTTTACAGCATTTCATGGCACGACATTTCAAATGTATCTGTCCTGGTGCTGAGGGTCATTTGTGTTGTTTGCAGCTTTTGACTGTTGGAAGCAGTACTTCTGTTAATATTCTTGTTTATGTCTTCAGAGTACATAGGGCCATTCTTTTTGTGGATATGCCTGGAAATAAAACTCCTGGGTCATTTGGTGTCTGTATCTGCAGATTTCATGGCTGCTGGGGAAGAGTTTCCTTTATGGTGAAGCCGTCCACACTCGCCAGCCGCGCCCACACCTGCATCAGTGCTTGGAACCCTTGGCCTCACTGTTGCCCTTCTGGTGTGTGTATGTGGCATTCTGTTATGGTTTTAGTCTTGTGTTTCCCTGACCCTCATTAGTGTCAAAACCTCTGCATGTGCTTACTTGCCTTTGGTGAGTGCCTGTTGTGTCTTTCATCCACTTAAAAATTTGGGTTGCAAGTCTGTTTCTTGTTGCTTTGTGAGAATTCTTTACGTATTTCTGAATGTAAGTCCTTTGTGATGGGCACGTTGGCAAGTAGCTTCCACTCTGTTGCCTTGTTAACTAATGTTTTATTTTGATGAAGGGAAACTATTGAGTGAATGAAATCCAATTTATCAATCTTTCCTTTACGGTAGTGCTTTTTATATCCTAGTTAAGATCATACTGTGCTTTCATCCAGCAGCTTTGCTTTTATATCTTTTACATTAGATATAGGCCCATCTGGAATTAAATTTTATCTAGGGTGTGAAGTCCGTTGTTTCCCCACATGAATGACCAGTTAGCAGTTTATTGAAAATAGCATCCTTTCCCACTGTACTTCAGTAGCACCTCTGTCATAGATCAAGCGACCATGTGAGTATCTGGGACGATGCCCATTCTGTCCCTTGGCCTCTTGGTCTATCCTGAAACCAGAGCATTCTGTCTTAAGTGCAGGAGTACTAAAACGATACTTTAAAAATAGAGTTATATTTTTATATGTATGTATGCATTTATATATTATGTATTTTGTTATACTTTTAAAATATATGACATACATGTATATATGTACATATATGTAAATCTATAATTATTATTATTATTTTTTTGCCACAGAGGAAATCATAGTTTGGCGATTTCTTTGAACGCACCAAAGCATCCATTCCATTCCTTCTGGATTTCCTTATTTCTCCTAGGGAGTTTTCTGTGTGTCTTATTGGATTTTTCTTTTCTTTTACCCCCTTGAAGGATCATGTGTCCCCCCACCCCCCGCCCCCAGTTTGCTTCCGTGCTTTAAGATTTTCTGCTTGAATTTGAATTTGGTTTTGGTTTTCTTACTGTCATGTGCCCAGATGTGGTTTTTCTTTGCATCTATCCTTGGGTTCTTGGCATTTCTGAAATCTGTGGCTTGATTTTTTTTTTTTTATTCAGTTTGGCAGAATGCTTAGCCAGTTTATCTCTTCTAATATTGCTCCTGACTGATTCCCTTCTTCCTCCCATTGCAGAGCCACATTACCTACATTTAGATGTCTCCCTCGTGTCCAGTACACCTTTCACCTGGTTTTCTGTGCTCTCCGACTCTGCGCTCTTCAGTCTTGCCTATCACCCAGTGCATCTCCTCGTCCTCTAGTTCTCTCTTTAGCTGTGTCTACTCTTCTCTAAAGCCAACTAGTAAGTTCTTAGTTGTAAGTATTTAAATTTTTTTTTTAAGAATTTCCATTCATTTATGTTCTGGAATGTCCACTTTTCAAAATATATATGACAGTTCTTTTTTTTCTTGAGTCTGTTATTTGAAAGTCTGTGTCGGATAATTCTAACATCCGGGTTAGCTAGAGTTCTGCTTTTAGTGTAAGTTTTTGTCTTGGTTCTGTTTCTTGGTAGCATTGGGTTTATGGTGTGATGAGGTCATATTTAGTCATGCTGGGCGTTTCTGTATGAGCTCACAGGATCTTTGTGTGACGTTATCTCCCCCAGGGAGAATCCTTTCTATCATTGTGTAAGCAGTGGAAGAGTGGACTATGTCAGCCTAGTCAGCCTAGGACACCTAGTTCTTCCCTGGTGTCCTCTCATTCCCAGGATGCCATCCCCTGAGGATCTGCAATTAGTGCACAAAGTGTTTCCTACTTTTTCTGTTCTGCTCTGAAGCCCCTCTCTTTTTGGCTTCTTAGATTATTGTTCTATGCAACTTCACCAGAAAGTGCCTCTAAGAGAAATCATGGCACCTTGCTTCCCTCTGAGATCTTGCCTGTCCCCAACCCCCTCGACAACCCTGAACTCCAAGTCCTGCCTCCCCAGCCTGTGAGATTGCCTAAACCCTGTGGGCTTGTCCACCTCTTGGCCATCTCTTTGCTCTTTGTTTCTCAGCTTCTAGCTCCATGCCCCAAACTGGTAAATGTTGCCAGGGGACAAGAGATGCAGAAATGAGAGCTCACCTCAGTGAACTGCCCTTTCCCTGGGTGTTTCTTCTCGGGTCTGGCTGCCTTGGCGTTTCTCCGATACCGTTAAACAGATGGCTTCATATTTTATCTAACTTTTCTAGTGAACACTTCTGCAGATATCTACTAAGACCTATTCCATCAGAACTGGAAATTTTTTTTTTTTTGCCATTTTTAACTTTTAACAAAACACATGCTGCATTCACCAACCAACCCCAAATAAGAGAAGGAAATGCACATTTAATAAAAGTGAATAACATATGACTACCTGTATTTCTTTTCTCTAATGTCTTCATGCAAAACCACCTCCATGCAGGTTTTGTTCTTGTTATTTTTTATGTTAAGATAAAAAAAAAGAAGAAGATTAAATGCTACTTGGCGACTTACGTGGACGAAAGACCCTCAGCGTCTGGGAATGCTGACATTACTGCGATGAGGTCACTGGTTGCAGGGAGGGATAGCACTGCGGCTGAAGAATTCACCCCTATCTCAGTTCTGCCACAAGCAAGCCTGCTGCGGTGGAGACCCTGGATAATTTATAGGCCAAGGCAAGCTCTGCAGGTCGAGTTAGCCTTATCCCTCTTTCTGCAATGTGAATATCTCAGTGGCTCAGGAGGTCACCGGCTGTCAATCACTTCTGTAGTCATCAGATAGAGAAGCTCCATTTTAAGCAGACAGCATTTTAAAAGCCATCAAATAAGTGCAAGAAGGGCAGGAGCTCTGTCTGTCTTGTTCAGAGTGTACTTCACCTTGAGAAAACGGCACTTCCCTTTTATCCAAGAAAGAAAGCGACCATTTTCCTACTTTGGATCAGCAGTGTATACTAACCACATGTGTTCAGGGGCTCTGATGTCTGCACCAGGGATCTAAAGCACCATCCATGGTAACTCAGCAACTTGACGCTGATGGGATCAGTCAAGACGTAGCTCACTGGTTGAAGCAGTTGGAGATGACTGTGTGGGGGGTGGGGTGGGGGTTAAGTGCTACGGGAAGTTTGCCAAGAGGGGGACTGAGACATGGGGGCATCCGGAGGACTTCCCAGGGGAAGGGGGCTCCTCCAGACACCCAGCAACTCCTGGCCAGGGCTTCCAGGGATGAAATGGTGCCTGTGGCTGCCTCGTGCTGTGCTTTCCACTGGCTCTTCTTCCTGCTTTGCTTCTGTGGTCTGAGCAACGTGGGATGGCAAGTGCCTCTTCAGCATTCTGTGGTTTATTCCTGGGTAAGTTAATTTTCAGTACAAATGTCTTCCCAGATTTTCGGTCCCCTTGGATCATGTGTCTGCTCTCGAGGACGAGCACTTACCTGCACACATGTCCCCGTGCTACACCTCAGTTTCTCCCTGGGGGGTCATGGCTGTCAGAGGATGAATGGGAAGGCGGGGCAAGCAGAGAGTCGAGGCACCACAGCTGAGCGCTTTGAAGGGGTTTCAACGAATTAGTGGCATTGAGAGAAAATTCTTTTTAATCATTTCCTCCCTTTTTCTTGTTGGCTCCATGAATTTTTCCAGAAGGCCCTGGCCAGAGCTTTATGGAAACCAAATGATATGTTACATGAGAGAAATGAAAGATAATTGATTCAGAATATTAATTCCTCTCCTCTCTGTAGTGGAGCAGAGAGGACTGCCCCCCCCCACCCCCCACCCCCGCCCCCGTCCTTGGAATCCAGAGAGGGTTTTTATTTAAGACTGACGTTAATTTGTCAAGTCATTTTAGCCTCAAGAATTGTTCTTATGTTCGGGTTCCAGCCAGGGGGCACCCTGGGTGAAGGAAGAGTAACCAGGAGGGTCTGAGGGAGGCAGGATTGGGGACCCATGTGCAAGACAGAAACCAGTGGCACTCCTCCTCGGAGACCCCTTCTCTAAGGCCCAGGACCCTGTTACTCAGGTGAAACCACTGTTGAAATGGGGTGGGGGCTGTTCTTGCAGGTTGATGCTCTTACTCCTGCGTCACCTGCCTGAGAGAGAATGTCTCCCAGCCCTGTTCCTGTTCCCTACACTGGAGAATCACTAGACTGAAGGCTGAGACGTTGGGGAAATTCCCAAACCCATCACCATCTGTGCCTCCTGGGTCTCATTTGCCTCCCCAGGGGGCCTCTGTAGGGAGCTGAGTACAGTCTGAGGCCCATTTCGGGGTGAAGGAGTCTGGGGCTGGGATTAGGGGGCTGAGCCCTATGGGAGGGAACAGTTGAGATGCAGCCTTGCCTTTTCTATTCTCAACATTTTAACTATGGATCTAGCAGAGGACATGGGTGGCACTCGTAGACTAGGTGTGGGCAAACTCACTGCGTAAAGGGCCACATAGTAGGTCTTTTAGGCTTAGCAGGCGGTGTGGTTTCTGTTGCAACGTTCAACTCTGTTGCCACAGTCTAGAAGCAGCCATAGATAACATGTTAAGAAACGAGTGCTGTGGTTTCCAACAAATTTACTTTGGGACACTAAAATTTGAATATCAAATCATTTTCACTTATCATGAAATATTATTTGTTGGACTTTTACTCCAACCATTTAAAAATTATTCTTTGCCTGTGGGCTGTGCAAAAGGACATGTCGGGTTGCACTTGGCTTGCAGGTTGTGGTTTGGTGACCCCTAAGTGTAGACAGGAAGATGCTGGAGGGATTCCTGCTGCCGTTGATGATAGAGTCAAGGTCTCCAAGAACCTTGCACAACTTAAATGATGGACCAAATTTAATAAAATAAAATGTCTGGGACTCACTCATTCATTTAGCAAATATGCATCGAGTATCTATGTGTGTTCTTGCCACTGGCAACATGGCAGTAAGGGACATGCCCACGGCCTGGCTATCCGGACCTGGTATTCTTTCACACTCCAAAGTCAGCTCGTCCGCTCAGCTTGGTTTGGGGCCCCTAAGAGCTAAAGTCCTCTTGCCTTCAAAGACATAGATGAACTACTCTCAAGTTCAAATACAAGAAGAGGGCCATGTTTTGTTTGAGGTCTCTGTTGATTCGGCGTGAGCTGTAGTGTGTTGCAGCAGAGATATAGCTGTATCATTGGCAGCAAAGTGGAACCATGAATACCATCTCCCATGTCTTCTCTGGCTGGCTGGTGCCCCCATGGATATCGATTTAGAAATGACGTGATTCCTTGGGCAACACCCATTTATTGAGGACTTTCTTCCTGCCAGACGCAAGGTTGAAGGACGATTTCTCAGCCATACTACAGCGTCTGAGGCTGGCCTGCTGTCCAAGGTTCTCCCTGTATTTATGATGGAGAAAAAAGTGAATTCACAGGGGTTGGGAAGAGTATGTGTGTTGCAAAATCTCAAGTCTTGATGAAACGGGCAGAACTTATGCTCCCTCCAGGTATCTTGGGGCTGCTCTTGGTGATAACACTGAGCTGATGGGGCCTGGCTCTGCTAATTTGAGTAATTCCTATTTTCCTATTTCATGAGGAAAACTTCTTAGAAGTGGAGTGGGCCCTGGATTATGTACTAATAGAATGAATTGTTATTTGGGAATTTCTCATTTCCATTGTGCAATGGACAATAATGTTCTTAATTATGACTTTGAGATCCTAAGTGGAACATTAAAAAGTAAATGTTTAATATCTTGGTGTTAAATGTCATGTTTCAATTGTTCAAAAATGATACCATTGATATGATAAATGTAATTCTTCATTAATCAGAATGTTTAGTTACCAAGTATCCATTTTGTTGCCAACCAATTTCCGTAGCAGATTACCATCTCCCTTTTGTATGGCTGTCAAAAGGAGTTACTGGTAAATAACTGAATAAGCCATCTCTTGTTCATCTGAGATACATTCCCAACCCTTGTAGCTTCCCAAGGGACTGGTAAAGTGTAGGTGACTTTGGATATCAGCCCTTTGAGAACCAAGCATATTTAACCAATTTTAAGATGCATGTTTTTGTTTTTCTGCTTTAATATTTTTGAAATCATATTTCAGTCAATAGTGTTGTAACCATTTGCAACTCTCTCCCTTCCTTCCTTCCTTCTAAACACACAAAAATGCATCTTACAATCAATGCATTTCCATTGAAGAAACACAGTCATTGTGCACCATGTAGTAGAGCTTCAGTGGATGACGGACACTGGCGTACCAGTTGTCTCATAGCATTACAATGACGTCAAAGAAGTCCCAACAACTGAGTGATGTTGTAGGTGTCATGACATCACAGCAGAGCACCACAACACACCGCCTCGTCTGTGGTGATGCTGGTGTGTATAAAAGAGTATCATGTGCAGTTAAGGACAGCACATGATGTTGCTGATGACAATAGCAACTGTGTTGCTGGCTTATGTATTTACTGTGCTATTCTTTTTGTCATTATTTTAGTGTGTACTCCTTCTACTTATAAAAAGAAAATTGTTTGCTATGGTATTCTGGCTGCAGCCTCTTGCATCTCCTGTTTATGTGTCTCTGGATAGACCTGATTTTCTCTTGGACTTGATTTAATTTCGTGCTGTTTGTCATGTAGAGTCACACACATGCCCATCCCTGTGGCCTGGGCATGGAGTGGGCTGTACCAGCTCGGAGTCTGTGTGAGCACACTCTCGTATGTTCACCCAATGATGAAATCGGTCCGGCGATGCATTTCTCAGACTCCACTCTTATTGGTGGTAACTTTGAGAGGCTTTGGTGGCCCTCATCTTTATCACTCTCTTCCCAAAGCTACCCGAAGTAAAAACAGTAGTGTTCCTTAATGTGGAAAATTGATGTTTCCTCAATCTTATATAAAAAATGGATTAGAACATCTTTATTTACTCATGACAAAAACTCTCATGAAAAAAGAATAGTATGTGTCCTGTGCAGATACAGCTTTGAGGAAAGTTTCTCCATTCAAGCCAGACTGCTGGCCCCATTCTCCCTGGAATCTGCAATGCTTCTCTAAAAGAGGGGCAACTTTGCTTTGGCTATGTCTTCACATTTTTGAGAGAAAGAGCCTCCAATTCCCCCCTTTTTCCTCAGCATACTTCCTTGCAACGCATAAAAGAGGTTCAAGGCAAGTATATTTTTGTTTCACATCAAGGTTATTTTTTGGTCACTTGCTAACTGGTGCACTACTGGAGACAAGTCCTCAGCTGCTCTTTTCATCTAAATCAGGACCAGGCAGCTTCCTGACTTATTGGTAACAGGATTATTCTGCACTTGGCCTAGCGGCTGCGAGACCCGTCCTCTCTTTGAGGGAGCCGCGGCTTGTGCGTGTGACTGGCGGTTGAATTGCTTCATACCCATCTTCCTTCTGCTCTTCATTCCGTGTAGTTCTTTTCTGAGTTCAAAGTCTCTCTCCTCCATGGGTTGTACAAACTCAGTGACATATGACTGTCCCTACATTTGTCCTACTTTCTGCTTTTGGCAGCAAACTTCATTCCTCGATTTAATTTCAAAGGACTTGGAGTCTAACTCTGTGGGATTTCTCGTGATGTCCAGGACACACAACCCTGGGCTTCTCAGCCTTCACAATGGAGGGAATAAAGGAAGTCCACAGGCTTTTATAATGCACATTTTTTGTCTTTCTCTTTTATATATATATATATATATATATATATATATATATATATATATATATATATATATATTTGAATTTGTTTTGTACAGTTTAATAACCATTCACTTTCTTTTCTGCATCCTTAGTGAAAAGCTTTGGACAGGAATAAACAGAAGAGGTGGTACCTGTCCATGGAAAGGTGTGCCTGACCCCAGGCTCTGCCCCGCCTAATGCAGAGCCTATAAACTCTTCATTTAATCCTTATTTGTAAAACGATAATCTTAGTCTCATAAAAGTACTATTTATTATAGAAATGGCTTTTAAAAACCCCAAAAGTATAATGAGGAAAATAAATATCATTCCAAATTCCCAGCTGCCAAACGCTGAACTTTTGGTAATTTTTCTTTGAAATTAATTGGTATTGTGTTTTATATTCTGCAATTTTCACTAGTTGTCTTTCCATGAACTATTTAAATCATTCAGAAACGTAACTTTTGACGGCTACATTTTAGTCCACCAAATGTTGACCACGTTTCCTCAACCACGTCACTATTGTTTATTTAGGTCAATCCAGTTTTTTACTTTGGTTTGTTAGTTAATATACAGTGACTACCTTGGAGCCCAGTCTTTGTCAGCCCACTATCTACATCTTTCCCTACTGGAGGAGCCAGTTAAGTTTAAAAAATTTTTAAATATTATTTATTTTTTTCTTCCTGCATTTTTTATTGCTACATTATAGTTGTCCATATGATGTGATTTATTATTATATATTCATGTGTACACAATATAACAATATAACAGTTCAATATTACTCCCTGATACTCCCCCCTTTCCTCCCCTCCTACCTACCTCTCCCTACTGATCTCCCTTTGATTTTCATCAGATCCCGTCCCCGCCCCCACCCCTGACATTTCTTTTTTCCTCTCTAGCTTCCGCATATGAGAGACAACAGACAACCACTGACCTTCTGAATTTGGATTATGCTTAACATAATGTTCCCAGGTTCCATCCATTTTCCTGCAAATGACAATTTCATTCTTCTTAAAGGCTGGATAAAACTTCTTTGTGTGTATATACCACATTTTCTAATCCATTCATCAGTTGATAGACACCTAGGCTGGTTCCATAGTAAGCTGTTGTGAATTGTGCTGCTATTGACAGGGTATGCATGTATCACTGCAGTAAGTTGGCTTTAGTTCTTTAGAATAAACACTCAGGAGTGGAGTATCTGGGTCCTATGGTGGTTCCATGCCTACTTTTTTGAGGAGCCTCCATACTGATTTCCATAGTGGTTGTACTAATTGACAATCCCACCAATA
Source organism: Marmota flaviventris (assembly GCF_047511675.1). Taxonomy (NCBI): domain Eukaryota; kingdom Metazoa; phylum Chordata; class Mammalia; order Rodentia; family Sciuridae; genus Marmota; species Marmota flaviventris. The sequence continues at coordinate 9,936,668 of NC_092501.1, forward strand.
GAGTCAAAATGTTCCTTTTTCTCCATATCCTTTCCAGCATTTTTGATTATTTGTATTCTTGATGGCTGCCATTCTGACTGGAGTGAGATGAATTCTCAGTGTAGTTTTGAATTGCATGTCCCTAAAGTTTTTAGTAAAGGTGCAGGTAGTAAACATTTCAGGCTTTTCGGGTCATGAGGTCATTTACGACTACTCCATACTTCGCTTTCAGAGCCCAAACAGCTGTAGAAAGTATGGAAATGGACATGGTTGGGTTGCAGTAAAACTTTATTTACTAAAATAGGTCTCGGGAGGTAACTAGCAATTCCCATTAGTATATGTGACTGTATGCTTATAGGCCCCAGAACCTCTTTTAGAGTTTGGCTGGTAATGAGTTATAGATCAATTGCATCATTCTCTCCCATGATTCCTTTACAGTTCATAGGTCCAAAGTCACAGCTAGCTCCAGGACAGAGGCTGGCTCCGGGCCTGTGGGTCTCCTGCTGGTCAGACAGGTCATCTCTAGGCTATAAAGCCCCAGGCAACCATCACCTGACTTTGAGCAAGTCATCAGCAGCCTGTTTACCCACATGTCAACTCTGTTTATAAGGAGTGGCTATAAAGGGCCTCGCCTATGTTTGTAACCTGCATTTGCCAGACCATCATGGGTTTAGCCTCCAGCCAGCCAGGTGACAAGCACAGAAGCAGAACAAAGGAAGAAAGCAATGAAACTAGTCAACTCTCTTCTTAGAGCTGAATCTTCCAGTTCTTAGTGGTCTGGTTCCACATCCCCAAATCCAGCTCCTTTGAACATTTGAAGTAAAGCAAGTCACTGAACCTCTGATTTTCTGATCATTTCAAACTCCACTGTAGCTGTCACGCAGTTCGCCTCAAAGGGAGAGGATCTTTGCATGTTTCTAAGCAGTGCTTAAAATCTCCAAGTGCCCTAAATTGTGGGGAATTCTCTCACTCCAGGAATACTCAAAGGAAGCTCAGGGGTGATGACATCTGGAATGTTCATGGATGCCACAAGTGCAAATAGTTGACATCAAAACCCCCAATCAGCCTGCTCTTATCCAAAGCAGGAACAAAGCTCTGGTCGACCGTGCTTTAAAGACAGGCATGGAATGTTCCCCATACACTAGGAGGTATCTCTGAACATGTACCGCCACTAAACCCTAATACTGAGCAAAAAGCCAGAGCTGGCTTTTGGGTTGTAAACTGAGATGGGATTTTTGAGCCTGAATCAGCAATGTCTCAAGTTCTCTGGCTGCGAACTTCAACTTATTTATAATTTATTGCTCATGAGGAGGAGCTAATTTGGGGGTTATTATATTTTGTCTTGAAGCTGATATTTGAGCAAGAAGCAGTATCGTGGCCCTCCTACTCCAGGGCTTGCCAACCACAGATTTGCTTCTTTATCCTGAAAGTCAGTGGAGGAATTTCAGAGGGGAGAAGACAAATACCGGTAGAAAAATGTTAACTTAATAAAATGGAAGAAGATCAGATTTCCTCTGTTTCTGGCTGCCTCCCGCCCGAATCTTTTTGTTGACTTCTTGAAACTTCCTGTGATTTATAGGACCCCTTTCCTATAGGCCGAATGCCTTTTGATTAAGAAGTGAACCACAGCTCCCAAACCGCAAGGACAGCTGTTGTTCCAATCATCCAGAACTCTTACCACTCTTTCCCCCTCTGTTGCGTGAGGACCTCATCTTAATGCTGAAGCCGCCCCACGCACAGCAGGCCTTCCACTGCCCCAGACAACCATTGTTCCTTTGGGTCCACACCTTTGATCCACAAAGTCCTTAAAGAAGAAACTCTCTGGACTTCTTTCATGGTGGGTGGTGTTCCAATTTGTGCACTCCGAATTGTTTCCACCCTAAAACTCAATGATTATTTAAGACTCTGGGATCCTGCCAATAGCATCTCAACTACTTACAACTGTGATTCTAGTACTGTGGTTCTAGGTGGTGGGGATAGGGACTCTGTCTCTTGAAGACCATGTCAGGTGTCAAGGTTTGGGGTGGTCGTGTTGGGGAATGGGTGTGTGCTATTGAACACTAAATATCATCATTCCTGCTGGTCAGATGTTTGATTTGGTTATGGTTTCAAAGGGCATTAGAAGAGAACTTGACGTTTTCATTTATTAAATGGGAGAACAGGGGAAGAAAGGAAGGAAAGCAGTCCCATGGGAGATGACCAAGCCATATCCTGGGTGGAAAAAGAGGTTCAGATACAAGGGGAGTCTCGGCTCTCTGCCTCCTCCGAGATTCACAGGTGGAGGATATAGGGCGGCGATCGCTGCCACCGACCTAACAGAGGATTGCCAATATGGGGGCGCTGCCTTGAGACAGACTGAACAATCAGTAGGAATTAGTAAATGGACCTGGAGCACCTGGGAGGGAAAACAGATTGGGGCCGTAGCACAGGAAACTAAGAAGGCCACCATGTTATCACTGGACCTAGGGAACAGTTCATAGAAACCTGAGACATGGGATAGGCGGGTCTTGCCAAGTTGCAAGTAGCCATCCAGTGGCAGGGGTTGGCAAGCAACAGCCCACAGGCCCGTCTCGCCCGCTGCCAGAGTCCACCTGTGAAGCTCATTGGGACACAGCCAGGCCCACTTCGTTCCCCTATTGTCTCCGGCTGCTGCTGCACTGCAGTTAGAGTTGGGCTGTTGAGACAGAGACTGCAGGAACCTTAGGACTGGAAATGTTTACTCTCTGGCCCTTCACGGCAAAGGCTGGTCAATTCCTGCTCTAGCCTATGGGTCCCTGGCAGAGAGGGTATCCCAGATGGGCCTGAAGTGGGAAGACCAGGTGCATCAGAGCACATGCATGCCCTGTGCCGGGCGAGAGGACAGAGGCACGAGGGATGTTTTGTGTGTCCACTGCATTCTCCTTTGAGTTCTTGCAGTCGAGCTTCTCTGGTTGTGTTTGGTGGTGATTTAGTAGACAAAGGACGTTGGCAGGGCCACTGGGGCAGATTCACTCTTTGTTTACCCACATATCTTTGGTCGAGTGAAGGTGAAATTCTGTCTGGAACTTGTGCTAAACCCTATATTTAAAATGACTGCAGTGAGGTGTAGGGACATATCCTCAGGTGACTCATGTGCTGAGGTCATCGTCCTGAGACCCAACAGAAATTAAGGCGCACTTGGGCAGCTGTGTTCTCCATAGCTGCCGAGAGGTTAAGCACGAGCCACACACCACCCCCCTGCCTCCATCACCCCAGGAGGCAGTGGGATGGTGAGAACTGTGCTGCCCATCAGGACCCTGCAGAGAGGCAGGTCACAGAGGGACCTGCAGCCCTGGGGACATTGCTCTGCCTGTTGGAGAGATGAATTGGACATTTCTAAGAATGTTTCTGGATAACAAGAGGCAGGGACCCCTGGGTGTAGTGACTCCCTCCAGTGCCAGGAAACGTGTGCTCAGTGCTGAAGATCTCACTGCTGGGGCCGGTGGGCATGGGACCTCACAGCTCTACAGTACGTGTCTTCCAGCTCTGCTCTTTTCATGTCTCTTCCAGGTCCATCTCCTGAAACTTAGCAAAGCATGGTGGAAAGGAGGCCAGCATTCTTTCGGGCTCACATGGCAGCTAGAAGAGAGTCTTGGGACTTCTGTGCTATGGGCTTCTCTTTCCTGACCGAAAGACTTGGGCAACTAAGGGACAGGGGACGTGTGATCCCGGTGTTTACTCCTTTCAGATTTTTCTAGTTACCTTTTAGAGTCTTCAGGGTAGATCTAGCTGGAGGTTGCCATTGGACTCAATGAAAATCTGGTGCAGACCATCGTCACCATCCACAGAGACAGGGAAAAGTGGTCATAATCAGGCTGGGACATTTAAAAATTAACAATTTTGCTGGGTATAATTCTCGTTACTCAGGATGCAGAGGCAGGAGGATTGCAAGTTCAAGGCCAGCCTCAGCAACTTAGTGAGGCCCTGTCTCAAAACAAAATAAATAAATAAAAGGGCTGCAGGTGCAGCTCAGTGGTGGAGTGCCCCTGGGTTCAATACCCAGTATTGCTAAAACAAAGAAATAAATAATTTTGCCAGTAAAAAGCCCTCCAATTATATATGAGTTTGTTCTTTCCTTAAAACAGAAGTTGCGCGTCTGTCCGTGGCTCACAATTCACTGAAACCACATTGTAAAGTTTCAGAGGCTACGTTATCATCCTCACAGTCCTCTCTCATCTGTTTCCTGTCTGACAAATTCCCTTTTATGGGGGTGGGGGGCATATTTCTGTTGGAGTTGGAGCTCTGGTCTATGTCAGCTATGTTCCCCAGCTTCGGTATGATTTTGGAGCAACTGTATTCAACTGGGAACCCTTCTCAGTCTGGTCCTTGGGTGATATCAGGAACTTGTCACTTAGAAAGTTCTGCTTGATTCTGGCTCATTAGGCTCAGTGCAGATCCTGGGGACCCTCCCTGTTATTCTCCTTCCTTAGATTTTTATTTTGTTCCAGTCTCATTTACAGTCCTCTTGGAGTAGAATGTGAGTCATCTGTGCCAGTAGTTTTCAAACCAAGGCAGGTGCCTAGGACTCCTTCCAGGGGTCTGACCACGAGGGCAACATGGTATTATTGGGAAGTTCCTGGGTTTAAATATTATCAACTACTTCTTCCTGAGATCCTTTTTCTGATCTTCAAAATTTAGAATAAGTCTTGCTTTTCTTATTTGCAAAATGGAGATTTGGATTCCTACCTGGTTGATATAGGGCGTTTGAGGCACTAGTTTTTCTGATATAATGCATTGATAGAAGTGAAATATGGAAAGATGCAGGGAGACTTTGTGGCAATGATGAAGGAAGCTAGTAGAAAGCCCCAGAAAGGGCTCCATAAAGGGAGGCTTGGCTCAGGAGCCAGATGCTGCTGTATCTGCGTGGGATTATCATACCTTGAAGTATGTGGGCAATAGAGTTAAGCACAATTGGGCACCACAGGTAACAGGTGCTCTTTGGTGCTTTTATTGTTTTGTTATGCGTGTAACACTCTTCAGCTAGAGCAAAATAAACATATATCCTGGTTATTTAATAACAAGGAAAAGGCCATACACCAAATCAGGGTGAAAAGACAAATAGAAGGGAACAAATATTCTCCTTGACAGGTGGCAGGCACCTACAGGGGCAGGGTCCAGGAGGATTAAGGTGGGGGGTTAAGGGATTAAAGTGAACTGCAATAAGGAACTTTCTGAACTTGAGGTCCCAAGCCAAGGGAGTCACTGTGTGGAGCCCCTCCTCTCTCCTGAGCTGATGGCCAGGGGGCAGGGATCAAGCCTCTCTGTAGGGAGGAGGGCCAAAGCAATGGTGGATCTTGCTGTCCTGTGGGAAGGTGGGGTCCAGACGGGTGGGGGTGGTTCAAATGGCCTATCAGGAGGAGGTGGGAGGGTACCTCCCAGTTATGGGGTTATGAGTTACAGAGCAGAGGGAGTTGGGGTGAGTCAGGAGACACTGGGGTGGAGCACTGAGAGAAGCCAGCCACAAAGAAGGCCAGTTGCTGCCCTGAGTCTCTGCCCGATTCTGATTCCCTTTTATGGGCCAGCTGGCCAGGAAGCAAGGGTCACTGCGTGTGGAGTCAGAGGCTGGCCCAGCAGACCCACTTCCCCAAAGCCCCCTGGACTTGTGTGTGTTTGCATGAAGATCAACAACCATTGGCCTGATAAGGAGCTGTTGTCTTAGGGGATTTTTTTTTTTGATGTTTTAGTTAATTTTTTCTTGTTCTGTGATTTAGGAGATTTTAAAGATCGATAGTCTGGTTATACTTCAACAGGTCCCAAATTCCTACAGGTAGGGGTACATGAGACCCCAGGAAGTTCCTCCTTGAGTGCTTGTTTGTTAAGGACTTGATAGAGATTTCCAATCCACAGACAGCTCCTGGTTCCTTCCGCCTTTCTACTCCCCTCTCTGGAGAATCTCTCCTGGGACCCCTTGCCCTTGCTGTTAAACTGTTAGAATTGTCGCAGTAGGAATACAAGCTGCTTTAGCAACTTGCCCTGAAAAGTTCATCTTCAAAGTAACTGGGAATAAGTTCTGCCAGGCGGAGGATGGACTCACACGGTTCTATCCCGCTGGATAAGGTGGGGCCTCTTTCCCGTGTGTGGCGGGATGTGAGAGACGTCTGAGCCAGCCCAACCACACGGGGCTCCTGATTTCCCCACTGAACAGCCATCCTGGAAAAGTGAACCAGGGGCTGTCAGGAGAGCTTCCTCATGAGTGCTCACAGACCGAGAAGGAACTTCATTGTGACTATTGGAAATGTCTTGGGCCATTTTTTCTTGCTATAACATGAGGTTGGGTACTTTATAATGAAAAGAGATTTCCTTAGCTCACAGTTTTGAAGGCTGAAAGTCCAATAACGTCATCTGTCTGGCATCTTGTGAGCACCTTCTAACTATGTTACAACATGGCAGGGAGCATCATGGTAAGAGTGTGGGAGGAGAAGTCAGATGGCAAGAGAGGAAGCAGAGACCCGGGGAGCCAGGCTTGCTCTTTCTAACAAACCACTCTTGGGAGAACTGACCCACTTCCTGAAGGCCTAACAACCCCCTCTGTAAGGTCAGCATTAGTCCCTTCCTGAGGGAAGTGTTATGGTTTAGATATGAGGTGTCCCCGAAAAGCTTGTGTGTGAGGCAATGTGACAAGGCTTACAGGTGAAAAGATTGGGTTATGGGAGCCTTTATCTGGTCAGTGAATCCAGTCAGTTAATCCTGGTAGGGATTAACTGAAGGTAGGTAGGATGTGGCTGGAGGAGGTGGTCATCGGGGGTCGTGCCTTTGGGTTATATATTTTGTTCTTATTCACTTCTCTCTCTCTCTCTCTCTCTCTCTCTCTCTCTCTCTCTCTCTCTCTCTGCTGGTTGGTACCATGTTCCCAACTGCTTTCCTCCAATACACACTTTGGCCATGATGTTCTGCCTCACCTCAGGCCCTGAGAATGGAGTTGGCCATCCATAGACTAAGACCTATGAAATTGTGATCCCCCAAATAAATTAATTGTTCTTGTTAACTCCACTAATTGTTCTTTTCAGGTCTTTTGGTCAGGGCAGTGAAACAGCTGGCTAAAACAGAGGTCAGGACCCAGTCACTTGCTAGGTCTCCTTCTTAAAGATCCCACCAACTTCAATGTCTCACATTGGGGATCTCACTTCTGACACATGTATTTTTGGGGAACAAATCATACCCAAATCCTAGCAGGGACCCAAATATTTATTGACTTGTTTCAAAGAATGTGAAAAAGAAAGCTACCCAGGATGGCTGTGTGGTTTTAGCAACAACACAAAGACCATCTCGAGCTGCTTTTTCTTCATCTGAGGGTCCAATCTGTAGGATCAAGTAACTTAGATTATTTCTAATCAAGTCTGGGCATAAAATTAAAGCCAGATTAAGCAGTTACTACCTTAATAATTAAAATGGGTAAAAGTTAAGGTTTAGCGGGATAGGTACCAAATTGTCCTCAAGGGTTAGTCATCCTCAAAGTTTCTTGAGAAATTACCTAGTGTGTTTGCCAAAAATAGTTTAAGGCTCAGATTCCACCCCAGACCTAGGGACTCACGCTTCAGGGAGTACCCCAGAATTAGAACCACCAGGAATGTCTGAGAAACAGTGCTTCCATCTATGTACATATTCTTGAAAAATAGAAACTGTCCTTAATGTTGAGATGTTCAATTCTTTGGGATTGTCAGCAGCAGCAGAGACCCTGCAGCCTCACCTCTCAGCCCAGCTCTGCCTCTGCTCAACGCTGTGTGACTGAGTAGATCCATAGATTCCTGTCCTTCTTCATCCTTCATGTGGAATGCTGGTGGCATCACGACCATATCTCATCTCCAGATTTCCCCCTTCTTCCCGTGGTTGGCCAGAAGATACATTTCTGGGGGTGAGGGATTAGGGAACTGGGAGCCCCACTTGGACTTTACACTCAGCTCCCCGTTCCAAGCTGTCTTGTCTGGATTCTGCAAGGTGACCTTGTGGTGCACAGTGAAGGGTTTCTGAATTATTCTTCTGCCCTTGCTCCTTTACCAGTAGGTCCCCCATCAGCCTTCATGGAGGGCGGCTGATGGGAAGGGGCCCAACGAGAAGGAGGGAGACAGCAAGGGGAGAGGGGGGAACACTGGGAGGGGGCTGGTGAAGAGGGGAGGATGGATGAAGGGCTGGTGGGGCAGAGAAGGATCAGAGGGGCCATGGGGGGCTTTGTGGGGGAGGCTGATGAATAGGGAGTCTGGGGGGGAAGGGGACCACTGGGCAGTAGGAGGTCTTTGGGGGAGCGTGGCTAGGGGTGTTTAGGAAAAGGAATGATGGGGAGGGAGACTGGTTGGGGAGTGGGGTCAATGGAAGGGAGACAGGAATGGACCATGGGAAGGAAGCCTTCTCGGAAGGGTAGGATGTGGCTATTTCCAGGGCACTAAATATAACAGCAGCAGGTTCCATCTATCTTCCCCTTGGCTGTAACATTACCTTTGCATAAAAGGTGATGTGAATAATAAAGTATTTTAATCTCTAAGAAGGCGTAGAGCACCCTACTGCCCAACCACATCACCTGTCTAAAATGTCACGACCACACAGTCACCCAGTGGAGAACGCCGCAATCATAGGCCAAGAGCCCCCAGGAAATGCATGCTTTGAAGACTGAAGTTTCATGAAATAAAGAATAGAAGGTAGCAGCAGTATTATACACAACTTTGTGGAAAATGCATGAATTTTCCCCAATCATGCATGTTCTCAAATGTTTGTTTCTTTTTGTAGGCATTTATATAGAGTAACAAATGAGTCCTAGAACTTTTTTGAGGCTATCTCTCGTTTCTAGTTTTTGGCAGTAGATTTCTGCCTGGAGTTTAACTTCCTGACACTCAAGATACTGCAGCCACATGTTCTTTTATACTTTGCATAACTCAAGGGAGCCAATAACAGCTCATTAAAAACATCAAATTATTCTTTCTTATTTAAGAACGGTGACTATAAAAATGAGAGTTACATAGCAATTTCCCTTTATGTAAAACATCTTCCTAATTTAGTGAAAGAAGTTGGCAAATGCATTCTTTTTTTAATTGATTTTTTAAAAAATAAATGACAGCAGAATGCATTACAACTCTTATTACACATATACCGCTCAATTTTTCATATCTCTGGTTGTATATAGAGTACGTTGACACCAATCTGTGTCTTCATCCATGTACTCTGGATAATGATGTCTATCACATTCCACCAACCTTGCTAACCCCCTGCCCCCTCCCTTCCCCTCCCACCCCTCTGCCCTATCTAGAGGAATAAATGAATTCTAGATGGGGCAAATGCATTCTTAACCACAGAGATGGGAAATAATTAGCTGGTGATATTATGTGATTTAGGAAAAGCTCATTTCCACCATAGAGAGGTGCTTTGATTTCTGTCCCCTAAGAACTGGGCTTGGGAAGCCATGACCTGGGAGTGAGTGTCTAAGGATGGAGGAGGGAAGCTCGGGTCAGTTATTCCTGAGGCTACCTAATGCCCAGGCAGGATCTACCTGCCCCTGCTACTTCCCTCACCCATGGCCTTTCCCCTGCACCCTGGCTGCCCAGAGCTGCCCCCGGGTGTTCCGACAGCAGGCTCGACCCTCCGCTCCTGCCCCCCGCTGGGCTTTCTGTTTGAGTTTTCCCACAGCCTGGCTTCCACCCTGGACGCTTTTTCCTTCTGCCATCTGTAGGTTCAGCCGCTGCCAGGTCCTGGACACCCTCCCATCTTGAGACCCACCCCCCCAATTCCCATCCGGGAGCTAATATAAACTGTGGGTCCATCAGCAGAGCCCCTGCTCCTGATCATGCCCTTGGGCCTCAGCAGGACCCGAGCTTCGTTCTTGTCGTCCCATCTGGCAGGGAAGACACTGCCAAGTGGAGGAGCCTGGAGCTGGCCTCTGGAGGCATGGCAGTGGCGGGGCTTTAAGAAGTGTCATAGTAGAAGTGGTGACCGAGAAATTAAGGGCCAAGCCCTCAGGCATTTCAATTTTCCTCCTGAAATTCCTGTCTCTTCCGTTGTCCAGCTCTTAGGTCAGAGCCATTGACCTTGACTGGCAATGTCAGCACAACTTCAAGCCCCCAGAGAAGGTCTAGACCCTGTGTTTGGGGGAATGGGTGGGTGGGACACAGGAGACCCTGGTCCCAGGCTGTCTTGAATCCCACTTCCCAAGGGGGACACTTTCCGTATGGGAATGGACAGCCTGTCTTTAAACTGAAATGGTCTCAAGCATGGTTCCCCTGAGGGGTTCCACACCTGCCTGAGCTGCTCACCCTGGAGACAGACTCTCAAAGACGGAGCTCTGGTGTGGGCTGATGCATCCCTTCCATCTGGTTGCTATGTTTCTCCAGCGTAGGGGAAGACCTGGCGGGAGTTCTGTGCAAGGGGAGGCTCCAGGTCCCAGGGAGAGGGTGGACCTGAGTCCACTCCGAGGAATGGTGCTCAGGGTAGTGACAGAGAAACAATGTTTGACATCAGACCAAAGAGCAAGGGTGATACTTGAAGTTCAAGCTGAAGTCGGAGCTCAGGAGTGTGGGAAGGTAGATGGGTGATGGTGTGGGGTGGAAGGGCTTGGAGTGAGGGTACAGGTGTGGAGACAGAAGGCGTGTGTTTATTGGGTATTGACCTGATGATGTAGGGGGCTGGCCTTTTTAAAGGCATAGTACAGATCTGTCTGATCTAATCATTTTGTCCTTATAGATAGCTAGCTATAATTAGAGTTACCATTTGACCTGCACTTAGTGCCCAGCATGGAGCCTGGCTCATAGCGGGTGCTTAGTACATTTCTGACACCAAGGTCTGAAGCCCCTGTGAATCTGGCCCCATCGTACTAGACCCTGTCTCCCAGTCGTAGACTCTGTCCTTCCCCCTGGTCCTCAGCAGGGGCTGTGTTGCTGCCTGGGGAAGTTCTGTTTGTTTCAATGGTGTTTCCCCAATGGTGAGAGGCTTGGGGATGCCACATGGCCCTGATACTGGGTGGTCTCTCATCATGGAAACTTGTCGCACAACATGTTGGACATTATGGAGGTGAAAACTTAGAACCAAACTTTATCTTATGTAAAATACTAAGTATTTTGTGCAGAACTTAAAATATAATCTGCAACTTCAAGGAATGCAGCTAATCATATCCAATGGAGGATGATGATACTTGGTCTTGATCAGAATCCTCCTGAGTGTTGGTCACTGTTTCTGAAATTCATGTTTTCCACAGCTACTCTGCATGTGGCACCTGAGTCTCCAAAATATCCTGCATGAGTCCAACATGTATTGCTGGGCCATTCAGGTGATCCAGTGTATACTTAACAAATAAGTACCTTGTTGAGCTCTTGTTTTAAATGTTTACTATGAAGGAAAGGCATCCACAGTTATTTCTCTTGCATCCAATGCATTCATCATCAGGGTGTGTAAGCCTCTGCTTATTAATTTCATCTTGGCAGTAGATGTTCTCAGCACCAACTATTGAAATATAGATTATTTTACCCCAAGTTATGTAACTTTTAATTTCTCCTAATGATACATTTAGGGCATTATTTTGTTCTGACTTTTTTGAAATGACACAGTTATGTATAGAAGCTATGCAATTCATTTCATGTTAAGGAGGATATTTTAAAGTATTTATTTTAAACAGCCAGTGTTGGGTGCAGTTGTGTTGGGGACCGTCCATTCTCTGACCCTCCTCTTTGCCTGGCTTTCCCCAGTCTAGTCTGTCTTTTAAGGGCAGCAATCTGGGATCTGACTGTTTACCACTTTGGTGATTATTGATCTGAAAACACTCGGAGATCCAGTGTCTTCAATTTGACTTAGAACAGACAATGTTCTTCTATCTTTGAAAGTAAATTATTTTCAAATTATGCTTTCTTCCATGCACCATGACTATGAGTCCCTTACTGAGCTCCTTGATGACCTTGACCCTTGGCCTCTTAGGATGAGGCACAATTTCTCCAAGCCCAGTATTTGCTGATGGACCGGGAACATGGATCAACTTGGTCCCTTATGTGGCTTTTGGGCTGTGAGGTTTTCCTTTGGCCCAAGAGGAGCATGCTGAGTTGGTCCACGCTGCCCCCCACCAGGTCTCTGTAGCAAGGCTCTGTGGGAACTAGGAGAAAGCTCAGCCCCTCTGACCCTGGGGTGATAATGGAGCCCTTGATCCTTTAAAGAAGCTTGCACATTCTCTCCTGCCAAAATCATTTCATGAAAGGCAACCCCCTTCTTCAAGGGCTGCTCCCTCAAGCCTCGCACTGCCTGCTTCAACCTTTGAATTCAGGGTCCTGTGGCAGAGTGCCAACGCTGTCTACTTCCACCCCCGGCCCTGCTCTACTGGGTGGAGTCACGGCCTCTCCGTGGGGGCAGAGAGACAGGACTGAACAGGGAAGGTAGAGCAGGTGAACCCGTCCCAAGGCTGGCTCCACCTCCTTATGTCCACGACTCTTACACCCTCTGTGTGGTGAGACCCTCTTTAACCTCTTACTGCTTTTCTGCTTCAGAACAGAGCATGATTCCACGGCTGTCCCATCTCCATCCATTCCCCTTCTGCTCCCAGTGGGTGAAGGACTTGCTTCCTGGAGGTGCTGGGTGCCCAGGTGCAACTGGAGCATTCGTGCGTCTTCAGGGATGGTATCTTTGCTTTTTTACACACTCAGCAAGAGCTGCCACGGTCTGGGCTGCGTGATTTCCTAGGCTTTGGGGATACTGTGGGGAGCAAATGCACCATCTCCTCCCCTGCAACTTTCCAAAGTAAAGCGAATGAAATAATGAAAACAGGGGCAAGTGATATGAGGGAAACTGCAGGAAGTGGTGAAAAAAACAATCGATTCACTTCACTTGGTTGATCTAGACGGCTTCTCTAAAGAGAGGATATTGGAACTGAGACTGAGATTGTAATGTCCACATAAGGAATTGGAGAAAATACTGCAAAAAGAGGAAACAACATATACAAAAGGCTCGAGGGGACAAGAGCTTGATGTGGCTGATCCCAAGGGACCCAATGGGCCGGGTCAGGGATTACTCACCTAGGGAGAAAATAGGGTCGGGGAGCTCAGGTAAAGATAGGCCTGGGCCAGATTATACAAGGTCTGTGCAGCTCAGTCTTTGGTACTTATTGCTTTAAAAGGCAAATCCTAATTCTGCTCCCTTAAAGAGTGCATCCTGCCATGAATCATTAGGGTGTGGTGGGAGTGAGGTCGTATGATGTTCAAAATTAAGACAAAAAATGGACTGTGGCCTCTCCTTGCTCTTTTCTGGATCATTTGCTCTGAAAGAAGCAGCTGCCACCATGTTGTAAAGATACCCAAGCAGCCCTATGAAGAGGTCTTCAGGCTCCAGCTGCCATCTGAGGGCACCAGGAAGGAAGCAGATCCTCCAGCCCCAGTCAAGCCCCAGTCCAGTCCCAGACAACAGACCCCAAGCCCAAACTCCCCAGATAAACCACAGGAACTTTTGAGATAAAAAATGATTATGGTTTTAAGCTGTTGTGCTTTGGGGGGGAGGAAATTTGTTACACAGTATTATGTAACCGATACAACTTGGTAGGCCACATTAAGGAACTTCAAGTTTTGTAAGTGAAAAGGGAAAGAGGAGTTTTGTAAGGACAGTTATGTTCAGATTTATTCTTCTGAAAGAATCACAATGGCTCATGCATGAGGAATAGTTTGGAGATGACTAAAAGTAGAGGAGATGGATGCTTCTCCTGTAGTTGAATCAGTCAGAATGCGTTTGGCTGCAAGTGTCTGAAATTCCCAACCAAGACTGACTTAGACAATAAGAATGGTTGTTATTTCATTTTTTAAGAAGGTGTAAAGTGGCCCTGGGGGTAGTTCATGCATTGAATTGTTTGTATCATTAGGACCCTGGCTCTTTTCATCCCTGTCTTAGAGTGGGCTTTGTCCCCAGGCCAACTTTTCTCATGCAGACCAGAGAAGACGGTTGTCATGACTCTAGGTGCCATATACAGAAATGATAAAGTCCAATGGAATTAAAGGTCATTTCTTCCTAAGTGTCTCTTCTTGGGAGCATGGGATCCATTCTCTGAAGCTCTCAGTGCACATCATTGACCTGAATGGCATCACATGCCGATGGCTCACTGATTCCTGGCAAGGGGAAGGGAGAGGGACCACCACACATGGCTCAGACTACACATGATGGTGGCTGGGTATAAGATGGCGGCAGTGAGATGGAAATAAGGAGATGGATTCAAGACATGTGTTATAGAAACCAGGAGAGATAAAAGAACCATGCATGGTTCTTAGTTTTTTGGCGTGAGCAAATATGGGTGTAGAAGCATCATTTTCTCAGATTAGAAGTCTTGAGGGAGGGACAGATTTGGGTAAGGGGGGAAACAAAGACTTTGCTATCTCTAAGGACAGGGCTCATCCAGCTCAGTTTACTAACTCCCAACATGCCCCTGAAGGGCACAGCACCATGACTTCCCAGTTGGATTTGCTAGTGATTGATGTCAAGTACCACAGCAGCTGGCTAAGGGAGTACCTTCAATGAGGGAAACCTTCCTAACTAAACCATAGACACAGCTTGATTTCACCTTCCAAGGAAGACTTGCTTTAATGGTCATTTCTCAAGACATTAATTGACACTGTAAATTGTAACATTTGTAGAATGGGCTTCCGTGTGTGTGCTTGGATCATTTTCTCTGCAGTGGACCATTTCATGGACTCTCTTGGCAGCCAGATGCAGTGTCCTACAACTTCTAGGAAGAATAATGACACAAGACTTTGCCCCGAGGTTATACTTTCTATTTTTAAAACTCTTTGCCACATTATGGATGGATCTGTAAATGTATGAAATCTATGTAAAAAAATCCCATGGCATTTTTATACTCTACATTACTTTAAATGGGGTCAAGACTAAAGCTGTGTGTAATAAGTTAGTCGGACAAACTTTATTGAATACCTACTATGCATCAGGCTCTGTCCTAGGTGCTGCTGAGTGTATGATAGCAGGTGCTCAGTCAAGATTGTTGACTGTGGAATGAATGACTAGGTTTAGATTTATTTGTCAAGGAAGTGAAGCAGGAGGCTATGATCCATGAAAAATGGCATTTTTAATCTTTGGCATGGCTCCCTCTTTCTGGAAACCATGGGGAAAATGATGTCAGCCCTTGAATCCTGAGATCTTACAAGAAAATTGACAGAGTGAGGCCTAATTGCATCTTATTGGGTGCAAGTCCTGCTCCTGGATAGGGTTGAAAGACAGTTTCTAAAATGAGGCAGAGCCTTTAAATTGGTTTGAGATTTGGTGTCCTAAGGAGACGTCCTTCCATAAGCCTGAACATAAATTGCAGTGACATTGGATTTGTTTGGCTGGATGTTCTATGCTTAAGTCTGCAGAGCAGCTAAATTCATTCCATCACTCTTAATATTTTTCAATTTAGTTTTATTTTTCTTAATTTATGCTCTACTACCTGAACTAATTTTATTTATTTATTTATTTATTTCCTGTTGAGATACTTAGGACAGTGCCAAGTACAAGGAATGAATTTGGTATCTATTTGTTTGTCTAAACGGATGAAATACCCCCCTCTGGTTTGAAGTTTTTATGATTATTTAGCGCTTGCCCTGGATTTCAGTTGCCCTGAATATTAAATAGTAAATTGGCAATTGATACCAACCAGACTGTAAGACCCTTGAGGCCATGGCTCTTCTCTGAAAGCCAACAATGAAAGGAATCCATTAGATACTGGTGGGTCATGAGAGGAGGTGGGTAGAAATTCGAGGGGAGGCCCTTCCTGTGACCATTGAGTTCCCGATAACCACAGACATGAACAGCTTGTGGGAGAAATACCTCTCTCTGTCATCAAGCTCACCCGCTGTAGGAGGTTGACTTCTTTCTAGGCAGTGGCACTCAGCTCTGCAGCTGTGTGGCTTTGTGTCCCCTTGAGTCCTGTCATAAAGTTGTCAGTCTTGTGTGTGGCTTGGAACCGAGGTTTGCTGTCAGTCACACCCTTGGGAAATGCAGGATGGAGTTAGATTGTTGTATTTTTAAGAAAAACCAACAACCCAAAACAATGCAGAAAATGTTAAGTGATAGCATGTGCCCTCTCTCCACCCATGAGGAGGACCAGAGACTGAGGGTAGTGGAACTGCTGGGTGGACACAGTTGGAGGCAAGGACTAAGGACAGAGCTGATTGCAGTAGAATCCTGACCGCTTTGCTCTCGAAGTTGTGTGAAATGAATCAGGATAAATGTGATTAAAATTAAGAAGATGTTTTTGTTATTGGATGTCACTGGGACCATTTTTGGCTTGCTCTTTCTGCATTCAGCGTAAGACAGTGCTTACATTGTCTCCAGGGAAGCATTAAGTTCATACAGTACGTGCAATTGATGGGGTGTCCAGAATACAGACCGGTTTCCAATAGCTGGATTGTCAGAAAACTGGCAAGGTCAAAATGTGGTTTGGGGGGGTGTCTCATGGATCTCATTCTCTCAAGACACCCTTTGGAACAAGAGCCAGGATGGAGAATTACTGACTGCCTCTCCAGCAAGTTAACTTGCATTTTGAGACGCTCAGAAAACTGTCAAAATGGCTTCTGAGGTATTTTCAAAATTGTTTTGAGCTAATTTTAGATGTTTAGAAAAGTTACCAAGATAGGACAGAGTCTCAATGTATTCCTTTTCCAGTTTCTCCTAAAGTTGGCATGCTATAGAGCTATTATATAGTGATCAGAATAAGGAAATGAACACTGATTCTCTATTTCAGAATCACTGTTTTTCTGCTGCTGCTCAGGACTGCACGCTGCAATGAGTTCCTTCTCCCTAGTCACCTACACCCTGTAATGTTTCGCCTGCCTTCATGACCTTGAGACTTTTGAGTATTATTGATGAGCATTTTGTAGATTACCCCTTTAGTTGGGTTTGTCTGATGTTTTCCCATGATGTCAGTGATGCCATGCAAATTTGGCAAGACAGATATAGTGCTGTGTCTTTCTCAGTGCACAGTGTCATGAACTTGTCACCATGGGTTATTGTGATGTTGACCTTAATCCCATGGTTGAGGTGGTATCTGCTGGTTTTCTCTACTGCAGTGTCGCTATTGTATCCTTCGTAGTTAATAAACATCTTGGGGGAGAGACTTTCCTGCTAAGACAATTCAGTTTCTCTCTTAACTTCACACCCACTAATCTTAGCATACCTAAGGGTCTCAGGCCTGCAAATATTATGTGGAGATTGCTTGTTGCTACCGTGAAGTTCCCTATTTCCTTCTTCCTGTCAACATTTATTCATTCAAACTCTAAGAAAGAACAGTTGTTCCCGCTCCATTCCTATTATATTTATTAACATACCTAAGTCAGAATGGATTTAAGGCTACTTATTTTATTTGATGAATTATAGTCTAATGCTATCATTATTTGTTTTGTGGCTCAAATTGCTCCTGCTTTGGCCGTGAAGAATGCCTTTAGCCTGGATCTTATATTCCTTCAATAGCCCTTACCATTTTCTGAGTACCCCCACCCAATTTCTGGCCCTACAAGAGGTTCTTGGCTAATTTTGTACTCTCCCTGCCTTGACCCAGCAATCACTGGGTAGCATTTAAGTGGGCATATCTATGGAGCCCCAGTCATCATTTAGCCTTCAACTTTAGATTTAGTTCATTTAGAAATGGGAAATCATAGGAGACTGGATGAGCTATTATGTGGTACATGGGATCTGTCAAAGTGTGTATCAAAAGGTAATATTAGTGATATCCATGAGAACTTGAACCTGCCTATGAAGACCGGAGATGAATTTTACAGCACAGTTGAAGGACAGAGCTTGCAGCATGGCAGAGAGGGCTTATTGCTAGAAGACCTGGTGTGGGGGCATCCCCACCATGTTTCCCCAGGTCACACCACAACTCTACACAGGAAACAGGCTTGACAGACCATACGGCTCGCAAACTCCATGTGGGATCAAAGGAGCCTCATGTGAAAGCAGCTTTATAAACTGCACAGTGTTATTAAAAACTGTGAGATGCTGGTGTTATGGCTTCTATAAACACTTGCTCGGCATGATCATGCTGGAGTTAGAACAGCCCTGAGAGCTCCTCCCGTCCAATACCTGTTTTACAGGTAGTGACGCAGGCTTATTACTGGCCTGTTGTGTGGATTCTCTCTATTACAACATCTACCATGTAAGCAATTCTTTTTTTTATTACCAAGACTGAACATAGCTACCTTGATTTAAAAATCAAAAACAAAAACAAAACCTGCTTCTAAAATAGCACTCAGATAGACTAGAGAAATGCAATGTCACTTTTACTCTCGGAAATGCTGCTTTCAGCTTTTCCTCTGTTCATTTTCACTCTTGGGCTTGGCTTTCTAATTAGGATGGGGTTACTTCACTTCTGCAAGAAACAGCACATGATAAGGTATCTCTGTTCCCAGAGAAAATCTCTCTGAACCTGGTTCAGGAAGGGATTTCAGTTCTGCTGCTGAAGGGGACTCCTACACACTGCCTCAGTGGCTGAGCCATGCCAGCCATCTGGATATTTGGAAACAGTTAGGCCATTGCCTGACATGTTTTCTGTTTTTATTCCAGATGTTTGAAATTATGGAGACAAAGTCTCTGTGTCCAGAATATCATGGCAGGAAAGGTTTTATTTTTTAAATCACTTGTATTCTCATAGATTTAGGCCTTCCCTCTCCATCTCCAACCTTAAAATCTTGGTTGAGAGAGCCAGGGAATTTCAGAAATGTATGTTTCATAGGGTCCTGACTCTTTGGAATATCCTGTTGAAACAGGCGTGGACCTGTGTTATAAAAATATTGGTGTTCAGTGGTCCTCATCTATGGGGCATTTGCTTTCTTCTTCCCTGTGGATATGGGCAGTTGACATTTGTGACATCCCAGTCTGCCCTCTGGCTGCAGATGGGATAGATGAATGGGCCTTGCCCATCTTGGCATTCCACCTCTGTAAATAGTCATAGCTCAGTCCTGATCATAATATTTGCATTTCTGGTTCTGGCTATGCCTGAGCTGGAGCCCAGGGCTTCACAATAAAGTGAGCCAATAGATTCCTCCTTTGTGTAAATACATTGAGCTGAGCTTCTCTCTTGTAACCAAAAGAGCCCTGACTAATACCAGCTCCTTGTCTCAGGGACTGTTCGTCTTACCTGTCTAAAATGTAATAATGGGTCTGACCCATTGGAAGTGATCAATAAATGCATATTGAATGAGCAAGTAGATTGGGAATAAGTACAGTATGGGTTTTGTCGGCTCAAGTATGCGGGTCTGTAGTTTCAACGTTTTTGTTTCAATGATCATTTATCAAAGTACAAGAGACAAATGAGGATGGAAAGGTCTATTTTTGAATTATCAGTGGGCAGAGACGTAACTCAAAGGAATCGAGGAGAGACAGGCAAAGTATCTGAATAATTCACAAACTGGATAATTAGCCCGAATGGTTAGCATGACCAGAAATTCCATTGCTCAGGATCCCTTTGTGTGGCCAATAGCTGCAATCTGTCTCATTTCATTACATCAGATTTTTAATGAGAAGGGAAGGAGAAAAAAAAAAGACACTTATTTGTTAGAACTTGACTGTGGCCAGACACTCAGCTGGGTAGCAAAGCCAAGTTCAAGGGCACAACCTGGTAGGGCCTGAGCTTGGTTGAATGCTTTATTGTCACAACCTGAAGTTCTGCACAATTTTGGAACAAGAGTCCTGCCTTTTTATGTCTCACAGGGTTTTACAAATTCTGTAGCTAATTCTGCTGGACAATTTATGTTTTTCTCTATGAAACCTCATATCCTCCCGGGACATGGTAGCATTACCCCATCTTTCCAGAAGGAGGACTCAGATAAATGACTAGCCCAAGGTCATGCTGCAGAATCTGCATTTGGGCTTAGGTCTCTCTGGCTCAAGGGTCTCTGAGCTTTCCTCTGCCTCCTCTACTCAAATGCCAAACTCTGGATGTGTAATTGGATAGAAATCCCTCAAACTCTTTATTCATTCACTGGGTCAGTAATTTTTGAGAGCCTAATACTTGTCCAGCACTTTACCTACATTTATTCATTCAATAGCAGATAATTATTGAGATCTTGTTCCAAGCCCCATAACGATGCTCTGAGAATATGGTAGGGAATAAGGTAGACAGATCTTAACTTTTGTAGAGGTCACTGTTGTGTGTGTGTGTGTGGGGGGGTGTGCATGTTGGGGGAGAGATTGAAAGGAACAGGGGAAATTGTCATAAGTAAGTTAACAGATAAACTGGATAATTTAGAATGTGATAATTACAGTGAAAGAAGTAAATAAGATGTTTGATCCAGATAGGGTAAGCAGGGAATCCCTTTCTATTAAAGCTGAGACCTGAGGATTTCAATCATTGGGGAGATGATCCAAGCACCGATCAGACAAGACAAATTCCCAAAGGGCCTGGGGCTGCAAATAATTTAGCATATTGAGTTGGTTTATAGCTCTTTGAAGTAGGTACTATATAATCTGCATTTTTCAGATGAGGAAACTGAGACATAGGGAGGAAAGGAAATTTGCCAGCATCTCAGTTGGTGGGAAACTAAGAATCTGTTTTCAGAGCTGGTGCAATTGATTACTCCACCCTGGTGTCCCTGGAACAATAAGTTGATAAAGGAATTTGTTTAAATGGTGACAGCCTTGGAGGGAATAGACATAAGAATCTGAATTGAGACATCTCTGAACATAAAAATATTTATTGCAGATTTGTTTCACATTTTGCCGTCTTCTACTTTTTTTTTTTCTTTTTTCCGCAGCACAATTTCTATGCCAGGAACCAACAAATCCTAGCCAAAAGTTGCAGTTTGATTTTGGGGTTGAGGGTGAGCATAAAGTAAGGTTGTATCAAGCAGAACACTACTCCTTCTCACCTGAGTTTAGCAGATCCTTTTCTTTGAATTTGGGGGTCCCAGTTCCCTGGAAGATGAAGACTAGTCAGTGTCAGCCTGAAACTACAACATCCCACAAGATGTGCATGGATCAGCACTGAGGAAGGAGATGGGCCCAAGGTTACCTTGGATTTGGATCATGGCCTTGGAAAGCCCTGGTGTAGACCATAGTGGATTAGGAGGGCGAGCTGAGCTATGGCTGATCCCGTTTTCACATTTAACCAACAGGAAAAAGAAACAAAACAAAACAACCCAAACACATCAAAATGCTATCTTATAGCAGAAAGAACTCTTGGCATTCATTGCTTTGCTTGAAAAATTACTTTAGCTGAGTTTTGAAACTGGCAATAATAATGATGATGATTATGGGTATTTAAATATAAGACACAATCACTTAAATGGTAAATTTTAGCAATCATCATACAAGATAATAAGATGATTTAGGCCTTCAGTATATTCTTGTGATATAGCTGAATGTACTAAAATTTCCATTTGTGCTTGTTCAAACCATGAATTTCAGTGCATTATAGTTAATTATTGGGTCAGATCATTGCTTTATTGCTCTTGGCTATAAGATTTATTAAGGGAAGCATGAATAAAAAGTGATTTTTAAAGTAAGTTATAAAAATCCACATATCATAAAGCTAGAGTGAGTTTCTGCACACAAAAATAGCTACATTTGATAGTTTCAGCAAAGTCATCAGCTGTGTATTTTAAATCACAATGCTGGGTATACCACAGTAACTCAAAGAACAATTCCTTCTGACTTCTGTTGTGGAAGAAAAGAAGAGGCTCCGAGAGTCGTGTATCAGACTGTGTTTGGTAGGAAGCAGTCACTCTTTCCTGGTCTTTTTCTTGGATGAGTACTAATCACTGTGTTCTTTATAAAATGCCTAATGGCTCTGCAAACATGTGGTCAGGGTTTGGATTTTCTAAGGCAGAGGTGTTTGTGTCTAGATAAATTCCTAGTTTGATTATGTTTTATTGGAGGTGCATCTGTGGCCTCTTTTTAGGAATGAATGAACGATTCATGGCGTTGTACTGTGGATGGGATCCTCTCCAAGTTTACAACTCTTCTGAGGTGGGGGATGTATGTCAGGGGTAATTTTACTGTGTGCTGTCTTTTATGAGCCCCACCCTGCCATGTGTGTTCTTATGATTAGAAGGCTTGCTTTGCATGTGGGTGTCTTGTCCATGCCAAAGGGAGTCAAGCAAAGCTCACCCCATCCTGAGAGTATCTGGGCCC
Source organism: Marmota flaviventris (assembly GCF_047511675.1). Classification (NCBI taxonomy): domain Eukaryota; kingdom Metazoa; phylum Chordata; class Mammalia; order Rodentia; family Sciuridae; genus Marmota; species Marmota flaviventris. The sequence continues at coordinate 9,958,721 of NC_092501.1, forward strand.
TGCTATCAGTTTGATGTTGACCAATCTAGGATGCTGGCTCTAGGCTGAGGGCTCCCTTCTTGTCTTTCCCTCCCTCCCTGCCTCCTTGGCTCCCTCTCTGGCCCCAGCTAACTTCACCTTTACTGTGTCCTATGCACGTAGATGTGGCCCCACTCTTAGTTTGTTCCATGTTGATAGCGTCATGGTGACCTTACAAATTCCTACTCCCCACTTGAACCAGGCTTTGCATAATGAGGCCCCTTTGGACTGCAGTTCCAGGCTCACCTCACGGCAGACTGACACCCCCAGGAGAGGTCTGTAACTGCTCAGAGCTGTGAGAAATGTCTGGTTGCTGGTTTTCACATGTGAGATGAGGCTGCGCCCACCCCAACACCAGCTCACAGCCTGGATATTATAAACAAAAAGAAATCTGAGAAAAGTGTCATGGACTCATCCTTCGGCAGAGGGAGTACACAGGAGTTCTCTGAACCCAGTTCTTTGGCAGACGGGAAAGCTCTGCTGAGCTCACCCCATCAGCCACTCCGAGAGGCAAATTGGCAACAACAACAAATTGGGTCAAAAGCAGTTTTTCTGCACGTTTCTTAAGTTGCTTTGTTTCCCAGAGAAATGAGGGAAAACCTGCAATAAAAAATGAGGACTCTTCATTCTGTGAGCGTTTAAAAACACACCTGCTCTCTAATTGCACAGATAGAAAGTGCTGTGCTCAGCAGCCTGGGTCACAATTCTGGAACACCTCCGGGCTTCCTGACTTGCTAGAATGTCCCAGTTCGTTCTCTTCTGAGGATCACAAACCAAGTCTGAGTTGTGCCCAGATGATTCTTTCCCACAGATTTCTGGGAGAGCCTTGGTGCAGCCAGGTGGCATAGATAACAGTCATCTCCTATGGCTGTCCACACGCTGATGGTGCCCACATGCTTTCTGCTCCAAAGTTTTTTTTTTTTTTTTCTCTAATTAATCACATTCCTTTTTATTTGCAAGTTCATGCTCAGGTGGGGATATGGTGGACAGAGCACCTTCCACCCCAAGAATTGTAGGGGTTTGTGTTTCTGGGTCAACAGATGTCTTTCCTTTGCCATGGTTGGCAGGTGGCCTTTGGTGGGGGCAGCATGAGCATGGACATATTTGGTAACTTAAGGAGGAGATGGAGCAATCGGTCATCTGCCTCAGTATCGCTCAGCAAACCGTGCACACAGAGTGGCCATCTTGAATTGATTGCTCCAGAGACGCAAGTCAGCAGTGGCTTGTGCCAATCCTGCATGCCAGCAGATGGCTCCAAATGAGGTCATCGCTTTGACAGTTTCACAAAAGAGCCCCAAACAGCCTGAACAAACCCTCACACGTGTTGGTTCATCCGGAACAGTTGTGAGATGACAAATAAAGTTGGACCACAACTTTGAGAAATGTGAAACACCAACGGGGATTCCTCTCTGACTGCTCCCATCCGTGGGAGCCCCGACTGTGGCTGGAGAAGACTGGCTCCAGCGGCCTCCCAGCCTCTCATCTGCCCTGGGTGTTGGAACTGCTTGGGTGGCAGCGATTATCTGATTTGGGAGAAGACAATTATTTCAAACCTCAGTGACTGCAAGCTCCATTTAAAGGCATCTTGGCGTCTGCATGCTGATATTCTTGGAACGTTCTGTGTTTTTCACCAATTCCAAGAGTGTATGTGTAGTGAGCCACGTGACCCCAACATAGCCCTGGAAATTCGTAGAATGAAACTGTCCACTGAGACCACTTATCATCAGGGTTGGGAAATTGGGTAGCATATGTCACTCTGAGCTCTTTGTGAGGACCACCACCGTGACTTGACTTCCCGAGTGTGTGCCACCAGGCTAGCAGCACCTTGAGGGGAACACTTGGGTCTTGAGTACTGATCCAGATTAGCCAATTCCCTCATTCCAGTGTCTGAGGAAGGGGTGTTTCCTTGTTGTAGAGCTGTGTGCTCATCAGAACCAGGGTCACATTTTCCTCTTTTTCCTGATGAGGCAGGGAGAACTCTGGGTCAGAAATACATGTTCTACCTTCACTTTCAAATTCTGGGAACTCACAAAGGCAGAAATCCAGAGGGGGCATTTGTGTCAGTGTCCTAGAGCAGTGGTAACAAAGTGGCACAGACTGGGTAGCTTAAGACAGCAAAAACTGACTCTCTCACAGCTCAGGGGCAGAAATCTGAGATGGAAGTGTTGGCAGGGCTGGACTCAGAGGCAGATCTGCCCTGGACCTCCCTCACTTCAGCTGGTTGCTGGCCATCCCAGGTATCCCTGGCTTGTGTTGGCACAACTCCCAGGTCTGCCTCTGTCTTCACACGTCCTTTTCCCTGTGTGTCTTTGGGTCCAAATTTCTCAGTCACCGAATAGGTCCCACCCTACTCCAGTATGACCTCAGCTTAGCTAGTTATGTCTGTGAAGATGCTATTCCAAAATAATGTCACATTCACAGGTAGTGAGGTCAGGACGGGAACGTATCTTCTTAAGGACACAATTCCCCCTGACTCCCACGTCCATCCTAGTACCAGCCACTCATTGCCTCCTGAGGGCATTTGGCAGGTCATGAACTTTCTAGGCCTAAGTTTCCTTTCTGGTGAGTAAACTGAATTAGAAGACCTCAAATGCCACACCTTCTGAACGTAAGTTCCAATTAGATGGCTTCACTGCACATGATCCTGGGGCCCCTTCATCTGTGTGAGGATAAAGGTCAACACAGGAGGGACTTGGATGTTAAAAAGCAGCTTTCAGATTCTTTCAATAGTTCACCTCCCGACCTGGATCATGCTGGTAAAGTGTCTTGAACTGAAAACCATTAAAATACTAGGTCCTTAGACGGGTGCATGGACTCCATCATAGGCTGACATCCAAATGGCTCTCATGTCCTTCTTCAGAACTGAAGTCTTAAAGACTCCATGATCTTAGACGTGCTAGGGTGAAATCACCACTCACAGAAAACCTGGGCCTAGGACTTGACCTTGCACGTGGTGCCCAGAGAGGAGGTGGAACTACAGGTGACTGGCTAAGGCAGGTCACAGCCCAGTGATGCTGTCAGTTGGTCTCTCCAGGTGAACCTCTGCTTTTCTGCTCTGTAGAGCCACAGCTTTTCTTTTGTTCCTTCTCACAGCTGGAGGATTGGGAAGCCCACCTAAAGTCTCTTAAAATGATGTCATCTCGTGCCAACTCTTTCCACACCTGCTCCACTCAGCAACCCGTGACTTATGGTGCTCCCTTTATTTTAGACCAGGGTGCATCTGGTCCAGGCTCACGGAGCTTAGATGCCAGCTTCACAGAGACAATGACCACTTAGACCCTGTCCTCGAGGAGATGGCAGTCTGAGGGTGACATGTCATAGCGCTAGACGTGGAGTGATGCAAGAATGGGGTCATGCCTGGTGGTTGTGGAGCCCAGCCTGGGGACAGGGAGACCTCCAGAAGGAGGACAGATGATCTCAGGGTGGGGAGAAGTCACCAACAGCCTTGCTAGGATGGTGAAACCTTCTATCCAGAGGGAGGAATGGGTAAAGCAAAGGCAGGAAGAGCCAGCCGAGCGTCCCTGTGTGGCTCCGTGTCGCTGGAATGCAAGGCCTGGGCTCATAATCCAGCTAGTCAAAGCAGAGACAGCCACCAACATGTGTCCTCTTCCCACAGCTGCTGCTTCTGAGAGCTTCAGGTGTGTCTGAGGTTGATTGTAAAGTGAAGCCCAGGCTAGCCCCCAGCCCTCATCCACTCAGAACCTCTCCAGTGCTTCTGTGTCACAGGAAAGGTTTTAAAATGCATGTGGTGACCCGTCTTTCTGGGGTTGAATGCACTTAGGAATAGTGTGGGTCTGTGTCGGGACATTCGGGGAGGGGAGGTGAGTGGGGCCAGCCCGACACAGACCGCAGAGCCTGCTACCCTGGCAGATGGGCTGACTTTAGATAGGGCCGGTCTGTGGTGGCCAGGTGGCTGGGCCTTCAGGCACCAAGTCTCAGTCTGCTTGGAAAGTGCCACCTCCTTACTTCACACACACAGGGTCAGGGAGAGTCTCCTACTAGGTGGCCGTGGCTCTCCCTGCCCCTGGGCTCTGTCCTTGATGTTGGCACAGCAGAGCTGCTTGGAGGTGCAGGGGGGAACTCAGAGCCCCTCCTCATTAAGACTGCTGGAGGCCTTTGTCCTCCACCCACCTGTCCTCTGGCCTGTCCTCCACCCACCTCTCAGGCAGTAATTCCCCTCTGGCCAGAAGTCTTCTCCTCCCTGGAAGAAACCTTAGCTCTAGGTCAAGGCCCTGCTCCACCGCACACCCTTGGAGAATCCCTCCGAAGTCCTCCTAGGGGAAGTCAGTGGGCACACCCCGTGTTCGTACCCCCTCAGCATTCTGCTCATAATAATAAAAACAGCCCCTTTCCATTGACAGGCTTTGTGCTGGGCACATTGAGCAGCTGCGGCACTGTCTCTTACTACCTACCTGTGTGGCCCTGGTGTGAGCCCTGAGCTCTCTCACCTCAGGGTGCTACTGTTGATGGCCGGGTGCTGGCTGGGTCCACCACTGTACGCATGTGGCTGCCCCCACCAGTCACCGAGCTCAGCAGGAATTCTAAGGCTGAGAAATGAGGGTCTCCCCTGCTGGCAACTTTGATGCCAGGGTGCCCCGTGGCCGCACGATGTTTTCTTAGACCAGTGTGGCGGGCCAAAGACCCCAGGGTCCCAGGTCTCCTCCCCGCCTCCTCCATGGGGCAGATCTGCATTGCCACCTACAGTCTCTCCCAACCTCCATTGCTCTCCTCCTTCCCCACCCAGGAACTCTCTAGCACAGCTAGTCGTCTCCCTACCTGGTGCTCAAGGACCCACCCCGAGGGCCCTAGGGAGGGCATTTTTCTGCCTGGTGAGAGAGTGAGGCTCACGGGAGCCCAGCCGAGATCTGAAGCCGGGTCTCCTCTGCTTGCTCTTCCTGTGCTGCCTGCAGCCTCCTCCTCCTGGTGACCCTCCTTCACTGTAGAGAGCTTTTCTTGCGCTTAGCCCTTCTTCTGCCAGATTCAGTGCATTGTAGGGTCTCTGTCTCTTTAGAAGCCCAGTTCTTAGCTGCTTTTTGAAAGAATGCACCAAAATACCTATTCCCCAAGGTCATTTGAGCCTCGCCTGCCCTAGAGGAGACCTCCTCCCTCTGCCCACAGTGGGCCACTCTCTGCCTCCGCTTGCAGGCCTCACCAGGCAGGGCTCACTGTCCCCTAGCCGGCCTGTGTTCACCTCCTGGCTCTCCAGAGGGTCCACTCAGAGTTGGCTCATTAGAGGCAGGGATGGTTCCTGCCTCCTGCAGCATGCCCACACACCCCGCACAGTTGGGGCACCTAGTTGGCATCTGAGAAGTACTTTCTGATGGATGCTACTTCATGTTTAAGCTTTGCTTCTTCCCCAGCCCCTTCTGTCCCCAGCCTGCCTGTGGCGTGGGCTTCCAGGCTCCAAGGTCTTTGAGCTCCTGGGATTTGTTCTGCTCTGGAGTGTATCTTGTCCTCAGGGGTGATCTTGTCCTCAGGGGTGATCTTGCCCTTAGGGAAGCACAGAGTGTAACTGAAGGATAAAAATTATTTGTTACTTTCCCACGTATAAATCATAGGTGTATCTTCAACACACACAAGTGTATAAGTACAGCGTACTCCTGGAATGGTTCAAATTGGAGGATCAACTCAGATATTCAACATCATTAGTGATTTTATTTAGGAGAATCATCACAATAAGTTTCAATGGAATATTGTTACGAAAAAAAATGCTCAGTGAGATTCGTCTCCGGCTGATCTTCTGGGAAGCGGTATTTATAAAGAAAGGACTGAGGGACAGTGCTGGACTAGAAAGGGGCTAGGAGTTTCTTTTGAATTTCATTTCCACGTCAAATGACATTTCAAAAGTTGCTCAGGGCTTTTACTCAGATCCTGCTTTGGGGCAGGAGGGCACTGAGGAAATTTGGAAGAGTGTGAAGCACCTGCACATGTAGCTACCTCTTGATGGCACCACTGACAGATCTCTGGATGTTTCCTTATGGGTAAAAATAATTGAACTTACTTCACTAGTTGTTCCCATTTTAAAGATGAAGAAAACTGAGGCTCAAAAGTGTAAATGTGGTGGGAAGCCAGGACATTAACCTGGGCCTGTCCAGCTGTGAAGTCCACACACCTCTCACCATATTCTTAATGAGTCTCTTGAGAGTACTCATGGAATTTAGAGATGGCCAGGCTGAAATCTAATTAAATTATTTAGAATTTCCTGCCTCTGTACCAAGTTATTTTGGGACTGCAGCATTTTTACTAAGAGGCTGGAATATCACAGTCTAGAAGAGCTGAGGAGGGAGGTCAAACCATAGAGCCCTGTCTTCTTGGTTCTCTTGGCCTTTAGGCCTGGGTTAATAGTTTTGAAATGACAAAAAGATTATTGCGCCCTTAGTCATTGTTAATCATTTCTGCCCACACTTGGGGTTTTGTAGACTACCTTAGTTCCTGTGGGGGATGGATTTAATTACATAAATAAATCCTCAAAGAACAAAACTTTGTAGGAAACCCCTCTCCTCCCGTGTGTGTGCCTAGTGGGACCTCCCCCTCCTGCTGGTGCCTGGAGCAGACGACTTATGACCACAGCAACACCATTTGGGACGTTAAAAGTCAACTTTCTAAATGAAGTCACTTAGTCATCACCCCTTCGAGTTCAATGGCATGGGATAGAAGAGGTAGGAGGAAGGAAAAGTGTATTTGTAGAACTTACAATGAAGCCAGGGCAGCCCTGCACATCTGCTGGACATTCACAGACTTCAGGACCTCATCTCAGGGCAGGGTCCTTTTCACACGAGGATTCTGGATCAGTATGAATTTGGTTTTGAAAATGGAGCCAATCTAAGTATTCTGGGAATGCAGGACCTTAATCTAGGATTAGGGTTTATCTGAGTGTTACCGGAGCTGGTGTTGAGAAGGGGGTTCTGCAGAAAACTAGAGAAGATGGTGCTACAAGTTTGGGGGAGGGGACACTGAAGACCTTCTGTTCTCAGAAGCTCCCAAGGAAACTGCGGTAGTTCTCAAAAACTTCTGGAACAACTCCCTCCAGCTGGCTCAGTCTGCAGTAGCAAAATGGGTGACTCATAGGCTCTGGCTGAGAAGCTACTGTGGACCTCTGGTGTGCTCTAGAGAACGGCCTCCGCTCCCATCCACCCTGTAGGTCTCACTGGCAAACTTGGACATGGAACAGCACAGGGCAAAAGATTCCTAAACCTTAGATGGCGCAGAGGCTGATATGATGCAGACAAAAGCCCTTCAGCAGGGTCCCTGCAGTGCCTCCTGGTGGTCTTCAGGCTGGCCTTTTATGACCCTGCTCTCTAGTGTCATCAGTCCTGGCAAGCCTGACGTAGAGACAGCAGGCCTAGGAGCACCCCTTTCACATCCTACTTTGTTGTCCCCAGGTCCCATCCTCTCCTGGAAGCTCTCTTTGCCTCTCTTCTTAATCCCACCACATCTGCTCACCTTGGTGTCGGCTTCTCTTAGCTGTGGGCTGGATTGCTAAGTGGTCACCCGCTGGGCAGTTTCAGGGGCCATGATGTTCTTCTGGGAGGATGACCAATGCCTTGACCACATGATAGGTCCTCTCTCTGTAAAGCTAAGTGCCTTTCTTGCCCATGGTAGATAGTTGGAGTTTCTGTCTGTCCATCATCCACTCACCCTCTAGGGGCCACAGCATCTCCACTCACCTTGGGAACTATCTTTCTCTCATTCCACATCCGTGTGTCATGTGGTGTGATGGCTGGACTCTGTTTTGTTCCTTTCTACCACCCCTGCACCTCCTTCAGGGGACGTCACAATGAGCTGAGCTTCCCATCCCTCTGGATTTGGTGAGTGGCTGAGAGATGAGTCCGTGCTTCAGATGGGCCAGTGAGGGTCACCCCTGGAAGGTGGAAGGAACTGTGAGCAGAGTGGCTTTTGTTGGCTGTGGTGACTGGGGTGAGAGACTCCAGGCTCAAAATACTGGAGGCCTCGGGGTCTGAAGAGTGTGGGATGGAGGGTGTGCTGAGAACATCGCCAGCCCCCATTTCAGGGGAGTCTGAGTCTTCCAGCAGTAATGCCGCAGATTTAACCTCCATTCTTGACCCTCAAGCCCCAGCGTTTCTTGAACCAAAAGATAAATAAAACTAACATATTACATTCAATATTTTTGCTCTATTATTTAACCGTATAAGTCTGCAGTAGCAGGAAGCCGGGCACGGTGGTGCACTCCTGTAACCCCAGAAGCTCTGGAGGCTGAGGGAGAAGGATCATGAATTCAAAGCCAGCCTCAGCAACAGTGAGGCGCTAAGCAACTCAGTGAGACCCTGTCTCTAAATAAAATACAAAATAGGGGTGGGGATGTGGCTCAGTGGTCCAGTGCCCCTGAGTTCAATCCCTAGAACCCACCCCCAACACACACAAAAGAACATACCAGGAAACAACACTGCATCGAGAAAGACAGCAGTGAGCATTTTCTATGTTTAAAAAACTTGTACGTGTTTTTAAAAATCCTTATTAATGTGCTGTATGTTCTTTCCAACAAAATGTATTTCAGTTGTGGTGCTGTAATGGGACTGGCTGTTTGATCTGTAAATATACTCGTCTTTACTACAGCATTTCTATTAAAATTTTGATTTCAAATGATTAGCCTATAAATAAATGTTTAGAATGCAGGCTTCTGGAATTTGGGAATTACTTGCTTCTGTGGTTTAGCATTTGATATTCCAGAAGACTCTTTAATCTCTGTATGCTATGTTCTAAAGAATTTAAGTTGTATGTTTAAAAAAATCTGCACAAAGGCCAAAGTGAGCATGCTTCTAAGATGTGAAATAGAAGTCCAGTGTCCAGCTCAGGAGGGGTGGCCCTCCAGGTTGATGGGATCATATGGAGCAGCAGAGGGCACTGCCAACTGCATGGGAAGGGACAGTAGGGCTCTGCTGTGGAGCCAAGTTCTAAGGACACTGGTAGATCTGAGGGACATTGGTAGATTGGAGCAGACTGGAGGGGAGAAGTGGTTACTGGGTCATAGGAAGCCCCCCAAATAGTTAAAGGGCCCAGGAATATCTAGTCTGGAAGGTGGCGCCCTAGAGGAGGACACGGCCATCCAATGGATGATGAGTCCCCTGCCTCTGTGTGGTTCTGGGGATGGAACAAAGCCAGTGAGCAGAAGAGGAGGAATGACCAAGTGTGGAAGTGTGGGGTGGCTGCCCGGAGGGGTCTGCCAGACCCGGCCTCCAGGACAAGCATCTGGTGAAGCAGTTAGGAGGTTATTGGTTGGATACCTCAGTTCTGGGCCTGCTGAGTGGGTGTGTGATCCAAGCAGATGGCTGTTTGTGAATTAGGATGGTGAAAGTTCCTCCCACACAGGGAAGGTCATGAGGGTTAACTGAGATGGAAGCAAAAGTTTTCAAGAGCAGGACAGATGACAAGGACAAGGAGCACACCCCCCACCGCACCAGGCAGAGCAGAAGTAAATGTCTAATGGGGGGTCAGGTTGACCACTTGAATGAACTGAATGACAGGAGGGAATGGGTCACCTCTAACTTCTCTTCCACCTTTGAGTCTGGTGTCTCACTAAAATTAGCAGCATTTGCTTTCCCTTTGATATATATCAACTCTGTTTCTATTTTACATACATATGTGGCATATATACTATGTGTCTGAATATATGATAGATTTCAAGGAGCAGAAAATTTTAAAAACCCAACAAAACAAAACAAAACAAAAAACCTCGCGTGATCTCACCCACCAGAAATAACCACTACTCACATTTTCTTTCAGGTTCTTTTTCTATGTGTTCATTTACACAGTTGGATCACACTAGGGACAGATTTTGTATCCTGTGTCAGTTTTCTCTCTTTGGCTCCACATTACATGACAACCTGATGGTGTTTTGAGATGCTTTTTAGTGTTTAGTTGCTCATTTACTACTTGAATCCTTTGCGTTTAGTGAGCACCTACACTGTGACAGGTCTAGAAATAGGGAGCAATGGGAAGCCGGTCTTGTCCTCCAACTACTAGGGGAAGATGCTGAGTTTATAACACTGAATAACTAGATGCTAAACAATTACAGATCTCTGTCTTCACCATCTTGATGAAACTCTCGCTCCAGATGCATGTAATCAATAGTTAACATGTGTCTCTTTTTACCCTTCGACTAGAAAATCTTCCTCAAATAACTAGTTCCTCTGCCTCAACAATGCTTGCCTCTCCCTTCGTAACCACCCTCGTAACCACCCGGATTGCTAGGAGCTGCCAGCGCACACTGAGCTCCTAGACAGGTTCCCAGACGATGCTTAATTAAATCCTTTAATTATTAGCCTCTCACTACATTCGCATCATTCCCTAGTGATTAGTGCCAGAATCACTTAGGGGAAGAAGCCAGCCGACTATCTGCCCAAATTACGGCTTCAATTAGAGTTTTATCAGATTCAGGAAAGTTGAAATTCTGGAAATACTCGTTTTTTTAAAATACTCCCTAGCATTTAGGTTCGTATTAGGCAAGTCTTTAGGTCTTAAAAATGTGCTTTGTCCAAACTGGCAAGTTAAGCCTCAGTTTCAGATCAAACCTAAGTGTTGTATTAGCATAATCAACCTCATGGATGAGCCTAGCATTATCAAAGGTGTCTGGGAAGCACCATTTTTATGGATTTACTTATAAGATCCAAACTCTGTGCCCTGTGGAGCCTCCCATCTTTGTGTTCACAGCGGGCAGGTTGATTCAAGCTGAAAAGGGGAGAGAAGAATCAAAAACCTGGAATGGAGTTTCTGCTTGGTTATCGGTTGGCTGGTGAGCTTGTCATTCTCCTGTCTGGGCCTCAGATTACTGATCTCTAAAATAGGCCTGCCTCCCTGCGGAGGTGTCAGGATCAAAAGAGAAGGCAGCATTTCAGGTGTAAGCAGCAATGGCAACGTGAGGCCATAGGCAAGAAGTATGGAGGCCAGGAGAGGTCAAGAAACCCCGACACCTCTTGTGGGGAGAGGATCATGCCTGTGTGTCTTGTTCCTTAGCCCTTAAAACAGATTTCATTTTGGGCAGGTGGATATGGAGACGAGAGGCAGGACTGATGTTAAAAACCTCCATTTTATAAAAGAGGAACCCTTCTCAGAGTGTCTAAAGGACCCAGACCACCTCCCCAGTGCTCCCTGCTCCACATCTGCTCCCCTGCCCCCAATAAAATTTTAAAGCAGGAAACAAAGTGAGGCCTTCCAGTCCTGGTGTTCTGCCCTCTTCCTTCCCCTTAGAAACCAGAGCTGGGGCACTTTTTGACCCACCTGGAAGTGCACACTCTTTTCCCTCTCCTCCTGGCCTCCTCAGAATGCTCCATGTTTGCCACAGTGACCGCAGGTAGATGTGGCAGGAGAAAGGAAATCTATTTCACAGAGCAAAAATCTGGCAATCTAGCACAGGTTTGAGGCACAAAGGTATTTTTAAAATAACGCATTGCTTCCTTGTGTTCTGGTCTCTGAAGCCTTCCCTGGCCCCTGGTGGGCATACCTAAAATGGCAAAGTGCCTCTCTCTCCCACCGACATCTTGTTTCTCTTGTATCTCTGCCTGACTGAAGTTTTCTCCTTAGGAATCATCACCACCTCATGCACTGGAAGATTCTTAGTCTATTTGTTTCCCCAGCTCTTCTCCACAACTCAAGCAAGGCTGGGCTTTGCTGTGTGCTCTGCTTTATCCCCAGACCTAGCACTGAGGCTTGGGTGGTGCTCAGTAAATACTCCTCGACTAAATAAATGAGTGTGAACAACTTCCAGACTCTTCCAAACTTTGTAGGTGACTGAGTCTACCTGAAAGACTCCTTATTTATACAAAAATACTTCATTGGGAATGATTGTTCTCTGGATAAGAAATGAGGAAACATTTGTTCAGGCTTGTTCTAAACCCGACTTAGATAAATAGCTCATTTATTCTACAGACATTTTGTGAGTGCTGTTTATGTGTCAGGTATTGTGCTGGGCACTTGGGATTGAAAAAAACGAGAAGCACACATCTCTGCTCTCAGACTAGTTAGCAGGTGAGGCAGAGTAAGGTGATCATTAGGGTAGAGTGTGCCATCGACGAGGTTGGGCAAGCTGCTGAGAGGCTGTGGGAAGAGAAGCCAAGAACTCACTGGAGGAGTTGGGAGAAGGGACAGAGGAGAACCGGAGGCATTTAAGGTACAGGGAAGAACGTACCCAGGCAAGACGCCAAGAATGGGTGGTATTGCTATGCACTGCACAAAGCTTGAGTCTATGTGCAGTGTGGTGGCTTTTTGAGGGGACAAAGCAAATCCAGAGAATAAAGAGAAATACAGAGCAGGTGAAGATAGATGGGTTTAATGGAAGAAGCAAGATGTCAGAGAGGTGTAATATGAGGCAAGGCTGTGAGAACGTGAAGGGTCTTGGGAGCCAACTGGGGAGTCTGAAGTGTCCTCTTGGTCACTGAAGGGTAATGGGATGAAAACCAGAGGGCTCAGGTAGATGGGGGAGGGGGGCAGGTGAGGAGATTCCAGAGAATTCTCCCAAGGTGACGGAGTTTTGTAAAGCTGGCAGTTTCAGCACACAGGTGAAGGCACCGCTGGTCAGGAAGGAGCTTTGCATAGAGATCATCATGGTCAGGACTTCCAGACTGGGACGAGAAGGAGTCAGAATTCATGATTAGAGGTAAGGTAAGGATCACCGCGGGAAAGTGTCTTCCAATTAGGATGAAGAGACGGATGGAAGAGAATCCTTCCAATTAGGATGAAAATCTGGTCACAGATTTTCAAATGTTGCGAATGATGAACTCGAATGAGGCCTGAGGATGTACCTTGAGACTATCCCTCTGGGATTCACTGGGATCCTTCCATGGACTGTGGGTACATTCAGATTAGGAGGAGCAAGCCTCTCAGGACAATTGTGGAGATGCAAACAGCAGTGTAGAGACATTCAGGTCTTCCTGGCCCCCTGGGAAGGGCACCTCCTCAGCTGGACTCAGAGCTCTCCTCCTGTCTCCCCTGAGTATCAGGGTTACTATGTGTGCGGATATGTCAGCCATCACTCATTTTCCTATCCATCCACTCCCTCACTCAATCCTGCATCTAAGCCAGGCTATCAAAGGACACCGTGGAAGAAGGCAGACAAGACCCTCAAAGGTGAGCACGTGCCATGTTCTCCTCCAGGCTTCACCCAGTGGTCTCCTGACTTGGAAGTTCTCCTCCTGAGTACCTACCCTTCCTTCCAACACAGAGCTACCCCTACATTTTCTGTGATGCTGACTGTGTCACCCATCTGGCCTGACACACATCTCTCTCCAGGGGTGGGTTGGAAACACGTCATAGAACACAGGCTTGGCCTAGCCATTCATGTAGGAAATATCAGTCCATTTGATAAAAATTCAATAAACCATTATAATGGAATAGTGGACCCAGTGACAGCCATCTGATTTTTGACAAAGGAGGTTAGAAAAATGTGTTGGAGAAAAGACATCTTCTTTAACAAACGGTGCTTGGAAAAGTGGATATCCATATGGAAAAGATTGAAACTAGATCCCCGATTCTTACCTAGAATCAAAATCAACTGAAAATGGACCAACAACCTAAGTATAAGACCTGAAACTTTGAAACTGCTAAAAGAAAACATAGGGCACACTTCTAGATCTAGGCACAAGCAATGACTTCCTGAATAGGACTCTAATAGCTCAGGAAATGATAGCAAATGGGATGACATCAAATTAAAAGCTTGTGGACAGTAGAGGGAACAATTAACACAGTGAAGACAGAACCTAAAAAATGGGAGGAAAATCTTTGCCAGCTACTCTTGGGACAGAGGATTAATATCCAAAATATAGAGGAACACAAAAATCTTAACATCCTAAAAAACTAGTAATCTGATCAGTAAATGAGAGGATGAATTGAATACACACTTCTCAAAAAAAAAAAAAGAAGTACTAATGACCAATAATTATATGAAAAAAAAAAGTTTCACATCTTTAGCCATTAAGGAAAGACAATCAAACTAGTTGAGATTCCACCTCACCCTGGTCAGAATGGTAATCATGAGAATCATCAAGAATACAAAAACAACTGGGAAATGAAATTGGCCAAATTATGTGCTTGTATGAATAGGTCCCAATGATTCCCGCTGTTACGTATAATTGTAATGCACTAAAAGAATACAAGTTATGAGGTGAGGACGTTGGGGAAAAAGGACACCTTATACGCTGTTGGTGGGAATGTACATTAGTACAACCGCTATGGAAAGCAGTCTAGAGGGGCCTCAGAAAGCTGAAAATAGAACTGCAATATGATTCAGCTATTTCTTGGCTTATATTTAAAGTCAGCATGCTATAGAGATTCCCATGTTCACCATGGCACAATTCACAAGAGTCAAAGTATGGAACCAGACGAGGTGCCTGTCAACAGATGAATGGTTAATGAAAACATGGTCCCTATGCACTTTGGAGTTTTACTCAGCTATAAAAAAGAATGAAATCCTGTCATTTTCAGGAAAATGGATGCAACTGGAGAACATCACGTTAAGCGAAATAAACCAGACTCAGAAACACAAGTATTTGCATGTTTTTTTCTCATATGTGGAATCTAGGGGGAAAAAAAAAATCAGTGAATCAATGTGTCACTTTCTCATTTGAAAGCCTGATTTGTACATAAATTTGGGCAGATGATACCTCATCTCTGCACATCAGAGTCCTTGTCGAAACTGATCCAATTCCATCTCCCTCCTCCCTCCTCCTCTAGGATTGACTGCCTAGGAATCGGGTTCAGTAGGATTCGGGGTCCAAGATAGAGAAAGATTTGGCCGGCATGCTGCTTCTCTTTTTCTTTCAAGGATTTATGTCTTCAGCTTCAACTTGAATTTATATGTACTTAAACACACGGCAGCTGGTGGAGTCTCGGCGAGGCAGACTTGTTTTTTAATTAAAGCAGATCACGTGACCCCATTCTTTCCAGTCCTTTATTCTTAAATCATCATTTATGAAGACATCATAAAAATTAATATGGTTTTCACTTGAAAGAAAGGGCAGCAGGAAGACCAAACGCGAGCACGGCTGTTCCAGTCTAGGTGGCCAGGCTTGGTGGTGTCTGGGAAGGCCACGGGGGATTGCTGCTCCCGCTCCCCACCTAGGCTATGAGGTGGCAAAGATGGAAGCAGGTGTGGGGTGCTGGGGCCTGCCCCCGTGGCTGGCCAGCGCCCACCCTGGAAGGGGAGCAGCACATGCAGCTTCATTTCTGCCCCAACCCCTGGAAGGGGCTGCTTCCCACTCCCTTCTCGCCGCCTCATCCTCAGGTCGGGGAGGACAGAGTAACCTGAGTGCTCCTGATGGTGCCGAGGAGCAGGAGTGTGCCACGGCAGCCCTGACGCCGCTGACTCATTCCTTCCGTGCAATCATGCAGTGGATTCATGGCCTCTTCAGATGATGAACTGGGGCAGTTGGACCCCAGCCTGCCAAGTCCCAGGGCTGAAAACCACCATTGTTTTCCTCCCAGGCAGACACACTCCAATCCCAGTTCAGGTCTCGCATCCCAGTTTATGGCACCTTGCTCACGGAATTTATCTCTGCTGTCTGCCACGTTTCATGTTCGGGCATCTTTGCAGCTGCTAACAGTAGCTCCTCATCACTGCACAGAGTTCCAGAAGCAGGGGTGCTAAGTCACATTATTGTGCACCTTACACTCAAAGAAGACTAGCCGGGGTTGGCCCCCAAGTTCTTGGGGTGCTCCTTCCACAGAAAGCCCAACCTGGGACACTGTGACACAGTCCTCTTCCTACTGGGATAACAATTTATGTCCACTTTGGAGCAAGTGAATCACCTGAAAAAAATATTAAATCTTTACTATTACATGATAACATTGCATTTTTAAAATATTCTCAGAAAATGATCATTTATTTTATCCTTATAAAGTACAACTATGGCATGTTCTGTAATTGAAGTGCATTGGATTATTCCCATTCTGGTAGAATCCAGTAACTGCTGGATCAGGTCTCTCCTCTCAGTGGACATACCAAGCAATTGAGGAGACAGGCCCTCATGCTCGAGGATATCAAAACTATGCAGAAGGTTTATTTTGCAGTAAGCAGGGCTCCCATGGGCACTAATGCAATGGTGGGCTGGTTTCTTGGTCTGAACCAAGAATGCTTCAAGGGTTGGGGCATTTGAGGCACAATCAATTTTTCTGACCCAATTGTCTCATAGTAGCAATATGTTTCCCTTCACATATGACTTTCAGAGTTGTTGAGTTCTCATTTAATAATGTGCCACCATATACAGACGATGTGTGTTTGTTTTTGTTTTTTTTCCTAATTTTATACAAGGCTCCTTTTGCAGCTTGTTTGTGGGTATTTTTGTGTTCTGGTGACTTTTCCTTATCCATGAAGCCTGGCAGCAGAGAAAAACCAATTATCCCCCCCGAGGAGTGGAAGCTCCAGGTACATGGCCAGGCTAATTGTGAAGTGAGTGGCAGATATCGCTGCTCCATGTTTGGAGAAGAAGATGCAGCTGTTGTCACACTGGAGTCCTCAGGGCTTTGTGCCATTTGTACCACTCTGATCAGGTCTCATCATCCCCTGCAAGATGAGAGTTAATGGCCCCATTTTACAGAGAAGCCTCATAGGCTTTAAGCGACCACTCATGCTGGTCAGTGCCTGGGCTGGGATTCCATGCAGGTCTCAGTTTTGAGTGTCAAGAGAACCTCAAAGATTGGAGGAGGCTTGGGTGAGCAGAGAGGGGTGGGATTCTGGGCGAGGGGCCTCAGGTGCAGCAAACCAGGAGGAATTCCAGCAGAATGGTAGATGCGGAATACTGAGCAGGACTTTTGAACTGGGCTCTTAGGATTTCACAGGAGAATCTGGGCAAGCTGCTGGGGTGGGGGCTGTGTGCCTTTATCTTCAGTTCCCCAAGCCAGGTGAGTTTCATTGTCTCCCAGCCTTTATCTCCTGCCACAGAGGCTGGGCCAACTCTCTGTGTGAAATGGAAAACAGTCTTTTCTTCCTGCAGCAGTGAGTCGGTCAGATGGCATTGAGATAAGGAGCGGGCACCCTCCCCGGTGCCTCGCACACAGCGAGGGCTTCTTGGCAGTCAAAAATCTCCAATGTAGAAAGAACTCAGGAAAAAAAAAATCTTTTGAATCCTTATTTTTCCCTGAGGTCTTAAAGGAAGAAAGGAAGTTTACTTAAAGGGAACCCTTTTCCATAGACTCTAGTAGCTAGTAATTTGGGCCTGTAAAACTGAATTCCAATGACAACCTGCCCTCAACGTCTCGAAAATCACTTTTGACCCGGGAAACAGGCTCCAGGAAGCCACTGTTGATGTGTTTAAATGAATACAGCTGGATTACTCTGATGTATTGATCTGGGGGACGTGCTAGGGAGCCCAGGGGACTTTACTTGAAGTTGATCCAATGCATTTTGAATATGAGTTTATTTTATTGCTACTTCTGTGAAAAGCCCCAGCACTGAGGGGCTGTGGGGTGTGCACGATGCCTGGCCGTGGACTCTGCTCCTCCTCTCACAGAGGTAGGGAGACAGGCGCCTGTGCTCCTATATTCTTCCTTTTCAGTGACCTGGATTTGAAAAAAACAGTCATGGCTCAAGTTCATAATCAATTCCAAGCCCATTCCTTTAGTACCTCTATTCTCGATAACTCAGTGGAAGTCCACAGTGGCTCCTTTCTGTGCCCCTCAGAAGGTCAGGCTGGACCAGGCCCAGGCAAGTCTGCATCTGCTGACAGGCATGCTACTGGGACTTCCTGGAGGAGGCTGAGGCTGAGGCCCTGGCCAGGCAGCCAAGCCAAGCCCTTTGCTGACCAGCTCAGGTGGGGCTTGTGACTCAGCCCAGTCTTGTCCTTGTGGGCCAAGTGAATGTCTCTGGACGGCCAGCTTTTCCTCTCAGGAGCAGTACTAGCAGCCTTCCTAGCCATGAGCCACTGGGAATCCTGAGGAGTACAAAGCAAAACCTTGTCTTTCCCCATAAACCAAAAAACCCCCAACCAAAGAAACCAATCCACTTTGGACAGACCACTGGGACGTGATGAATCTGAGGTGTCCAGGAGCCAGGAATGCGTTGAGGGCCAGCAGAGAAGCCAGGGAAGCAGCCATCCGCACAGACAAAGGTGGTCTTTGTGCAGCACTGAGAAGCCAAGCTGGAAAGTGCTCCCAGGAGCTGCCCAGAGCAGGATCACTGTCCAGACCCGTCTGTCCAAACCCTGCATTCTAGATGAATCCTCAGCAACGGGATGAGCCCTGACAGCACCAGCTACGGGAGGGTTTTTCAGGCATCACCCTTCCGAGATGTGTGGACACGGATGGTTTCATGACTTGACAGTTGGGCTTGGATGTAAAGGGCCCTCTGATGAAGAACCCACTGCTAACCAGGCCCAAAGGAGAAAGCTCTTCTTAAAAATGCCTGTTGTGGCTGGGCACGGTGGCACATGCCTGTAATCTCAGCAGCTGGGGAGGCTGAGGCAGGAGGACCACAAGTTCAAAGCCAGTGTCAGCAATGGCAAGGTGCTAAGCAACTCAGTAAGACCCTTTCTCTAAATAAAATACAAAGTAGGGCTGGGGATGGGGCTTAGTGGTTGAATGTTCTTGAGTTCAATTCCCTGTACTGAAAAAAAGGGGAAAAAAGCCTGTTATGGTACACAGAAGCCACCTTCCAAGCACAATGAAGTATCATATGTCCCACTCAAGCCTGGACCTGGCCAGGCAGGTAAGTCAGACAGTGATCCAAACAAAACTCAGGTACCCGACTCTGTGATAGAGTTCAGCTCGACCTGTTTTCATTTATGTAGATTACATCAGAGAGAGAGAGAATAAAAATAAGATCTATCCTGTTTTTTCTTGACCTTCCTGATTAACTTGGTGACTGGAAAGGAACATTAAGAGGTTCTTCTGTCCACAGCCTCAATTTGGACAGAAATCATTGCTTTTTAGATCAACGTATTTTGAATCCCAGCATGTGCCAGCCAGTGTGCTAAGCTGCTGGAATGGCCATCCGTTTCTTAAAACTATGTCGTCTATTAAGGAAAGCAGACACATAGACAAAGAGTCGTGATGTCCTGTAATACCCATTGTCACAGATTTATGACCACTCAGAGAGATACCTGTGCCCCCCCGCCCCCGCCCCCTTTTTAAAAAAATTCTCTAACCAGGAAGCAAGCTGGTCTATTTTGGGGAATGCCTGTGAACACAGTAGCAGGTCCAGTGGGCATCGTGTCTACTGGACTCATTCCTCAGTCTCCAGGAATGCTGAGGGTGTTATGGGTCAGAACAGGCCCCTCAGGAGGCCAGTGCGTATCGGCCGTCTTGTTATTTTATTTGTCATAGTTGACCTGATCAGAGGATGTGGATGGACTTTCAAACCCTCAGCCCATGTCTCATCTGTGACATGGGGTGGGGCTTGCAATGAAGGCCCAAGGAGTTTTGCCTCCCAAATGTAAATTCCCTTCAGTATTCCTGGTTATTTTTGTCTTTTCTTTCAATATTTGAAGGAAGTTCTTACATCCCTAGAATCTATAAAAGAAACTTTATTGCTAAAGGGAAAAACAGATTCCCTGATTGCACTGATCTGCGTGGAATTCTGTGGTCAAATTTGCTGTTTTCTCCTTTCTGCCATTTTGAAAGCAGCCCAAAGTGAAACCCCACTGAGATACCAACCAACAGCTCCACCCTTGGCTGCAACAGGAAGTGCACTTGCCAGGCACAGCCTCCCTAGGAGGTGGATCTTGAAGCAAAACCAAGAACTAGTGCTTGCTGCCGCAAAGAACAGCCCATATCTTGATTTCTGCCTGCTTCTCCATGGGCATTTGTTGACATTGCCAATAGTTGTGCCAACTGGACCTGGACTGATTGAGCACTTTTTCTTTTCCCTAATTACCAAAGATATTTATGGTATTGCAGTATAAGGAGGGGAAAAAAAATCACTTCTAATGCTCCACAGAAAGCTTTCCAAAAATTAAGTCACTAACTAGTTCCTTTTCTGAGCTCCAAGGAGGGTGAATGAGCAGTCATCTCTTAGTAAATCATGGGGGATTCTGCTTACTAAGGGTCACTATCAAGGTCTTTGTATCTTTAATCCTCTGCATCTCTTGATGAAGAGCACCTTTTGATCATCAAACAACATTTTCCCCTAGCAACCAGCTAGTCAGAGCTTTACTTGATTGTTCCCTAACAAAAATACTACATGTTATTTCTGAAGAGAGCATAAGATTATTTCAATTTCCTGGTGGAAAGCTAAGAAGCTTGCTTTAATTGACACCAGCAAAATAGTTGCCACCAGAGATTTGCACCTTCAGCTAGGAGCAAATGAAAAGCTTGTATCTACTGTAATTGCAATTTCATTTTTGGTGCATGGTCCAATTCATATGCAGAGTCAGAAGCTCGAATTCTAGGGGGATGTTTCCATCTTGGGTTTAATTGATTGTCCTCCTCCCTGGATGATTGATTTTGAACTTTTTTGTATAAGGGAAATAACATGGAGATTCTTTCTAATGCTGTTTCTCTAAGGAGAAATTAAAAGTGCTATGTAAGCTGTTAAATGCTGTAGCACTCCATGAGGTAGAACACTTTAGAACATTAATTATAACCAACGCTAATTGGATATCATTGGGTGAACTATAAAGTAAGTTCAGAGGCTGTCCTATCTACCAGGGAAACAGATCTTGGGCTAAATTAGGTGACTTGAGACAATGATTTGAAAATGGGTGCTGCCCCTGACCCTGCCAGGGTTTAACTGGAGCAATTGTTTTCGAGCATGTTAATCCTGGGGCTCCATGTAAGACTTAATTTTAAGAAGGGATTCTGCTTTAGAAATGTTTAGTAACAAATTCTCCATATGGTATTGCCTTAGTCCTGCTAACATTTTTTAATTACATTGTTTTTCTTCCCAAGCATATATACTACTTTTTAAAATGTGTAGTTGAATACACTCCCACACTTTCTTATACTCTCTATAATACCCAGCCCTTTTAACCAGTTGAACCACTTGGGAAATATGGCATAGGTCATGCTGTGGAAGGATGAAGCACGCATGTGGTCTATGTAATACAGGTGGAGGAAAGGTGGGCTGTGTGTTTGCACTGTGTGTACAGACCTTTGATAGCAGAAATGCCAGTGTTCAAGCCAAGGAAGAGGTGAAATTTCTCTGTACAAAGAGATCACCATTTCCTTTATTCACAGCTAAATTAGGTATGGCTCTAAACTATACACACCAAAGAGTTTTGATCTCCTTGAAATTATACCCATTTATAGTATTCCAAAGATGCAGCCTTTTCTTTGAGTGTTGTCCTCAGAAGGAACATGGCACAGCTCTCTGATGGTACACTGGATTTGGGGGGACCCAACAGAAATCATGAGGAACAAAATTGGGTGAATGAGGAGGTCATAAGCTTGGGTAATGAAGTTACAGTAAAAATATATGGAGGTCAATGTTCCTCTGGAGCTTATATTAAGTGATTCTAAAGAAGTTATATATTTTTAAAAAATCATTATTTCACTGCTTATTGAACTTCTTCCCTAGGCAGGCAAATTTCTCTTCAGTCACTGCCTCTTACTGTTCTTTAATTAAAAACATTTTGCCTCTTAGCCAATATTGCCCGTTGATTTATAGGAACTGTTTCATGTCATTCACTCCAGTGAAAATCCAACTATTTCTTGAAGGGTCTCAAATCCTTCTTTAAGCTGCCATATTTAAAATGCAGCCTCCAGAAATTATGCCTGCATTCCATAATATTTGGGTGGCTGACCACAATCTGCAATTATTCTGGGCTATTTTTAGAGTGCAAGTTATGCAGCACGTTATTTACATTGGTCAAATTAGCTGACTTCTTGGAAGGTGGCTGTTTCCTTTCCAATATGTTGACACCCACTTCATTTTGTTGCTTCCAAAGAGGCCGAAGCTCGGTGGACACGTGCTGTGTAACTGCAAAAGAACAATAGCTATCTCAAGCATCTGCTTATGTAATCCATTCCTTTTTCTCAGAAAGAGCTCCAGATACAAGAAGAACTTTTTTTTTAATCCCCCCACTTTGTCCCCCATAATGGTAGCCATGCAGCCAGACTCCTGGGGCGCCAAGTTGATTCAGCTAACCAAAACACAGAGCCACATCTAGGAGAGAAGTAACGATGTCCAGTACAATACTGCTCTCTTTGTTTCATAGAACTATGTTCCTATTGATAATTTGCTTCAATTTTCTTGCTTATAAAATATGCTGGCAAGAGGAGGACCTGTTTGAAATGTAGGGAGGCAGATGTGATTTCCAAATGCACGGAATAAAATGAAATGGGAGGTTGTGTAAGCTCATTGCACAGAGCAGAGCAATGATTCTGTGACGTGTTCCAGCTGACCACGTGTTTTAAATACCAAACTGGGAATGTTACCCAAAGTTTCAACACATTTCAGTGTATTATACACTCCATGCCATTATTAGTCATTTCAGAACAGCTTGAAAAATCGCACCAAGTTCAATGGATGACCTGGTCACTTCAGAGTAATAATATAGCTTTGAAAATTCCCCTGCACGCCCCCTCTTTCATGTGAGAACCTGATTGCACTTTATAAATTTGACTTAGTTAATCCTCACAGCTTCGTTGCCTGGTTAACACGTTTTCCAGTGTGTCAGAGTTCTCTCTCGCTCTTTTTAAAATTAAGTAAGTGTGCAATAGTAAGGCCTTCATTTCAGAAAATGGATGTATCCCTTGACTTTTGTCCATTCTAATATGGCCATTAAGTAACCCGGGAGGAAAATGGAACACTTTGAACAAGCGATGTGAAGCAGATGTAGCTTCAGAAGTAACATTTAAGAATGTGCATTGGCTATGACGTCTTTTCACATTTCAGAAATCTCCAGCCCAGTGGATTGTTTCAAATATATGAAGTGAGATTTAGCAGCTGGGGAACACTTGGTTATCTTCATAGTGCTAAATCCCAATAAATGTTTTGAACAACGAACTGGTATGTTACATTACCAAATAACTCTTTATATTAAATGAAACTTGTTAGATCTCGTGGCACAGCTGAGCTTTGTAATATCAAAGGATCATGGGCCACATGTTAATCCAGGATAATGTATAATCACGTAATTGTTATAGCTGTACTTCAGAAGTTGTTAACTTTAGTGTGCAACTTTATTTTATATATTTTGATGAGATACGTCTTATGCCTGAAAGCAGAGCCAATCAGAGAGCCTAAATCTAGGGCTTAGCACTGCATGGTTTGGACAAACCCATCAATTGAGGGAAAAGAATCAAAAAGCTGAGTTGGCGTTTTGTAATTAGAACTACTTGTTTGGTTGACCAGATGTCCATTATTCTTCCTGTTGGATTGATTTGTTGGAGTCAGGCTCAGTTAGCAGGTATCTTGGATCCTAGTTCTACCAGAGACCATAAAAAGCCTTGAATGCTGCTGAGCTGACTCCTTTCAATTTAGACATGAGCCCTCAGATGGTGGTAACAATCTTCCCCATTTTATTTTCCCTGGATCTTATGCAAAGGTTAGGAAATTCTCCTCCCCTGGAACCTATTATACCGTGTAGACACTATACCTCAAAAACTGGTTGAGGAAAAACAACAATGATGACATCCCCTGAGCGGAGATGCTCATGTCACAGACCCTGGTGGGGCATAGGGAGCTTTTGTTTTCCTCAGTTCAGGCTCCTCTGGGTTTGGTCTGAGGAGTTGGGAGCTGGTGTAGTGTCGGGGTGGACGGGCATGACCAGCCCTCAATGACCTCACTCTGCCTTGGTTCTTGTCGATTCCTTCACCAGTCAGTGGAGCCCTGGCTCCCCACTGCATGGTCATCTCAGGTTCTAGTCTGTCTTCATTGCTTTCATCTGCATGGGGATTATTTTGTGGCTCCAAAAGTATCTGGCGAAACAGAACTCTCTGGAGGCTAAGTCCCCACTTACCTAGAAATTCCATTTTGCCCTTTCATTCATTCTCTCTTGGGCCATTTCTAGGAAATGGGTCATGGTGTTGCCTACTCTTGGATCCTATAATTTACCTGGGGTTGGATTCCTTCTACGACTTGACTGGGAGGCTTAGGTAAGGGAGCCAGGGACTTTACCTTGCTGATGAGTCCTGCTGATGTTTGTCATTTTATATGGCTCCACTGGACTTCTGAAGTCCTTTTCTATTCTTGAGGAGGTTGGGCAACCATCCCTCAGTATCTGTAGGGTATTGGCTCAGGGTCCCCAGTGGATACCCAAATCTGGATGCTCACATCCTTTTTATGAAGCAACACAGCATTTACAAATAACTAGCTTGTGGTTTAAACCGTCTCTAGATTACTTATAAGACCTAATACAGTGTAAATATTGTTATGCTGTACAGTTCAGGGAATGACGACAAGGAAACATCTGCACATGTTCAGTAGAGGTTAAATTTTTTCTTGAATATTTTTGATCTGCAGTTGTTTGAATCTATATACGTGGAACCCATGGGTGTGGAGAGCCGGGCATACTCCTACCCATGAGCTGCCGTCCTGAATCTCTACACACATCATCAATCTTTTCTTTTGTATGAAATTACCTAGGCTTTTGAAGGGAAAGGCAAAAATCCTGGGGGAAAGTGTTAAATGTTTCAAAACGTTAAGCACTCACACATCGACGGGCCACTTATATGCCATTATGTTTACAAATATTACTGAATCTCATTTTCACTACTTGATAAAATGAGCATCGTTAGTTATTTATTTTTAATAAGAAGAAACCTCAGCTCAGAGATGTTAAAGTAACTTCCAAAATCCATTAAGCAGAAAAGATAAGCTATGGACCAGGCTTTTCTGATTTCAGAGCCTGGAGCTTGTCCTTGACAACAGTGCGATCCCCTGAGATTCAGATGCTGCTGGTCGGGGTGCAGCCTGGCATTGGGATTTTTTCCTAAGTCCCCCAGCAGTTCTCCTGTGCACTGGGGTGGAAGCCAGGGTGCTCACACTGGCTTATGCACGCACTCTCAGAGCATTCACACCTGTCTATGGGAGACACATCTTTGGTTTCTATTCCTTTTCATCTCTGAAAGGTGAAGAATCTTCTGAAGAGCAACCAAAGCTGGAGGAAGTATACATGCCACTGGAATTTTTGAGCCACAGATGTATTCTCTACTTCGTACCTTTTTGTGCCAAAATGACTGCCAAATGTCCCTAGGTCAAGAGGAACTTCTGGTGCTCTTGGAATCCCACGGGCAAGAAAACCTGCAGAGAACAAATATTTCCATTTGATGTGTCCTCAAGCAGAGAGCAGCGGAGTCCTGCTCAGTGCTGTCGCTTGGAAAAAGTGTTTGAGAAAACTTTCTTTAGAATGTTTTCGGAGGGTGTGGGGAGGGGTGGAAGGGCTATTTTTACCGCTTCCAGTGAAGCTCATAAATGATCTTCTTCCAGAAGGACTAATTTCATAGCAGCCTGGAGAAGTCAGTAAAGGCCTTAAGTAGACTGAGCCTCTTTGGTTTTTGCCGAAAGGCCACACTCAATCGCAGCCCTTGTTAGCAGTTAAGCCGGGAAACGTCTCTGAGGAGAAATTCAAGCTTTCCTTCCAGCTTGGACTGGTCATGAATGGTGATTATCTGACTGTAATTCAAATCATATGTGCGGCCCTTGTTTTTGCCCTGCTCAAGATTACTTTTCCCCTTTTAAAATGGAGCAAAATAGTCACTGGCTTAAAGACAGACCTGTTCGCACAAAGACAGCGCTGGAAACGCCGCGGCCTTCCAAGACCTCCAGCGGCAAACCAGATTCACAGGCCTCCCGTCAGGGGAGGCCCTGACCGGCGTGGCGTCCACGAGGAGCCTCGCACTCCTCAGGCCTTCCCCCGGGACTCCCGAGTGGAAGCGTTTCAAAACCGCCTCCAGAGCTGCCAAGAGAGCCGGGCGCTTGATTTGCATTCTGAGCCAGGGCCTCACTCTGCGCAGGGACAGGCCCATCGCATCCCTGTCTCTAGACTGCAGGACGAAGGGCGCCCAGCCTGGTGACTTCAGGAATGTTGCTTGGCATTGTGACGCTGGGGACAATGTGTGTGGGTATTGGTGTGACTCATGTGGGAGCTTTCCACAGACCCTCAAGACGTCGGCATCTTCGTAGACGAGGGTGAGGCCCCACAAGGCAGTAGGGCTTGCCACCGAGCTCTGCTCTGCCACTTTCTGGGGGTGATCTGAAGAACCTGCACACACCTAAGCCTCAGTTTCCCTCTCTGTAAAATGGGAGATGAGAACTCTTACCCCACAGGGGCATTGTGAGGGGCAAACAAGGTTCTATATGGAATCTGTGGAGCATCTACGGAAGGTTAGCTATCGATTTCAACCAGAGATTACTAGGAGGGTGCTGGGGACTGCAGAGGACAGAGGAATGGGCCAGAAGAGGGACCAGGGAGGGAGGTGCGGGCCGCCAGGAGGCCGTCAGTCACTGACCCTCCACACTTTCCTTTTTATTGATCTTGAGGTTTTTCTATGGGCTTCAAAATTATTCTCACCAATACATGCTAGATTTCTTTAGAGTCTTTGGTGTTTTTGATATTTTAAATAACATGTTCTGAACTCCAGATGTTTTCCCCTAAGTTGTCACAGGCTATTATTCCATGCCACAGGCTTGCTTATAAAGTGTCAACTGGGCTTTCTAGCACTTGCCTCTGGCTGTACTTTGTATTCTCCAACAGCATGATCAACCTAAGGCCTCCCCAGTTCCTGGCCCTGGCCCAGTGTCTAGTCTCTGGCTCGTGTGTTCTCGTGGAGTGTGGTCATCGGAATGTGCGCTCTTGCTGTTCTCCCCGTCTGTCTGAACAGTTGAATCAACAGAGCAGGAGTTGGGGCACATTCTTTGGATAGGATCTTTTTCTGCTGCACCTATGTGGCCAAGGCCAGCATGGGACAGCCATCACTGAAGCCAGGAACACGTTGCCTCCTTTTCGTTGTTGGGGTGTGAGTGTGCCCCTCCTGAGCAGTCGGACAAAAGGAAGGAAAACAAACAGAACAGCCACAACCACATGCAACGCATCATCAGGTGGAATCAGGGCTGGCGCAGCTGCCTGCCGTCGGCCGTCTTGGGTTCACAGGGAAGGAATCAGGCTGACCAGGCGAAGGTTTTGGGAAACAGTGGAGGAGAGGGGATTGATGGAGAAGTAATCGAAGCAAAGGAGCAGGTTTTATAGGGCAGACTTCTGTGGCATAAGGAGCCCTGGCTGTGTCCCCCCAGAGTCTCTCAGAGAGGAGGGTCCTGAGATTTAGAGTCAGGGCACAAGCTAAGGCTCCCACACACAGAGCTAGGGCTCCCCTAAGGGTGTCATGCAGTGGAGTGGAAACGAGGAGTTTCCTGGTCTAGGTGGGTTCCACAGAGGCTTTAAACCTGCAGATTTACTGTGTCAAGCATCAAGTTCCTCCTCTCCTTTGCAGTCACGAGGGAACCAGGGAGAAAGAGTCAACCACAATGAGGTAAAAGAAATGGCTCTGGAACCGGGGCCTCCCTTGGTGTTGGACAGTGTTGACGCCGTGTCAATTCATGAGGATCCCCAGAAGGTGCTTCTCTTGTGCTAGTTTGAGAATAGGAAGAGGTGCAAGGGTTACAGCACTGAGTTTACCAAGTGCTTCCTTGGGAGGTGATTTACCTATTTCAGGTCTCTAGGGCACCCAAGGGACATCAGAATTCTTTTTTTTTTTTTCCTAGTGTGTTAAGATGCATTCCTGGGAGTCTCTTAAATGTTTTAACCTGCCCTGAAATAAAACGGTGTGTGTAATCATGCGGATTTTCCAAAGTGAATCTCCATGCCCTTTGGATAATCAGAGACCCAGGGACTCAGCAGAACAAATTTAGCTCTTAATTCCTCTGCTGTAGAGTCAGCAATAGCCACGCACAACCTCAGTGCCATTGGTGAGGGTTTTTGAAAAAGTCTAATTTAGCACAGCGGATACATGCCAAAGAACGGGCGAACATGCCTGGGTCGTGTTTGTTTTTACAAAGAGAGCCCTGACTTTATTAAAGAACGACAACTGAGGCATCTGCAACCTACAAGGAACATTTTTGTGCCTTGTTCCAACCAAACTTTTCCAGCAGATTTTAATGTAATTTGCCCCCTTCCCTCCCTAAAATGAAAAAAACCTGCTTCCAGGATAAGTCAGGTTTCCTCAAAGAACAATAATCTTCCTGCTACTCAATTGTGAGCAATCAAGAAGTGGACTTTGCATTGCAACTCCCGCATGCCCCCCCGCCCCCCGCCCGTGTGCTGTGGTGCAGGGGACCCCAGGCCTGGGAGGGCAAGTGTGGTCCTCATCCAAATGCTGCTGCACCTCTTGGGAAGGTGGCTCTGCAGACAAGGTCTCTGCAGGGGAGGGAGGGTCACCGGCCATGTGGGTGTGACTCCCAGTGCACATACCAGGGCCCTAGCCATCTGCAAACAAGAAGTCTTCGGTCCCTTGGATAGATGGATAGCGTGAGGCATAACTGCCATTTCTATCTTTTCATTTCCTCCTCCTTCTCCATCATGTTGGGTTTTGAACCCAGGCCCTCATACATGCAAGGCAAGTGCTCTAACGCTGAGCCACATCCCCGCCAATAATTACCATTTTTATTTTATTTTATTTTTGCACATGTGCTCAGGTAAACATGTCTTAATTAAAATTGCTATCAATTGTAACCATGCAGAAATAATGGAGAGGAGGTTTTGCTTATCTTTTTATATGTAAAATCAGACCATATGATGCTTAAATGGGAGTAAAGAAGGACCCCATTTTCTCTTGCTAATTATAGTTAATGCTGGGTACTGTTCTAAGCATGTTCTTGCCTCACATTCTTTTTTTTTTTTTGAAATTTTTTTTAATATTTATTTTTTAGTTTTCAGTGGACCCAACATCTTTGTATGTGGTGCTGAGAATCGAACCCAGGCCGCGTGCCTGCCAAGCGAGCGTGCTACCACTTGAGCCACATCCCCAGCCCTTGCCTCACATTCTTTAGATCTCTTAATGTTATTATCCTGATTGAGTTGTTGACGGGCCCTAGTCACGCAGCTAGTCCACTGAGGCGGGATTTGCACCCAGGCCCATGCTGAAAACATGGGGCACTGGTGAAATGAGTGACAAATATCTACAGGCCATTGGTGGAACACTGACACATCTCCTTTCCTATGAGACATTCTTTTCGTCAGGAGGCTGTTAACAGGAAGACCTGGAAGTCCAGCTATGGACAGGACGTGCATGGTGTGGGCTTTGGAATCATCTCATTTCCATTTGGCCTTTAAGCTGAGGCTGGATTTTCTTGGCTTCCTTTGACATAGAACTGCTGTTCCAACCTTGTGTGCCAGATCAGCCTGGTAAAACCATGACAGGTCCTACTTAACAAGTTTGGGTGGTTAGCACGGCCTTCTCCAGTAGAACAGTAACAACCAGGAAAAACATGTTCCTCTGTGCCATATTTTCTTTTCCCCATTTCCAGTGCTTAAATAGTTTACTAAAGAAAGGAACTGTTCTTTCCTTTGCTTTCCTAGGACGGTATGTTCTTTAAAAACACAAAACAAGGCAAAAGCCAAGAGATGGAGGCCCAGACTTCGTCACCACAGCATGCCCAACATGGGAGCCTGAGGGGCTCTCTTTCTGCAGATGCCAAACATCCCACTTGTCATATGCATTGTTCATATGAGAAAGAAATCTCCCAACTCAAGGAGCTGAAGTGCAGTAGCCTTGATTAAGGGATGATAGGAAGTTTGCTGAGCAGTTAATTTAACAAACAGTTAACCCACAAACATAGTGCAAATTCAAAACATCCAAGAGGGCACCCTGGGAAAAGACTCCCTCCCACACCCTCCTGGAGTCTAGGCACTTCAGTGTGCTTCATTGGAGGCACATCAATGTGAAGGCATTATTTTTCTTTTTTCCTTTGAATTTTTTTTTCTTATAAAACAGATTCCTTAAGAACTTCATGGCCCGTCTTGTTTTCACTTATGCTGATGTAATTGGGATTAAAATTGTGGTAGAGCCCCCAACATCACTGCTGGGAGTTGAGGCTGCATGATCACCTCCAGCAGAAGACCTCAAGGTACTTCCCTTCAGTGAGCATTTATTGAGCACCTCCTCTGTTCCAGGCTCTGTGACAGAGCAGTGGACTCATGTCAATCAAGGCATATAGCTGTCAATCAGTTTTTGGAATATTAAATGATTGTGAATAACTCCAATTAGAAGCTAGACAGGTTACCTTGTAAGAACAGAGGACTAAGAAGACTTCCCCATCTCAAATCCTGAAAAAGAAGTGCAGTGAGGGAGATGAGGTTCCTCAGAAACAAAAACATACTGGAAAATCTCTATTGTCAGAACCGACTGATGTTGGCACAGTCTGGTGAATGGACAGACTAAGACAGCAGAGTAAAGAATCCAGGAACCGGTCCATTTGCCTACAGAAAGGTGGAGTCTGAGACTTGTGGGGGCACAAACAAGTGGCTTTGGGATAAGTAGAGAGCTACTGGATAAAAACAAAATTGGATCCTCTCCTCATACCATATGTTGTGCTGAATTCCAAATAGACAAGTTATTTAAATGTAAAAACTGAAGCTACAAAAATATTCAAAGAAAATATTGACAAATTATTTCCTGACCTTGGAGAGAGTGTCAATTTCGGACCTATGACTTAAACGTAGGCACAATGAGGGAAAAGATTGATAAATTTGGTTGCATTGAAATAAAAAAATCTTTGTATACAAAAAAATAACAAAAAATAAGAACAACCACCAAATTAGAAGAAAAACCATAAACTAGGAAGAATATTTTCACAGAGACAAAGGGTTAGTAGCTCTTTGTATTAAAAAGTTTCTAAAAACAGAGGAGAAAAACTCCAACAATTTGACCCCCCCCCAAAAAAAAGTCAAAATGTAAGAAAAAGAAATCGAAATCTCTTTTAACAATATGAAAAGATGCTCAGCTTAATTCACAGTATGATACAGTAAGTAAAAACTACACTGCAATAGCCTCTCTCACCTGTTAGATTCTAAAATCCAAAAGGCAGACAGCACACTCTATGGCAAAGCTGTGGGGAACGGCACTTCCATTCCGCACCGGGGGGAGTAGGAAGCGGTACAATCCCTGTGGAGAGGCTTTGGCATTCTCTAGCAAAATTACATGCACATTTACCCCATGGCCTGGCAATTCCACTTCTAGGGATCTCCAAGACATCCTGGCAAAAACGTGAAAAGCCCAAGGTGCAGGATACTCACTGCAGCCATATTTATCAGAGAAAATGCCTGGAAAGGACCCCGGGCCTATCAGCAGGGGAGTAGCGAAGTGAGCTGTAGGGCACCCTCACTGTTAGCCCTGTTCCCTCTGAAAGGAAGTGGGGAGGATCCTCACGCACAGCTCTGGAGTGACTCCAGGGCACGTCAAGGGAACAAAGACAGAAAAATACATAAATTTGCCTGTATTAAGAAAGCAATGGAAGAATAAACCATCCACTTTAAATATGACTGCTTGGGGGAGAGGGAAGGACTCGTGTGGAGGGGACTAAAAGATAGTCTGGTTCAATATATTTCATTTTGTGAATTATATTTTTGGAAACATGCAAATGTTTTGTTATATCATAGTAAAACTGGATTATAAAATTTAAATTTAAAAATCTCTAAAAGTCAAAAACAAAATGAAACAAATACACCTCACCGTGAATTAAGCTGTTGGCATAAACAAAAAGAGAGGGACTCCTTCAATTGAATTTTAAATATGATAATCTGACTATATATTCCTGGTTAGTACACACTTTAAGGACAAAAAGAACTGCCAAAAAAGAAATCTTAAACTATTTTCAGTAATCCTATTATATGCTAACATTTGTATTGGTATTTTAAGACTGTTTTAAGTATGGTGTGGGGCAAAGCTGATGAGTAGTTCTGCTGGGGGCGTGGGGAAGGGGATTGTTGGCATGACTGTGAACACATGTAAGGTCAAGGGATTTAAGTAGAATCTTAGTCTTGATCTTGAATTAGGGGTATCAGTATGAACTAGATAGATATATGGATAGACAGAAAGAACTTTAAGCCGCTCACTCAAAAGGCCTAGAATGAACACTCAAGCCAGAGGCGATGAGAGCAGCTCAGGTGGTTCTCCCAGAAGGAAGCGCATCTCCTTGGCAAGATGGCTGGTCCCACATCTGCGAGGAAATAAACAAAGTCAGCCTGAGGCAGCTTGGCAAAACTCAAAGCCAGGAAGCTATCAAAGATGAGAAGGGACATGTCAAAAAGATTCAGGAGCCAACTTGCAGAAGTTCCCACAGGGAGAATATTTTAACACTAATAAAGATAATAACTAAAATGGATTGAGAAACATCAAATATGTTTGAATCCATGAGTTCCAAATGGTGCTAGAAAAATCCTCGGTCAGTTTTTGGAGAATGCCAGAGAAGAGCTCGCTGGACAATTGGTAAATAGAAGAAAGAAAAAAACCATTCATCCCGTGTTTTCTATATGAATGGAACCTCAGAAAATAAGAGTTGAAGAGAGGAAGTTCCTCTCTATGAAGGTAACATAACAAGTGAAGAGGAATGGCGGGAGTAAGGGAGCCAAAGTGAACCTCGCTTCTGGTGTGAGGGTGATTTTGCAAACCCTGATGAATTATTGAATCTAGACAATGATTAACAACATCTGCAAAGAGAAAGAACTCAACTGATAGAAGGACACAACTCTATCCATGAAGGGTCCACGTCCTCTCCCCAAATCAGAACTGAATCTGATGGAGACTCCAAACAGCTGACTATGGGAAGTGCAGGATCTCCTGGAACAGGCGAGCTTCTCAGGGATGGCACCCACAGCACACGGACTGCAGGAGCTTCTGTAGGACAAACGACCCAGCTTCCTCAACAACCTCGACAAAAAGTTTCAAGGATATGATAAAGAAAAATGAGGAAGAACTTAAAGATTAAAAAAGACTTTAGAGACTAACAACCAATCCCAATTGTATGGCCTCGTGTGAGCCTGTTTTTGAAGAGTTTTTAAATATTTGAGATAATCAAGGAAATATG
Organism: Marmota flaviventris; assembly: GCF_047511675.1. NCBI lineage: Eukaryota > Metazoa > Chordata > Mammalia > Rodentia > Sciuridae > Marmota > Marmota flaviventris. Next base: position 9,991,641 of record NC_092501.1, read on the forward strand.
AACACTGTTATATTGAATAGATACTCGGGGATATAAAAGAACTGTATTTGCTAATTCTTTTTAGGTAGGATAAAATTTCACGTGTTCTTAAATATCATTGTCTTTTATAATATTTATATTGGAATATTTTTAGATGCAATTGATGAATTGATATGATGTCTGAGATTTGCTTCGAAATAAGTTGGTGTCTGGGTAGGGACATATGTGGGCACAGGTCAAACAAGATTGTCCAGGATTGATCATTTTGGAGGCTGGCAATGGCATCTCCAGTTTCACTAAATGACTCTTTCTACTTTTGTAGGCATTTAGATCGTCCATAAAAATTGAAACCAAAAGTAGAAAGTAGGATTTATCCAGGTAAAATTTATATTCCACACAAAAAACAATAAATTTGGACTTTCAAATTTCTTAGATGGAGAGCTAACCAAACATTTTTTTTCCCCCTACAAGCTGGGCAGGCACTCTGCCCTGAGCTATACTCTCAGCCCCCAAAACTTTGAATTTTTTTTTAAAAAGGTATCTTTACTTCAACTCACCTCAAGTTTGATATTATCACAATGTTTTAAAAAAAACTAATGATAAACCAAATAAAACATCACTTACCTGGGAGGTGATTCTAAAAATGCAAATTCAGGGCTTTCTAACAGTTTCCTTTTCACAGAACACCTGGAAGCATTGATGCTTAAACTGGCAGCTAACCAACCACTAGGTAAGACCCATCTTGGACGATGAGCACCCTTGTCCCCTCCTAGTCCCGTCTGTTTCAGTTTTTGAGGAGTGTGATCCTTTTTATTCACAAACGACCATGGATAAGATTAGGATCAGTTTTGAAGAAGGCAGAGAATGACAGTTTTACTTGTGGGGTGGGATGGGTGTGAGCTATTCCTTTGGTTGAACTCATTAAAACTGAGGTGTACACAGATTCCATTACCCTTATCTGTATTCCATGACCATTATCTGTGGTCAGCGGCCTAGAACGTAGACTTTTTAAGCTGGTTGTTGTGACTTTGACCAGCCAGTTCTTGCCTGGCTCTGAAGAACGCCAAAATGGTAGCCTGGGAGAAGGACTCCTGGGGGGCAAATGAGGGATTCCTCCGGAGCCACTGGCCTGTGGCCTGGTGCTGTCCTCCTTGGCTGGGGCTGTCATATGCACCACTGGGTGAGAGCTCAGAGTTTCATAAGTCCCAGTGGGAAGGTATCATGGTGGCGAGGTGGAGAGGGAAAGTTGGACATTGAAGCTCCTTCTGTAGGACACCCCAGGACTCTGAGGTTCAGGCTCATCAATGATTAGGTGACCCATAACACCCTCCAGCAATAACAGTTTCAGAAACAACCTAAACCCCTGGGCTGATGCCAGAGATCAGAGATCAGAGATCTGCCAGAGATGCCAGAGATCAGAGAGGTGAGTTGCTGGTTGGTCTCTCCATTCATTCCCAAAGATTCATGGAGCATTGAGCACTTAAACAGTAGTGACGTGGCAAGTGTGTGAGGTGAAGTGTGGAATCTCAGGATCATCTAGTGGGAGGAGTGAAGCTGAGCAGCCCTTCAAAATGGCTTTTATAGTTTAGTATGGTTCAGAGAAAAACAGGTGATTTCAGGTGCATTGCTCTTCATGGTGGGGACAGTCGAGGGAGTGTACCTAGAAAAGGTCCTATTTGGATGGGCTTTGAAGGTTGGCAGCATTTAGGTGGTCTGTGCTAGAGAGAGAGAGAGAGAGAGAGAGAGAGAGAGAGAGAGAGAGAACGTGCGCCCTCACGCAGGGGCCTGGGCTGACCTGCAGTTGTCTGGGAGAGGGGATGGCTGAGTCTAGATGAAGCTTTCCTGATGAGAGAAACAGCATGAACCAAAGATGGGAAATGGGGATGATCAGGGGCCAACGTCTGTGAATGGTACAAGGTCTGTCCACACCTGGCCTTGTCCATCCTGAACTCCTGGAACACTGTCCTTGTCAACCAGGTCCGCCCATGTCTGCAACATCTGTGTGAAAGAGCGCACTAGTTATTTCTGTCATAATGGCAAAGTTCTCTCAAAGAGTTCATCATGTTCCTTCCAATTCGATAGTGATAGTGAAATAATTAGATTGTGAATGATCAAGAAATATAATTTGATTTTCTGACTCTCTTAGTAATAGGCTCCTTTTTGCGGTGATAGATTGTTTCAAGAAATTCATTGTTGGAGCTTAGGAAAACTGATGAATTGATGTTGACCTAATATAATTACAAAATATTTATTTATTCTTCAAAAGTGATGCCGCAGGATGTTCCTATAAACCGCCAGTTTATCTCATTGGGCTTACGATATGGTTTCTCTTGCTAAAATTTGGTTTGCGTGAAATTTCCAGGCCCACACGTGTGGCGTGGGCGGGCTGTAACAGCGACGTGGAGGTGAACAATGCCCTGTTGTGTGTTCCCTGTTCACAAGAGGTCATTGTTCGCGCCTGCATCTGTGGACGCCAAGTTTCTTGTTCAGGGTGCACATGCCAAATTCCTGGGAAAGGAAATAGTGGAATGTATATTTGCATTTATTTTTATGAGAAAGAAATTAATCTTACTGATATTTAATATACAGATTGACAGTCCAGGTAGAAAATTTTAAAGTAAATATACACATACCAGCGTCATGTGTTTGTAAAGAAGGTTGTTCTTGGCTCCCCTGCATTTTGACTGGTCAGCTCCTGGCGTGTTACATATTTTGAACATTAGCCTTGGTCATGAGCTGGATTAGTGCCTGATCTTTAGATAAAATCACGGCGGCCACTGAACAACTTTCAGTAGGGAAGTGACTTGATCAGAGGTGTATTTTTAAAAGGTCACTTGGGCTACCATGTGCGCAGGGCGTTGCAGAGGGCAGCAGGGGAATTATGGGAGACCGGTCAGGAGACGAGTCCAGGGCTCCTGGGATTCTCACAGGGGCAGTGGAGGATGTGTGACCTGTCTGCTATCACCTTGAAATCATGATCATGTGACTTTTAAAAAAATTTAAAAATTTTAAAAAAAATTTCTGTGTTCTTATGACACATATCTAGCATCTGGTACTGTAGGAGAATGTGTCAGGGTTAATAAAGTCTCAACCTCCATGGATGTCTGTTTTCTGATAAATGAATAGAGAAACCCTATTTGATACCAAACTTTTACTTGTTTGCTGAAGACAGAGGCTGCAAGGCCTTGTGCCAGGACTCAGGCTGAGATGGTAGAATGTGTTCCTGGGGTAGAGAAGGTCCCTGCCCCCAAGCCCTCCGCCCCAGGCTCTTGGTTTCACAGTATGCACTGGGTGCGATCTGAAATGACCGCAGAGATTTGCCCCCTGTTGGCCTTTTGCACTGGGATCTAAAGGCAGAGTTGTGCATCTTGAGCTCCGGAAAGGAATCTGACGTGAAGGAGGTACTTGATTTTCAAAACTGTGCTCAAATCTGGACTTGCCCGTGAACAAACATCAATTATCCTGTAAGAGCCTCCCTCCGTGGCCCTTGTTGGGGAGAGGTCGCTGATTGAGTGGCAGAGCTTGGCATTTGTGCCCCAGGCTGTAGCTTGTGCAGAGCAAAGCAGCTGTCACTTTTACATTCTCCTGACTTTGGAAGAAGAGCAGAAGAGGAAATGGGAAGTCAGTGCATGGACCCAAACGGCCTCTTCTGGGGGTACAAGCAAGTGGCTGTTGACGGAGTCAGGCCTATGGAGGGCCGGTGGGGCCTGTTAGTGAGGAGACCTCTGGGCGGGGAGAAGTGGCATGGCATGCCTTACTTTTGCACACCCATCATGCTTTTCACTTCTAGTCGGGTTTTATTTTATTTTATTTTGGATCAATTTGAAGAGCAAGCACATAGTCTCCCTCCTTCCCTGCTCCCCGTCCCCCGCCCCACCTCTCTCTTTCCTTCTTTCAATAGAATGCTTTATTCATTCAGGTGAATAATTAGGATAAAAGGTTAATAATTAAAACACAGTACTAAGATCTACTGAGCTCCCATATGAGCCAAGTGATGTGCTTTTCAGAGATCATCAAAAGCCAGCAGCAATCCCATGCGTAGTGCTAGAATTAGCCCCATTTTATGAATGAGGAAGTTGAGATTTTTAGAGGGGCCAAAGAAATACACTCAGCTTCACACAGCTTCTAGATTGTGGGCCTGAGAAGGATCCTCAGTGCCGAGTCCAGGCCCCCCGGCTGAGACACTGTTGACCTCCTTTTGCAGTGTTATCTAGCTTTTGCTTTCCTGGGGAAGCTATTCACTGTGGCACACCAAAACACGATTTCCAGCACGGCAATCTCCCTCCTCAGACCACTTGGGCTTCACCCGGACTGAGGTCTTAGAGAGGACTGCTTGTGTCCCTCTATATCCTCAGTGACTCCCACGTGATAGGAGTCCACTCAATGAAGACTGGGTGACCCCATCTCGCTCTTGCTCCAGTGGTCAGACCTTAGAGGATTTGCAGTTGCCCTGATTTTCAGGAAGCACTGAAGCTCAGAGGCATGGCGACGAGCCTGCCCTGCCTCCAGATGCTGCTTCAAGGCCCCGTTTTATTCCTGGGTGCGTTTTGTTGAAATTTATTGGAGGAGAAGTTAAAATTGGTCCAACACCAAGATCAAGTTCCACCTGATGTTTTAAAGCATGAGAACCAAGTTCCTATGAAATGACAAGGAATTTATTTGTCTTATGGTGAGTGGATTTTCCTGGCGTCTCCTGCTTGTCCATCACCATCCCTCCCATTATCCTGCCCCAAATCAGGGCCTAGAGGCTGGTTGCATGTGGCCACTGGAGCGGGATGCAGAGCTGAGGCTCAGCTCAGTGGATGAGTGCTCATCACCCGTTGCCCCTGGCTGCTCAGGCAGAGGACAGAGCAGTAGGGTATCATAGTCCTCCTGCCTCAGGACTGGTGGCTACCCTGCTTCCTGGGCCACAGGGCTTTTAACTCAGATTCCTCAAGCAGCCATCAGAGTGATGTGCTGCTTATTGATTCTTTAATTCCTTAACCCAGTCAACAGCTATTTGCACAGAGTTATTGGGTGGGTTAAGAAATCTCTAAGGGGATTGATTATGACATCGGGCTCCTCCTAGGCTCACTGCAACACCGTATCAATGTGGTCCATTAGGACCTGACCTTTGAGACATGCATGTGGCCGAGAGCATTGGGCAAGAGAGATTAAATTACAGGCCAAGCTATCTCAAGGGACAGAGATCCTAACTTGATGACAGGGAATGACAAACAATTGGACCCAAGGCACAATTTACATTGCATTATCAGGAGAAAGGGTTACATCTCGGTTAAAAAAACAATTTTTTTGGAACTGCTACAGCAAAGAGCTGTGGCAGTAAGAGCTGGAAAGCTCGGGTTTGCCAGTGGCTTGGGCAGGATGTCTCATCCAGGTAGCTCTCCACAGATATTTCTTAAGGATTATGTTAAGAAAAACCTGGGGCAAGGTATCTGGCCTCTCTGGGTCTTGGTTTCTGTATTGTAAAAGAGTAAATGTGAATCACACGATTTTAAATGTAATGGTTTGTGACTGAGGGTCTTATTGTAGGAAAACACATGAAGGACAGAGAGATTTAATTGAGATAATTAAGCATAAAGTAGTTGATATCTGGCCACTGAGGCACCCTTGTAACCCATCACTTTATAAATTGTTGGATTATAGGTACCCGAGGAGCTTCAGAAACACCAAAATTCAAGGATCACTGTGGTGGGAGGTGGGCTGATAAAGGTGGCCTTAATTTGGTCCAACGTGAGCAGCACAAGTTCAAGGTGGAGAGTGAGACTCAGTCTTCCCTAGCTTCAGTCCTGGCTCTGACACTTGATCCCATGTCCTCAGGCAAGTGTCTCCTCTTAAACCCCAGATTATGTGAGGTGTGATAACAGCGCACCTTTCCTCATATCATCGCCAGAAGGCTTGACTAGAATGTCTTTAGAACACTTGGCATAGTGCCTAGCATGGAGTGGAGGCCAAGGACATGTTTGGGGGAACAGATAAGGGACATGTTCCCTGTGTACCCAGCATTGTCCTGAGGATTTAGCCAAACAGCTTGAGCAATAGTGTTCTCTAACCACTCAAGCATGGGGAAGAGAGCTTCAGAATGTTTTCTGTGACAAATATGCATTAAGAACACCTGTGTCCCTTGTTCTGACTCAGTAGTCACCAAATGAGAATGTGGTTTTCCTTATTTCAGGGAAGGTCTGTGTGCATTGACCTACCACTGTGGCCCTCCCGTGTGCTAACAGTTCACAGTTTCTCCTTTCAAATCCGTACAGTTGCATCCTCATTTTTTACAGTCTCTTGTGAGTTTGGCTATCAAGATTTCCTCACCCAGGGTTTGCCCTACCCCAAGAACTAATCAAAACTGCCCAAAAGAAGTCTCTGGAGAAGCCAACCGGAAGGCCATGTTGTGGTCGAGGTCCAGACCCTAGTGGGACAACTTGAAGTACCCTGACTCCACAGGAAGACCCTGAGATCATGTGGTCTTTGACCTTCTGCCTGCCTTTTCTAAAGTGAAGGGTGCCCCACTGGGGTCACTTAAATTGTAAAGGCCCCAACAGACACAATCCAGGTGTGGGTGTCATCACCACTGGCCCTGATTACCCAAGTGCAGAACTTACAAATGTCCAGGAAATGAAGCGGTCAAGTTCCCTTGGACCACGGTGATAATCTCCTTGTGTTAGTTGGTGCTAAACCAAGATAATTGAATTTTACTGTAATTATGTAATAAATACAAAAAAACATAAAATATTAAGCAAGCATGCAAACAGACAGATAGAATTGCAGATTCCTTGGCAATGGTTTGGAGGCCTCTGCTTGAAGTTGTTTATTACCTCCCTCATCTCATGTAATCCTCACAGTTCCCTGCCACAGGGATTTCAAAAGAGCTTTTTTAAAATTAGGGATCTGAAACTCAAAAAGGTTGGGAAATACCCCTACACCCTTTTGGTTATTAAAGGGCAGAACTGGGGTTCAAACCCAGTCTCAGCTGTCAAGTGTGCGTCTTGGGCTCTGTACTGTTGGGGTTTGGATGAGAATGAGTGTGTGTTAAAAGATGCTGGGCTGGGGAGGGGTTATGTTTATAAAAACGTCAGAGGCAGGATTCCAAAGAGACTGTTACCTGTGTAAAAAGAAAGAGCAAACGGGAAAGGCTGCAGGACGCAGCCAGGAAAAGGCCCTGGGCATCTGTGGTATGTCTTCAGTCAGAGAGAGCATGGGTCCCGGTGTCCTGAGGTACGTGACGATTCATGAGGTGGTGCCTTACAGACTGCTCCTCTCTCTCCTTTGGCCTATTCGGGTGGAAGCCATTCAAAAAGCCATTTCAATAAAAGAGCCCAACACATGCATACACATTGATTTTTATTATTTTTGTTGGTTTATCCCAGTAGCCAGTTGCCACACCTTCAGAATTAGCAGGTGACAACCCCGTTGGGCAAGTTTCTAATTTCACCCACAAAAATCCAACAAGCAAACAAGCATACTTTCTACAATGGCATGGTCTCAGGTTTCAGAAAAGCGATGCTATGTTGTCACGGGGATCTGTTAAGGGTTTACCAAAAAATTCACCTTTCCCCTCTTCGAGAGGGAAAATATGAACAAGTTTCAAATCATGTGCTGGCTCCTCCAGCGCAGACACACACACCTGTGACAGCCACCTGTGGGAAGGACGAGGCGTCAGTCCCAGGCCGGGCTATTGGAGGAGCCCCAGGGAGGTTGCGCTGCTCACAGGGTATGTGGATGGCCGTGGAAGCAAGTCACCTCACTCCTGTGGGAGAAGCCTGACAAGGAACGTGGGCGACTGGCATGTCCTGCACTTTCACTGTAATGACCACAGCAGGTACCCAAAGTGGGCTGCAGATCCAGCCAGTTGGGTAGGTGCCAATCACAGAGAGCTGGCACCCCCAGTGCTGTGGTGACTTCAGGAGCCCTTTTGGAACCAAAAAAGAGGATCTAGGGCCCACTGCAGCCTGGTGCAGCCCCTCTCCAGGTTTTTCTAACTGCGCGAGGGAGATGTAGTTTTGTATGACTTTTATTTTTCTCAGAAAAATTCCTGGGGCAGCATTCTGTTGGTCCTTCTGATGCCACTTGGGTAATTTAACTCCCACTGGGTGATAGAATCCATGCCTGGATTCCTTGTCTGTCCCCATTTTCGCCTGATTTAAGTCAAGACTGTGCTTGCATGACAGACAGATCATCATTTAATATTTAAGACTGAAAGATAGGATTTTCCCCCCTTGGGCACAGTCCTACTGATGCTGATTTCTTTTTTTATATTCCATCTGCATTTATGTTAAAACCAATCAATATTTCCCAAGCCTTTACTCTAAGCAAACACAAAAATAATAGCCACAACAGTCCCACTAGTACAACCGGGTCCTGATCTCTGTCCACAGGTCTGTCAGGTCGCTCAGGGTGGGGCATGCACCATCTCATTCAGCCTCGGTAGCAAACCCCTGGTCTCCATCCCACAGGCCAGGAAAGTGACAGTGGACATGAGGTGAATGACACGGGGGCTACACAACCAACTCAGATATGGTGTCACTTTCAGGGAGACTCTGTCATTCCATAAGTCTTTAGGCACCTGTTGTGTCAAGTGCTTGTCTAGGCTAGCTGGAGAGACACCAGGTTGCCAACCTCAAGAAATTCACCTCCCAAGGGAATTCGAAAGCGCAGGGCAATTGTGACATCTAGTTCCAGCCTTCTCTAGTCCCTCCTGCGGTACTTTGTAGATGAATCCTGATGGAGATGGGCCTCTGCTGATTTTCTCCTTCGAAGGTTGTCTGGTCTTAAAACTAATCTGTGCATGAGAAATCCCTGGCAAACTTTACAAACACAAGAGTCTTTCCAGAATGATTTGTGCAGAATCTTACATAATCTCTGGACGTGGGGCTCAGGAATCTGTATTTTCAAAAATCTCCCTAGATGGTTCTGGTGACTGGCCAGGCTTGCACTCTCTGCTGTGGAACAGGAGGCCAGAGTCCAGGCCCATCTTCTCTGCGGGCTCTGCTTCCATTTGTGGCTTAGAAATATTCAAAAGCGGATTAATAGTGTGAGATACATTTTACATCCCGACCTGGTACACAATATGTATGTCTGTGTGTGTATGTGAACGGACATAAAAATCGTACACAGTAATACCTACTAATAAAGAAAATGCACTCAGAACCGTCCCTTTTCTATACCATTTTACCCTCCTTTGTTCATCAAAAACAAAAATTGACCAAACCCACTAATTAATTTCACAACCCACTAGTAGGCGTGGACCCACAGTTTGAAAAGCAGCACCCTAGACCGTACCGGGGAGCTGTGGCATTTCCCCTAGCTGCCTCAGTTTCCTCTTCTGTAGAACAGAAGATTTTCAGGTGGGGGCGTCATCTCTACGCTCTTGGACTTGGTACATGTGCGGACCAGTGTGTATCTATCTAGTTGTCCTTCGCTGCCGTCCGTCCTCTTGCCTGGATTAACGTGTTATACTTCCCAGCCCACCACTGGGTTTCATTTCTGCATCCTCGCCAAGTACCCCATGTACCCTCTTAAACCAGGGAGGCAGAGCCGGCTCCCACAGATGTCGGCTGGACCAACTGTAATTCAATAACACCGTCATCACTTTGGCTTGCTGTTCACAGCGGGAAAAGGAAAAAAAAGAGAGGAAAGCACTGAGCGTGCACAAGTGGTTTTCTTCTCTCCATTCGATCACTCAGCAAGTATTTGTTGAGCACCTGCTGTACGTGCGATGGTCTCTGAGTATCAGGTAAACAGAAGGTCTTCAAAAATTCCCCTCTTTTTCTTTGTGACTCTTGTTTTCTTTACGCACACACAGAGGTGGAGAAGGAATTAGGGCAAGTTCGGGTTGCAGACTGAACTTTCTAGTCGGCGCTGAGGTGGGCTGGGGAGAAGGCCGGGGTTTATATGGTCTATCACTTGGGTGGCATAGTCTTCAATTTTAGCTCATCCACCAGTAAAGGCAGTCCTATAAACATTCCCCAGCTCTAGTGTCAGATGTTTTTTTTTCAAATTGAAATATGACAGAAGTCCAAACTCAGATCGTTTTAGGTCATACATGGAGTTTTAAAATTTACATCCCTAAAGTTAGAGATGCCTGCTAAATTCAGGGTGCCACTGATATGTGAGGATTTGGCTTCCTCCAATTTCTTGGCTCAATCGTCCATGGAGTTGACTTTATTCAGTCTGGTTGTCCCCAGCAGCTCCATGTTCTCTCTCTAAGGTGACATCCACCTGGCACTGAGGTGGGGATACCTGCTTTTACCCTGCCTTTTCATTCAGATGTGACTCTGAATCCCACAGACTGGTTCCTATGCCTGGTCCTGAACTAGTCAAGTGACCAGGGAAATGCAATGTGCCCATGGGCTTGAGTGACAGACGTGTCCCCTGCCCCACGGGTGGATGTGGAATCCCTCTAGACCTCATGGTCTGAATGGGCAGTGAGGCCAGTGGAACTTGGGAACTGTTGTTGAAGAGGAAGAGGTGACTATCAAGGAGGACAGACCTTTTAGCAAGAGCTGTGGTGCGTTGGGATGGAAGGAGGCCTCGTCCAGCATCCTCAGTGTGCAATGTGGATGTAAAAGAAGAGATTATAGGACACCCTTCTGCTAATCATCTGCATGACTCTGGGATCCCTCTTAAATCTGTCTGCCATTCATTCATTCATTCACTTAGCAAATATTTTGAAGGACCTGTGAAGTCCTCAGTGGTTAAGCTACGTCAGTGATCAACACAGAGCCCTGTGCTGCTCCCTCCGAGCTAGGTGAAGGAGCTGGGGAGTGTCCAGTAAGATGTACCTTTGCATCCTGTGGTCTAACCAGCCTCAATGAGGAAACGACAGAGTGACACGTGGAGGTGGGGGAGCTGGCCAGGTAGGTACCTTGGGGGAGGAGGGAACAGCCACTCCAAGCCCTAGGGGAGGGACATGGTGACTTATTTGAGGAAAAGCAGGTTGGTCCAATGATAGGTGAAATGAGAGAGGGAGAAAGAAGCAGATGACGGACGGCAGAGAGGTGAGTGGGGAAAGAGGTGAGTGGGCTAAAGACCCTCTAGGACTTTAGCTTTTATTCTAACAGAAACATGGAACCACGGTAGGGTTTGGGTGGAGGAGTGACATCTTCTGGCATCTGTTTTATTTTTGCCTTTTATCAACACGTTTTCACCGAACACATTAATGGGATTCCACGCGGCATTTCCAGATGTGCATACGACGCCCATCGACCACTCCAACACCCTCCTCCACCAGCACCCTGCCTCTCCCCTGCCCTGGCTCCCTTCTGGTCCCTGGGAATCACTGTCCACTTTCAGGTCGACTCTTTTTTAGTTTCCACATATGAGAGAGAACAGGTGGTACTTGCCTGTCGGTGTCTGGTTCATTCCATTTAACATAATGTCCTTCAGTCCCATCCATTTTTCTGCAAATGACAGGACTCGGATCTTCTTGGGGCTGAATGATACTCCTCGTGTAGCACATTTTCTTTACAGTCACCTGCTGGCAGGCCTCAAGGCGGACTCCACACCTTCGCCGTGGTGCCTGGTGTGTGACGAACGTGGCACACAGGTGTCTTCAGGATGCTTTGGCTGTAGAGGCAGGAATGGCGCAGCTCCATCAGAGGGTGACCTCCTTTGAGTTTTTGGAGGCACCTCTGGACTGTTCTTCATCATGGCTGCTTTACATTCCTACCAACCGTACATGAGAGCTTCCTTTCCCACATCCGTGCCAGCACTGGTTGGTGTTGATAATACCCATTCTAACTCAGGAAAGGTGGGATTTTATTGAAGTTTTGATTTGCATTTCCTGATGGCTAATGATATTGAGTGTTTTTCATAAGAGTTATAAGTCATTATATTTCTTCTTTTGAAATATAAACATTTGAAAAAAAAACCATTTTGTCCATTATTTAATTTATTTGGATTGCTTTTTTATTTTTTAAATTTTTTACACACCTCTGTCAGATGAATCGCTGGCACACGTTTTCTCCCGTCTGTGGGCTCCTGGTCTCTCTGGCCGTGTTTCCTTTGATGGGCAGAAGCTTTTTTAGTTTGATGGAATCCTGTTTTTCAATGTTTGCTTGTTTCCTGTGCTTTCTGGGTCTTATGCGGAAGATAGTTCCCTTTACCAATGTCTTGAAGAGCTTCCCCTGCATTTTCTTCTAGGAGTTTCAGGTTTTACATTTAGGTCTTCCACCCATTTTGAGTTGATTTGTACAGGGTGAGAGATAGGAGTCAAGTTTTAATATTCTGCAACTTCTAAAGAAACGGGGGCCATTTCAGTGGTGACACTGTGGGTTGATGCCACCAACCACTGCTAGAGATTCTGCATCTCGTCCTGGGAGAGGCCACACATTTTCGTGTCACCCTTGGTGCTTCTCTTTCCCTCATGCTGTCAAGAAACCTTGTTGGTTCAGAAACCTTCAAAACACAGGCAGCGCCCGACCTCTCCTTCCCGTGTGCACCGCTGTGGGTCGGTAAGTCCTTCTCCCCAAATATCTTCTCAGCACCCGACACCCTGCCTTTGCTGGGGGATGTTGGAAGACAGGTTAGCGGCAATGGAAGGTGGCGCTCTGGGGAGTGGCCCTTGCGAGATGTCTGCTTTCTCTGTGGTTGCGTTGCTCAGGTTTTCAGGGCAGCCACACCAGGGCTTCTGGTTTTCTGCGGATAAGCTTGCTCTGCCTGCCTTGTAAGTTGAGCTCTTCTTTGACCAGTGCTTCTAAAACCTGCCACGCCAAGGTTTGAGCCTCTACCCCAAAGGCAATGAGATATAGAGAAAAGAGTACAAATCCAGGAATCAGAGAGACATTGGTTCACATTCCAGCTCTCTCAGTTACTGGCTGATTGTTCACAAGGTCAATAATCTTCTTCACTTCTGTCCCTGCATCTGTAAAACTAGAGGAATTTACCTCCAAACAGTCCTGTCAACCTCGCGCTCCCAAGCATCCGCTGGTGTTAGCTTTTGCCATGACATCCAGCGTAGCCTCTCCTACTTCTATGGCCTCTTGAACATATCTGTGCATGTATGTGCGAGCGTGCACGTGCACATACACACACCCCACAGTGTCAATGCTGGGAATTGAACTGAAAGAATTTTTATTTTGAACTATTTCCTTCTCGGTGGAGTGAATCACTGCCCATTATCTTTACGGTAGGATAATGTGAAACGTCAGTGTTTGTTTCGATGGACCATTAAGTCTTGAGGTGTGATTTTCCTTGTCTGGCTACTGAACTTTGCATTAATGTTAAATTCAGGAAATATTTAGAAGGTGGCCAAGAGAGCGACACTTTTTGTTAGTCCTGTGGCCGTCAGGGGAAATCCAGGGAGACAGGAAGGGATGCCTGTGTGGTCATGAGCCGTGGGGCGCTCTTTGAGCACCTTCTCCTTCATATCTGATGGTGATGAACGCCTGCCCTCCCCCGCAGAGGGTCCTGGTTTGCAGAGTCCCTCCTGCGGCAGGGCCACCCAGCCCAGTCCAGCCCAGGGAGCTTTCTGGGTGCTGGCTCTGAATACGCCATCTTTGTTTTGTCTCCTTTTTACTTTTCAGATTTTCATGTTAGGGCTCTGATCATACCTGGATAGCAGGAATGCTGGCTCTTTTTATCTATTTGAGTTTCCCTGTTTAAAAATCCCTTCCTGGCAAGGGCAGTTTTGTTTTGTAATTTAATTGTTATTTTAATTAAGGTTACACATTGACACAGGTTTTTTAATGGTGAGTGCTAGTCCTGGTTCATAAGGAAAACCAGCAGCCTCCACCTGCCCCTCCCTGCCCAGCCCGTCTCCCAGGAGCCACCTTCTACCTTTGTCAGCTTCCTCCAACACACACTCAACACACACTCAACATACGCACACTCGGGTGTTTCTCAACACACACACACACACACTGCTTGGCAGATTAGCTCCTAAAGACCTTACAGTCTGATTCCTGGTACCCCTGGACACAGGTTTCTGGCAGAGGGGACCCAAGGTTGCCACATAGTTGACTTTCACACCGGGGCTTATCCAGGATTATCTGGGTGGCCCGTGTGAGCACAGGGGAACTTCAAGGTGGAAGAAGTGGGCAGAAGCCACCACTGCTGGCCTTGAAAATGGAGGCAGGTGGCCTTGAGCCCAGGAGATCAAAAAGCAAGGACATGGCCCTGTCTCTAAACGAAATACAAAATAGGGCTGGGGTGTGACTCAGTGGATGATGCCCCTGAGTTCAATCCCTGGTACCTGCTGCCCTGCCCCCAAAAAAGCAAGGACATGGTTTTTCCCCAGAGCCTCCAGAAAGGAAGGCAGCCCTGGTGAAGGCTGGTTTCCACTGGAGGCCAACACCCAGCGAGGCCTGAGTTAGACCTCTAATCTATTACCAAGGTTTCTGGAACGTGCACGGCATTGATGGTAAACCATTTCTTAACTTTTTCTCCTTAGTTCTGGAGATTGTCTATTGGTCTACTGTAATTCAAGGTGAAGACGGAACTTACACAAGCTCTCTCCCAACATCTCCCCGCTTCTCAGGTCCCTCCTATAATTACATCATCACTTTTCAGTTGAATTATTCAGTATGTAACATATCCATTGCCATAATACGCGTTTTGAATTGAACCACAAGTATACTATAATCATGTCTCTTCTTAAAGAGTTCTTCCTTTTCCTAGAGCTAATAGTTATCCTGTTTGCTTAGTTTTCTAGAGCTTACCATGAATATGTTCCCAGACATGTCCCAGAAGTGTAACTGACCTCTTAAAGCTAATCAGCAAATCTCTCAGTTTTTTTCCTGTTTTTTGGGGGAGATACCCCTTCTTCTTTACTATTTGCTAGGTTTACTGGGAACCCCCTTTCCCCAGGATTGGATCCTTTCTCTCTCTCTCTCTCTCTCTCTCGTGATGACATGCACAGTTTTGAGAACTCATCGATATGAAAAGTCTTTATTTTAACCTTCAAACTCAGATTCAGATTGAAAATGGAATTCTGGGTTGGAAATCATCTCTCATATTTTAGAAAGTTTTGCTTTACTATATAACAGTGCGACAAGTCTGATGCTTCGGATTTTTTGAAATAATTCTTTCTCCCCACTGGTCCTCTACTAATTTCCAGCTGTTGGAACTCCCGGAAGGTTCTTGTTTTCTTTTCCTTGTTGTTTTCTCCCTCTGTAGGCCTTTCTTCTTCATCTTCCAAAATTTCTATTTAATCTTTCATTTCTTCTGCTTTTTGGCTTTAAGATTTTATACTGTTCTCATTTCATGGGCACTCCTCTTTTATAACCTCTGATTCTTATTTCATGGATACCATAATTTCTCTTGCATTTCTTGGGACAGCAATTCCTGTTCTTATTTTTGAACATTGCTTTGATTTCCCACACATTGACTTTTTAATTGTTTGCTTTGATCTCTGGCTTACAGGCGTTCCCTAAATTTATGGTGCCCCCTGGTTGTCTGTATTTAAGAGCAGGGTGTGTATGTTTGTGTGTGTGTTGTCTATTTGTACACCCACCCTGGGTTTATCGAGCTTCTTCACTGGGAACCCTCGACCTTCACTTGGGAACCCTCGACCTTCACTTGGGAACCCTCTGGATTTTTCAGTTAGACCAGCCAGTTTTTCAGAGTGGTGCCCCTCCATCTTCCCCCTCGTGGGTGGCTTTCCCATGCTGAGTGACAGAAAGCCTCCGGAGTTCTCACTCTGCTCACTCTGCAGCTTCCAATTATTGTAATTTATAGCCAACCAGCAACTGCTCCCCAAAGATGCCCCTCGGTCTTCTTCATGGTGCCGTGCACCCCTCCCCAGGCACCAGCTGCTTCACCTTGGGAGTGGGCACCTGAGCTTCTCCGTGGGGAACTTCTCAGGGGACACTGGAGAACTTTGCTGATTTGTGCAGAGTCGCAATGCCTGGAAGTTCACTTGGCCCCTCCAACCCAGGACAGCCCTGACCCATGACCATCAGGGACGGAGGTGAAAACCCAGGACCTTGGCTCAAGATGGGACCGCTCTCAAGCTTTGCTTAGCTTTAGGGCTTCGTGGGGCCTTGCCTGAGGTCCCCTCCTCAGTCCTGCTTCCTGCACTCTAGTTGTCTCCCCTGAAACCTTGATGAATTACATGCCTTCATCTCGGGGACTTTTCCAGGAACCCAGTCAAAGACATCCCATTTCCATGCCTGCACTACTCTCCGGGGAGTCTGACTCCAGACCTGCCAAGAGCTGCACTTAGAATGTGTAGCCCTGAAAGACGGAGCTTAGATCCCGGACGGACGTATCAGGGGCAGAATTCAGTTCATTAGATGACTTCTTTAGTAAGTGGCCAGTTCCCCGTCCCTGCAGGTAGACTACAGAGAGGCGAAAGGCTTGCTAGATGGAGTGTTTGAAGATAGGGATTCAAACAATTCACGGGGCCCTCAGATTTTGTGGCACTTGTTCTTCCACACAGGACCTCCCTGATAAAATCATGATCACGTACTAAAAGCGAAACCTGACTGGGGAGACATTTTTCAGTTTTGAAGTTTTGTTTCAGTACTACACAGGGCTCTTTTGAGACTGTGGGTATAATTAGAGCTTGTAAGATTTTTAGAGAGGTGCCGATGTGTTAATTTCCCGACAGCAATTATGGCCCGATTAAGAGAGAACCTAAACAATTGGCAGCACCAACACCTCGGCGGTGGGCGCTCTGTGTGTTCTTGGCTCCTCTCCCCTCGCTTTGGGTACCGGGACTGCAAGTCGGAATTAAACTCGCACTCTTCTGGAATCACGTGCGGAGCCCATTGTCCTCAGGATCTGTTTGTCATCTCTCCGGTGTCAGTGTACACACATGGGACAGAGTTTGCAGATTCAGCCCCAGCGTCCATTTGTAGCTCGCCAAGCCAACAATGGCCCATTGTTCTCCAGCGTGAAGACAGGGCTGGGCTGCCGGCAGAGCGGGAGTCAGTCTTGGCGGAGGCTTGCCTCTGTGGTGGAGAGTGAGACCTGAAGTCAAGGTCAGGCAGGCATACCGTTGTCGTCTGTCTCCATATGAGGACCCCATGGCCCTCGTCAAGGTATGAAGGTGTGCAGGTACTTGGAACTCGGTCATTGAAAACCTGGGCCAGGGAAACGTGATGCTACCTGTAAGAGGCAAAATAAACATTGGTGTCTTCTGCTCCTTTTGTTCACAGTGTGAAACAGCATGGAAAATCCCCAACAAACACGCCAGTGGTGGTAGGAGCCTGAGTGCTGTCTGGGGACTCACATGCAGGGTCACAGGTTCTGGTCACATGCTGGATTCTGTCACCGAATGGAGGGATGGAAGGATGTCTGTGATACACACGGAGCTGACTTTTGGTGACCTCGTATCCTGGGGTCCTGTGTGCGGTGCCCTCCCCTAGAGTGTGGGCAGGCCCTCACGTGCTTCTGACCAACAGGATGGGGCAGAGGTGACTGGTGCCACTTCTAGGAGTGGGTCACAGTGGGCAAGAATAGGTCTTGGCATACTGGGGTAGCATTCTCCCTGTGGCCTTGAAGTAAGCGGTGTCATTGAAGAAGCCTTGTGACAAGGACTGCAGGCAACCTCTACGAACTGTGGGTGGCCTCTAGCCAGCGTCCAGCAGAAGCCCAGGCCTGCAGTCATTCAGGGAAGTGAGTTCTGTCAACCTCCTGAATGAACTTGGAGGCAGACTATCCCCCAGGCCAGCTCCCAGGTGAGAACACAGCCCGCTCGGCACCTGGAGGGCAGCCCGGTGAGACCCGGGCTGAGAACCAGAGAAGCCCTGCTCAGACCCCCGTCACAGAAAGGGGACTGCAGTCTGTGCTGCTAAGTTTTTGGTAATTTGTTATGCAGCAAGAGGACCCTCCCAGACCCTTCTGCATCCCTTGGTCATTCTTGAAGGGTTTGCTTCAAGCTTTGGGATCTCTCTTCATGCCCCCACCCCACCCACTGTTTAGCAGAAGGATCTGGTGGTTAGCGCAAAAGAAATCGCTGTGAACTCCATGCGCTTCCTCTTCCAGCCCCTCCAAACCTGCCCCTGGGTCACCCGGGCTTTCCTCCTCCCCCCCCCCCCCCCCCGCCCCTCCACTCCTCCTTGATCCTCCACGTGCTTCAGGACCCAGTTTCCTCTCACCTCTCCACCTGCGCTCTCCCCTGGCCTCCCCACAAAGCTCATCCCCTCTCCCCTAAATCAGTTCCCTAACCTGCCGCGCTCTCAAGGTGTAGCTCTTGCTTCCTCTCCTGACTCCCAGGTTCTCAGAAAAGCAGCCTCCCCATGTCATCCGCTCAGCCTCCCCATGTCATCGGCTCAGCCTCCCCATGTCATTGGCTCAGCCTCTCCATATCATCCGCTCAGCCTCACCTGCTTCCATCCCCACATGGTGGACGCCTTTCCCCGTCACTGCAGGGAGAAAGCTCTAGGTAAGGACAGCCACGGGCTCTAGTGGTCTGTGCTTGCCCTATCCAGGGCGTGTTATCGCGTCTGCCTTCTTGACACTCTCCTGCTTGTGTGACCCCCTCTCGAGGACAGGCCCCCTTGTGTCTGAGTTTCTTCCTCATTTTCTTCTGGTTTCCCTTACTCCTATCCTTCGTCACCTGTGGAATTTTTTTTTAAAAAGTGTCTCTGTAGTGAGTCAGGGAACTCCCATTCCTAAGTTCCATCGATTGCAGGTCTCTGGAATGATGGATCCCTATGGAAATTTTAATAGGGATTCGTCCATCCTTAATTATCTACTTGAAAACTTGTAGGGCTATTAAGGGATCTCCCCCTAAAATGTTGCTAATTTGTGTCTTCTACTAATAGGAAACTTAGTTAAAATTAGAAAGAAATTGCAAATGATTCCCATATTTTTCTATGTCACAAGGGGAGGGGGGATAAGTTTCTGGGGAAGAGGTAAAGGAAAGGGGTCGTGTGTGAAAACAGAATAGAGAAGAGCTGGTTCGCATCCTATTTGGTTGTTGATAAACAGTGCTGTTTATCCGATGGCCCCGTTAGTGTTCATTTTATGCTAAAGTTACAAGACGATTTCAAGTATTTTGATAATTTTGGAAATTTGAGCCAAATGGTTAGACCTACATATTTCCCATCAACAAACCTGAATTTATTAATAAGCAAATATTTATCACTTATTATATATATGAAATTCTGTATACTTTGTGGATTAGTGTCATTTCTTCCAAGTTGTAGATGAAGACACAGATCTAAAAAGCCAATGGTCAACAGCAGGCTTCCAACCCAGTTTTCACTAGTTAGAGTGGAAACTCCAATTCCCAGCATCCTGGAAACGCATTTCTATCTCTGTGGACTGAGTTCTGGCAAAAAAAAAAAAAAGAGTGATGTAAGTCACTTTCTTGATTGACATCTGTGCACTCCTGCCAACCCTCCCACCCACTTTTGTCGTGACAGTGGAAACAGCAAATCCAAAATGGAGCTGCCTGGATGCCCGAGTCACTGCATGGAGGGGAGATGACCAGGAGAGCTTTCTAAGGCTCACTGACTTTTTCAAAAATGTGAAATAGACTTTTATTATTTTCATTGACTGAACTTTCTGTTGCAGCATCTAGAATCACTTAATTAAGAAATTGGTACTGGATTGGGGTGATGTTAGAGTCAATATTTGCTTAGTAGTCAAATAGCAGGCACCGGGGAAACTGACATCATTTTCTTTAATGAGGTGGTATTTGAGCAGAGGTTTGGGTAATAGGAAGATGCACACTTTAAAGGGAAAGGGTTCCCTTTGGAGGAGACAGGAAGTGGGAGACTGCTCAAGGCGACACAGGAATTCCAAGGAGGCCGTGTTGCCTGGAATGAAATGAGCC
Organism: Marmota flaviventris; assembly: GCF_047511675.1. Classification (NCBI taxonomy): domain Eukaryota; kingdom Metazoa; phylum Chordata; class Mammalia; order Rodentia; family Sciuridae; genus Marmota; species Marmota flaviventris. Next base: position 10,011,346 of record NC_092501.1, read on the forward strand.
AGGGGGAGAACAGTGAGACGGGGGAAGGTGATCCCTGGTCATTCGGGGCATTTCAGGCCAGGCTGGTGACTTTGGATTCAAGGGCAGCCATAGCTCTGATGATCTGAGGTAGAACCAAAGTGTCTGCTCTAGAGACAAGAATCTGGAGACTCAAAAATGGCCCTTGTGATGACAAAGACAATGATAATAAAGGCACATGGATAGTGTGAGTAAAATTGTGTAACGTGAATAACCTCTGCCTTTTTAAGAGATCTGAAATGCATCTATATAGCTGTATTGATAAGCCAAATATTAAAACATTATA